>NC_140972.1:72911861-73044361 GCF_056783735.1 Eptatretus burgeri | reverse complement strand
AACATCCAATGGTGTATTTCACAAAGAGTAAGTGAGGTATCGCCAGCACCCTGAACAGATTTCAAATTCCTATCAGTCGAACGTCAGACTTGGCCAGCTGGTTGCAAAAAGACTAATGGCGGAGCCATTCCTCTTAGCCGACCACACAAGGTGAGAATAATTTGGGCCATTAAAGAAGAAGGAGTTGGAGGAGTCATTATCAATTGCTGAATTGAATTACAAGAGGTGATCAGAAGGCCAGTGCAGCCAAGATAAGAAAAACAATTGACTGAAGCTAACTCAACCATTTTACCACATTTTACAGCAGGTTTTTTGGGGAATCTACATATTGATATTTGAGCAATTCAACCCCTCAATGCAACAATCACCTTAATTTTACAACTCCTTATGTTTCAGCATTGGAAAGTTTTGAAATGCAGAGCCATGAATCTATGCAATCAACAAACCTTTGCATAAATCTAATCTACTGAGTATTGTAAAATTCCTCAAACAATTTTTTGATGGACAAAAAGAAAACCTCTATCAAACCAAAACCCAGGGAAGGCTCATCATAGTTTTTGGCAGATGGCCAATGTCACGTAGGTTCATCAGGAAAGAGGCATCAGCTTGATGGGCACAATACTTATACTGTGCATCAGAAGAGAGAACAAAACTCCAAACGGCACGTCTGCTCGTGGAATCCTAAAAGGACATCAAACGCATTTGTCTGGAGATGGTTTTATTTCATTAGGTCATTTCAATGGGAAGGGGGTGACCCGACAAGGCATTTAAAGAGGATAATCTAGTTTAGAGTCCGCTTTTCCTTTCGTTCTAATCCTATCAAGCCACATTTAATTACAATAATAGGTGGGCGGTTAAGCGAGAGGGCGCAGTTCCAGTAGAAGAGCAGAGCGGAGAGGTTTTCTGCTTCATCATTTGGCAAAGCTTTCTGCATTTCAATGCAAAATTCTTGAGCGATGATGATCGCACCCGCCTTACTGGATATACAATCCTGGGGAACTAGATAAAATAAAATATTTGTTTTTTTAAAAAGGACAAAAAAAAAAAAGAGATAAAAATAAAATCCAGGAGCAGATCGGAAGGGAGAGAAAGTGGCTGAGAAGGCGACATGGAGCTATAATTCAGGCCAGGAACGGATCAGAAGGCTTGTGAATTTAATGCTGCGGCCTTCGTGTGGATGACAGAGCAGTGTCTTGCTCCGAGCTTGAATCAAACGCTGACTAACAACCCTTAGTAATCAATCTGTCAGATATTTTTCACGTGGCCGCCATGTTGGATAGTGCGTGTAATTTTCAAACGTTGATATACGTACCGGTACGATCTGTAGTGTTTCCGATTCCGATTCTACGCACAGTGTGTCTCAAAGTTTGAACAAAATCGTGACCGTTTGCTCAGTGGATTATTGAGGATTAACGCATGAAGATGCTGCAGTGGTAAACAGCTTAAGTCACATGTTCATTCAATACATCGACTGAATAAAGATCAAAATTTCCTTAATAAACTCCAGGTGGAACTATCATTTATAAATGTTGTTTGTTTTGTGTGTAAGGCATTCAATCGCACGCCTTGCACCTGATTGCACATACCCTTCATGAACCATGATCACCTTGGCAAAGCTAGTCAACTCATCTTGTCACCATGAGTTACAATGCTTGACCTCCAGGTGACACCCTCATGTGTAAACTCAAAACAAACCTCTTGGCCTCGTTTACACTGCATCTTATTGGCCCAGGAAGCCAAAAGGGCCAAAAGAACCGAATGTTCTGCCCGGCTTTTGGAAGATGGCTCTCTACGCAGATTGGCCTCTTCAGCTGCTTCAAATATGTGACTGGCAAAAATGCAAAGGCCTAGGGTGGTCTTCAGGATGACTCGTTAGCACGCTTGATAGGGACTTCCATGTTCCATGTTTTAAGCCTAAGTCACATTTGTCACGGCGGCCGTGGGGTCTCCAAAATCTACGGCCACTAGCAATTATACGGCGGCCGCAGTATTTCCACGGTCACACAATGTAGCAGTCACATATGTATATATTTTTCGGGTAGCCGCACAGCATATTTATAAATTGTGGAGACCGAAAACGTGGGGGTGCCGTATGGTCTTTTTATTTGATGTCGCACGGTGACCTTAGGGCGTTCCTGCGGCGGCCATAGAATTTTCAAGGCAGATGCAAGGTGACCGCAAGGCAACCACAGGGGGGCCCTAAGGCGAACGTGCGGCCAGATGGATGGTAACGAGTGGGTTCTTTTTTATTTTTATTTTTTACCAGTTTTTTTTGTTTCGGCTTGTCGAATTGCTACAGCGAACGTAGAAATGAAAAAAGTTATAACTCTGCGTTATAATTCCACGGCGACCTTACGACCTGTAAAAGATAGCCAAACGGCGTAAGGCCACCCTGAGGCCACCGCAGACACTCTGCGGCCACCGCACGTTTCTGTCAATTCAGAGGGTGTACGGCCACCGTATCCTCCCCGTAGAGCAAATGTGACTTAGGCCTTAGGTCTTAGAAATTGTGGAGACCGAAAACGTGGGGTTGCCGTAGGTCTTTGATTTGATGTCGCACAGTGCCCTTAAGGGGGCCCTGTGGCGGCCATATAATTTTCAAGGCAGATTCAAGGTAGCCTCAAGGTGCCTGCAAGGGGACCGCAGGGGGGCCCTAAGGCGAACGTGCGGCCAGACGAACGGTAACGAGTGGGTCAATTTTTATTTATCTATTTTTACCAGTTTTTTTTGTTTCGGCTTGTCGAATTGCTACGGCGAACGTAGAAATGAAAAAAGTTATAACTCCGTGTTATAATTCCACGGTGACCTTACGGCCTGTAAATGATAGCCAAACGGCGTAGGGCCACCCTGAGGCCACCGCAGAAACTCTGCGGCCGCCGCACGTTTCTGTCAATTCAGAGGGCGTACGGCCGCCGTATCCTCGCCGTAGAGCAAATGTGACTTAGGCCTTACAACTACATAAGTAGCCATGTTAAATGAAGATTGAAAACGAGAGCGAAGTCGATGGCACGCCATCGCAAGTCCTCACCCTTCCCATCTAAAGCAAAGTTGAAACATAGCAAAAGGTGCGACCAGGAATGACTGCAAACCAAATTTTGAGTTTAAAAATCTATTTTGACCCCTGGAGCATGAACTCGCAGTCAAGTCCAAAAATCATTTCCTGCTATTTAGCTTTTGACCCCACCCCTTGTCCCCAGAATCCCAAACACTGGGGACCCCATGTCCCCAGAAGGTTGGGGTCAAAATGTTATTGCTCTCGCACCTTGTTGCCATGTGGTGATTATAACTACCATGTTTGGTGAATTTCCGCACAACCGTTTAGGAGGAGATGGCGTGAGGGAGGGACAGACGGACGGATGGACTGACAGACTGACAGAGTGACAGAGCTGATTACAATATATCTGATGACAATAATTTTTCAAAACGCGTGGGGATTAAAAAAAAAAAAACCTTTTATATGCATTACTATACAAATTCATGTGAAAGAGTTAAACTTGATTTACAAAGTGTTTGTTCTCTACTTGACACACCTGCAAGTCTGACTTGAAATTGTTTTTTGCGAAAATTCCAACAATTCGTCGTTGTAATGTTTTCAGTCTCTCTTAAAGTTTTGCTTTATTAATTTAGGAGAACTAAAGTGTGAACTGCAGGTATTTCAAAAACATCACAATTATGAACAAAACTGCAATGATTATTGTTGTCATCATTATCGTCATGGTCTTAGATTAATTACACAGGAACTCAAAGCACACTTCAGTCCTCAAATTTTTGGCATCAATATTTTACCTGCACAGGATCTGTCAGGATGGCCTCGAGGTATTTCATATGCATAATCGCTTCTGAGTTGTCTTGCCTGGGTTTGAATCCCGACCCAGCTACAAACTGTCATCCCGGTGTTTCACATGCAGAGAGATTAATCAATGTGTGTGCCGTCTCTAGGATGGACGTTAAACCCCATAGGTTCGAAATTTCTCCGAAAGAAATGCCTCGTGGAAGGCGGTGAGAAAAAGGGTGCCATTGTTGTGAGGTCGCTGGTACCCAGGGAATCCCGGGAATTTGGCCCTTCCCCCAAAGCTCAGTAGGCTATGGGTGTCTCTTCTAACAGTTTTATGTTGTCGCATATGTTCGTTTGTATGTCTATGTGTGTGGCAGATCCACTACGAGCCTTAAATCATGTGAATTTAAAAAAAAGGGAGTTCAGTCTCATACAAGATGTGGTGGACGTTAAAGATCTTTAGTGAAGAGTAGGTGAGCTTTCGCCAGCACCCTGGACAAATTCCAAATTCTGCCACCCTCAGTCGAATATCCTCCTGCGTCGGAGTGGGCACCCATCTCGGATTGTAACTCTTCCAAAGATACAGCTTGGTTGGACAGAAATGACAATCTCTCAAGAGCGTGTGTGTGTGTGTGTGTGTGTGTGTGTGTGTGTGTGTGTGTGTGTGTGTGTGTGTGTGTGTGTGTGTGTGTGTGTTTTGGATCCATTCGTGACAATGAGCCATGAAAGGGTGAGCAGTGAGTCACTGTTCTGACATTAATTAGAAAGACTTTTAAGAATGCACTTCATGCACTCTCATATTTCGTTTATTTCAAAAAAAAAAAAAAATTGATTGAATATCTTTTTTTTATGACATTTTTTTTACAACATTTTGAAATGAATGAACAATCCCTATTTTTTTATTCACCTTTAGCTTCCATACATGCCAAGCTATGGAATTACTGATCAATCCTCGTGGAAGCTTATCTTCCGCTAAACAGCCTGTGTGGCATATGCAGCAAGTTGATTCATTGAACGATAAATGTTAAGTTCCATAAGCTATATATTGAAGTATAAGGTATGTCCAGCCGCACCTTTATCTCCATTTTAACGTATGAACATATTGATGTCAGAACCTTTAATCTTCACTCGTAATTCATTTCTTGGATTATTACATCACCCTCAAGTACAGAGAAAAAAGTAAAAGTTTAATGTTCATTTTTTACTCTATTCTTGGCACGTGATACTTTTGGTCCTTATTTTAATAATTTTGTTCCATGCAATTATGTGATTCCTGCTTTGAGCTTGAAAGTGCTTTGTAAGATACTTACTTTGCATTATACTGCACTTTGTTGCATTGCCATTAGCCTTTCATTTTCACTTCTGTGTATATATCGACGTCACATAACGATGTAACCTCATAAGAACGCCATTTTATCTCTACTTCTTACAAAACTGCACTCTCAATATGCACAACATTATTAATTAAGACATAGAACAATGCATAATAGGCAGCATATTGTCTCTCAGGTAAATTTGAGGCACCTCGTTTATGTACAGCTCTCCTCAAAAGATACCCATCATGTATTACGTCACATAATTCCAAACTCAGTAGTCAAAAATAATCCCAAACTCAAAATACCTGTAATATCAAATCTGCCAAAGAGAGATGGAGTTATTTCAGGGTTCCATTTGCAAACTTTTTTCAAATGCCAACAGCACGATATGTGCATGCTCCAGAATTTCAGCTCTTGAGCACAATTAAGTTGCAATACAGAATTCAGAGCAGTACAGGTTATATAAGGAGAGAAAACAACAAATTAATGTAAATGAAACAAAAATATAAAAATTAAGGCTCTCAACACCAGGCGTGAAACCAATTTGAAACAATGTCTCGCTTATCATGACAAGAATGGAGCGAGGATGGAGGCCAGCGAGATTTTGGCACAAAAGAGTGGACAGGTGGTGTGATCCTCCCATTTGCTGCTCTGGACATTGGCATCAAAATCCAGGCTTTGCTAGAACACTTGCCAAACGGCACGACCGCTTCCTATTGCCTTGCCTTTGTGCAGAAACCGCTCCTATGTGGCATGTCCGCCTTCAGAGCAATAGGTCATGGGAGGAATAGGTTCACGATCTCAGAGATTCCCAAATAAGTAGATTTTCTGTCGATTGTCCAAATAATAAATGGAGCACTCTCTTATGCATAATTACATTTTTTTTTAAAGAGTGATGCCACCTGTATCTTTTTTGTATGGAAATACACACATACATACATATGGTATCACTTGATGTATTATATGCCTGCTTATATACAGGGACGTAGATTGCATTTTCAAAATTGGGGAGGGATGCTCATCCAACGTTTCTTGGTAAGTTAATCCAGTTGGCAAAAACAATGTTCTTCCAACAGGAAAGGTTAAAAGAAAAACATAATTAATGCTTTTTGAGAAAAATTTAATAATAATGATAGTTGTAATAAAAACAAATGTAAATATGTATATTATTATATTTAAAATATGGTAAGACCACCTAACTGTGTAAGCCTGGTGTTGGCTTAGTGGTTAGCGCGGCAGCTTTGGATCCTAGGGTCCTGAGTTCAAGCCCCATTGGCCGATTAATAAAAATACACCAGGAGGTTGACTCAGCCTGTCATTCGACCTTCAGAGGTCGGTAAAATGAGCACCAGTGTCCTGGTAAGGGGGACACTGCATCAGCGGCATAGCCGCGTCCCAACCAATGATGCAACCAGCAGCCACAGGCTGCACTCGATAGAGAGAGACCGAACTGTGTATGGTACGTATAAGACAAATCGTATCTAATCACAGCCATTTAGTTCTTACCATTCAGAAATTCCTGAATGAAAGTTCAGCCAAAGCAGACTATTTTAAGCATCGTGCTGTACTCATGAGCTCTCATGAGGGCAAAACATGTCTGCAGCTATGCTATTTTCTCTGCTTGTAGCTTTTTGAACCATTGCTTGTCAGGCTTGATTAACACAGTGACATATATATATATACACACACACACACACACACACACACACACACACACACACACACACACACACACACACACACACACACACACACACACACACACACACACACACACACACACACACACACACACACATATATTGTTGTGGTTACCAAATTAGCAAACCACCATTCAGGTCCCTTAGGTGAGATATCTCGGTAAGTATATGTGTAGTTAGGCCCAAACCCGTTGTCTAGTGGGAATACATGTCATTTATGCGTGCTGCGACTCTTCAGGATAGCCGTTTTTCTTTTACTATCTTTATTTTGGACCAACCGCCATGATTACCACCACCAGTCACAACATCAACCACCAACCACAACGCCGCTTCACCACAACCGCCACGACCTTCACGTCACACCTCGCAGCCGTCGCATCGCCACCGTTCTTGCGCCGCCTGTGGGTACCGGTGTTGGACTCGTGCAGGGCGCGCGCCGAACAGCGTGTACAAAATCACGGATTTTGTGCTTCAAAAACGGATCAAAAACGACACACGCCCACTTTTTGCCGTCCAATCGGTGAGCGAGGGGCGAATTGGCCCCGCCCCCAGGGCGATCGATATATGCAAATTTATGGATCAAAAAGCCTTCACGCCCACTTTTTCTCGGGCCAATGGGGAGCGAGGTGAAAGGTCGAAGGGAGGGGGTCAAAGATGAGAGGGCGAAGCTACGGGGCTGATAAAAGACCGTGTTCGTCAGTCCAGGAGAGTCCAGAGGCGGAGAGTCCAGAGGCGGAGAGTAGGAGAGTAGGAGAGTCGGAAACAGAGAGTCAAGACTTCGCGGGCGGTGGAGTTGGCAAGAAGGAGCTGGTCGTCGTGTGCGTTGGAGTCGGAACGGAGGGGACGGAGCTGTGGAAAGGCGGCGACACCAGACGAGGGGGTGCTCGCGTCGGGAGCTGCACCCCAGGGAGGCCGACAGCGCGACCTGGCCGAGGTGGAGACGCTCGTCATGGGATAATAAAAATCCTCTATACCCCGAGCATCAGCAACCCCCTCCTGTTTCCCCCCGCGCTGAGATAGTGCGACCAAGGGGGCCCCTTTCCCACCCCCTACCAGACACTGTCCGCGGGGCCCGCGGAGTTGAGGCGCCATCGCCGCTCCTCGTCTCATCACCAGACGGGTAGGCGCGACCCGGTCTCGGCCTCAGGCCCGCCTCATCCTTGAGGGTATTCTTTTCCTTGGTTTTGGGTATGTGTTGTCGGCGCCGTCTGTGAAGTAGAATTGTATAAGTGTTGCCGTGTGCTCGGTAGTCGGTATTAGCTCGGCATTGTGTCTTCGCTTTTGCATTTGCTTTTTGTGTAAATTGAATTGTGTTTTTCTTTTCTGTGTGCTTTTGGTGGAATTGAATATGTGTGCTTTCCGTTCGTCGCGAATAAATGTGCTTTATTATTGAACTGTTCTCCCGCTTCGCTTCGTCATTTCTCCCATTGAATCCTCATCTTGCTCCACGTAAAGGGTTGGTAGTGGGCTGAATACGCCCGATAATTAATCGAACCGTCGAGGTCGACGATAACACCGCTCGGTTATTCTGATAGTACGGAACGGGTCGCTTAAGTGGCCCGTGTCCGAAGTCGACCTGCGGCGAGGTGCGATCGCCCGGTCTACCCTCCGCGTGGGTACTTAGGTAGGTCGAATTCGGCGAGCAACCCTATCCCACGCGGGGGCTGATTGGCTCGATCGCGGTGAGACCGAAAGGTCCACCCGTGACTGGTTCCCGGCGTTAGTCCGAGAGGGTCACGACTGGATTGTCCGTCCGGTGGGCGACGTGCCGCGATTCGAGTTACGTGGCCGTCAGCACGCCGGCGGGCGCGAATACTGCAACAATATATGTATATATATATATATATATATATATATATATATATATATATATATATATATATATATATATATATATACATATATATATATATATATATATATATATATATATATATATTTAACATGAAGAGGAGGAGATTAGCACTATGGATAAAGGAGACGTGTACAACTAAACTGACCGCCCATCTACCAGTCGACCATCTTTGATCAGACTGCAAAATAAAGTTAGGTGCACGGGTATTTCACCATGTACTGTGCTGTTGTCAAGTTTGAACAAAATCGGACCGTGCATGTCTGAGAAATGGTTGGGGACACATTAAAGTTAGGCAATGGCTGCCAGTCGACGATCTTGGATCTGATCTCGAATAAAAATGATGTGCATGTGTAAGCCATCATTCGTCATCTGGGTGCCAAGTTTGAACAACATCGGTAAATGCATCTCCGAAAAATGGTTGAGGACGTGTTCAACATCAACTTTTTTTTTACATCTAAAATGGTCGTGAGTCGGCCATCTTGGATCTGATCTCAAAACAAAATCAAGAAAATATGTAAGCGATCATTCATTATCTGTATGCCAAGTTTAAACAACATCGGTTAAAGGATGTCCGATAAATGGTTGAGGACGTGTTCAACATCAACTTATTTTTTACAAGTAAAATGGCCGCCAGTTGGCCATCTTGGATCTGAACTCGGAAATGAATGACATGCATATGTGTACCATCATGTGTCGTCTTCTTGCCAAGTAGAAATAAAATCGGTCCATACATCTCAGAGATATGCTTGCGGACGCACGGACGCATGGACGCATGCATGGACACAACAATCGAGACCAAATCCATAAGCCCTCATTTCAGACGAGGTCCAACGTGGGCTAATAAACTTTATTTTATGTTATTAACGCAGGAAAATAAGCCCGGTGTTGGCTTAATGGTTAAGGTGGCTGGCTGAAGACATTAAGGTCTTGAGTTTGAGCCTTCTCCATGCCTTTAAATAACACCATGTGGGTTGCTTCAGCCAGTTGTCCTAAAAAGGTTAGCAAAATGATTTTTTTTTGTAGACCTTGTCGAGGCTCGTGTGAGAACTAACACACAACGCACATCATGGGGTACATGAGACAAGAGGGGAGGGAGTGGGAAGGACAAAACAGTGGGGAACAGAGACATTAGGAGATCTGTGGGAGGGAGAGGGATGGGACGGGGAACATGGGGAATAGAAGATGGACATTACAAGGTCTTTCAGGAAGGAAAGCAGGGAATTTGAAGGAGGTGAGCTTGGGTGGATTATCGGGGGTAGAAAAGATCGAGGATTTGGATGGGGGATGATAAGAGGTGGTGGTGAACAGCTGTTTTGAAGACCTGGAGGGAAGAGTGGGATTGAAGAGAGTGTGGGAGTTTGTTCTAAAGGCGGGAAGAAGAGGAATGAAAGAGCGAAGGTGAGCAGTGATTCGTGATTTTGGTAGTTTTACCAGAAGGGGGTTGTGGCGGACCTTGAGCGCCCTGAGGAAGTATGGTGGGGACAAATCGCAGAGAGAGAGAGAGAGAGAGAGAGAGAGAGAGAGAGAGAGAGAGAGAGAGAGAGAGAGAGAGAGAGAGAGAGAGAGAGAGAGAGAGAGAGAGAGAGAGAGAGAGAGAGAGAGAGAGAGAGAGAGAGAGAGAGCAGGGGGCGAGGCTGGAGAGAAGATGGGAGAAAACAGAAAGACCACCGACCAACCTGCGGTGAATGAGTGAGAGGCCCAAACACTCAGCCTCATTGCGGGAGATGCCAATGATCCGACATGCCTTGGTTTCTACAGCGTGAAGCCGAGAAAGGTGGGAGGCAGGAGCACCAGCCCAGAGAGAAGAGCAGTACTCCATCAGGCTGCGGACAAAAGCTTTGTAAGTGGTCAGGAGCTCAGGTGGGCCGAGGAAGGACTTTGCACGATGGAGGATTCCCAGTCGGCGACTGGCTTTGGAGGTGAGGTTTGAAATGTGGCTTTCCCAGGAAAGGTCATGGCAGATAGTGAGACCCAGAAGCTGGAAAGAAAGGACTTCTTCCAGAGGATTGTTGAGAAAGTGGATGGTGGGGGGGTTTCTAAACGGTTCTTTCAAAGAGACATAGTGAGAGTGTGAGATTTGTCCGGATTGAAAGACATGTTCCATGTGTTGGACCAGTTTGTGATTATATCCAGATCAGCAGTGAGCGAAGAAGCTGCTGCTTGCCGGTCTGAGGGATGACCAATGGTAAGGCAGAGGGTGGAGTCATCAGCATAGAGATATAGAGGATTTTCCAGAGAGTCGGAGAGATCATTGATGAAAACCAGAAAAAATAACAGGGCCCAGAACGCTACCTTGAGGAACTCCAGCCTGGACAGGAAGGGGGGGGGGATGAAAGAACTCCATTTAGGGCCACACGTTGACTGCGACAGGAGAGGAAGTCTGCGAGCCATGAGTGGAGATGGCCTTGGATACCATAGGAAGAGAGTTTGGTGAGCAGGGCAGGGTGCCAGACTGTGTCAAAAGCACGTGATATATCCAGGGATACGGCTCGGATTTCCTGTCTGGCATTGAGGGCTTCCATCCATTGTTGGGAGAGCAGAAGCATCATATCCAGGGTAGGGTGACCTGGTCTGAAACCAAATTGATGATCAGAAATCAAGCCATTGGAGAAGAGGAAGGATTTTATGTTTGAAGCGATGATGGATTCCATAACCTTGCTGATGATTGGGAGAAGGCTGATTGGTCTGTAGTTGCAGGGATCTGTTTTTGCACCGTTTTATGCATGGCAGCGATGTTTGCTGATTTCCTAGCAGATAGAAGATGGCCTTGAGCAAATGAGAGGGTGAATAGAACAGAGAGAGGGTGAACAAGAGCAGAAGAGTAGGCTTTGAGGACACGTGGGCTGATGCCGTCTGGACCGGTTGCAGAATCTGAGTCGAGGTTTGACAGCAAGCTCTCCACCTTGTCAGGAGAAAAGGACACGGAGTCCAGGGACAGTTAGGTGCGACTGGGTAAGGTGGGTAGAGAAAGTGATGGGTTTTGGACACAAGATTTAGGTGCAAACACTGAGTTTAGGCATTCAGCTTTTTCACGTGCGGTATCAGCAGTGCTGCCATTTGAGGTAAGGGAGGGGATGGAGAGGGAATATACACCAGAAACAGATTTGATTAGATGCCACCAGGATGTTGAGGAGGGAGAGAGGTTTGAGAGTTCAGACTTGAGATGAGAAAGATGTTGTTTTCTGGCTTCTGGCAGAAAGATCTGAAAGGTTTGAGCGAAGGCCCCGGATATTTGAGGTCCATACCTTTAATGAAGAGGGAGCGGAGGAGGCTTTAGGTGCAGGGGGTGGGGGGGAGGTGGGTAGGACAAGGGACGAGGGGGAGGGGAGGTAGGGAGTGTTGTTGAAAGAGTGTGGGGGTTGCAGAATAGCTAGGGGAGGGGGCCAAATGAGGAGGAGAAAAGGCTCTGTGGTGCTGGGGGAGAGGTGGGACAAGAGAGGAGGAAGAAGGCAGTTGTGGATTTGAGTTGGTGGAGTGAAGAGATGGAGGTGAGAGGGCAGTGTAAGGAGACAGCTTTGTGGATGGGAGGGGGGGAACTTTGGGAAGGATGAGTGAAGGGGATGAATGGTGGGAGAAAGGTGAGGGGGAAGTTTTTGAGAGAGGTGAGAGGGAGGCTTGGAGGGAGAAGAGTGTGATGGTTGCTTTGAGAGTGAGGGGTGAGAGGAGTGAGTTGGCACTGAAGTTGGGAAAAAGAATGGTTGATGGAAAGTGAACACTCATAGCAAACTGGGGTTTTTTTTTAAGCTTTAGGTCAGTTATGCGATTAAACACATTTCTTGAGGGATGCAATAAAGGCGAGTTCAGAGAATTGGGAGAAGAAACGCTGTAACAGTTGGATTTTTTTCAGCAAGTCATGAAGGAAAGGTCGAATTGAGAGCAGTCTATTTAAATAGCAGAAGAGTAGTGCATTTTGATACAGTCAAGAGTACCACACGTGTGAAAGAGGAAGATGAAGCATTATAAGAGATCGTTTTTGTTATTATTATTAATGTTTGAGAGAATTTTCAACAGCTTAGGTCATGGAAGTGTTGTAGAAAAAAATGGAGGAAGAAGAAGAGGGAGAAGAAGAGATGAAGAAGAAGAAGAAGAATCGGAGAAAGGTAGCGTTTTTTTTTTAATTTAAGATAAGAAATAGAGTGATTAGTTGGGTGGGATGGGGGACGTTAAGAAAGTGGGAAAGATAGAAATTGAAGATAATGTGGAGAAAAAACAAATAAACACGTTCATACACCGAGGGGAACAAAGGGTAGGCCTCAAGCCTCAAGGATAGGCCTCAAGCACCCAGTAAGACAAGTTTGATGAAATCTCACAAAATAGCACAATTTTTGAAACAAAACCGAACTCGGAACACACAGTAACATGTCGGTGAGAAAATGAACAGTTAAAACGGGACAGATAATGACCGGAAACTTAACTTTGAGATCATCAGCAGGGAGCCCCCAAGGAGACCTGCCAACGCTGCAAACTCAGAACCAGAAGTCAAGTACCAGCTTACTAGAAACAGGGGACATGACATCAGCAGAACAGCTGTGCTCCCAGCAGTGATGCAACCAGCAGCCACAGGCTGAATAAGAAATAATAATACAGGAAAATAATACTTTATTTTCTGTTCTTCATCAGTCTTATTCATGAAAATAATTAGCACAAAACCAATGCACAAACATGTGAATTAAGGGTGCAGTTTGGACAAATTTTAAAGTTCAAGCACCTAATCTTATTTTCCCCCATTACCCCCAAAGTTTGCACTTAACGGATTTTCGGTTCACGGAGGTTTTCATGAATGTAACCCCCGCAAACGGCAAGAACCTCCTGTATATACCTAAACACTGCGCAGGGTATCGTGTTCTCTGAACTTTCTGGTTCTCTCAGGTTTACCATCATGCTGCATTTAGGCAATAATGCATAGGGTGTCCACAAAGTCTTGTTCCAGTTTTAATGTTTCATTACAACCAAACCAAACAGACTTTGTGGACACCTTTTACTATTTGCGCAATATAATAATCTGTTGTCATGATTTGTTACTGTTACTGTAATCACAATATACAGGTATTACTCTTTTTAATCTGGCCCAGACCAATCTGGCCTGATACAGGAAAAAGAGTGCTGCTTGCGTGCTCATTATTGAGCTGTCTTGCCCCAACTTAATTCCCTGATGCTTCCTAAGCTGCCGTTCTGACACAGTGCCAGCAGCAGGGACTGCATCATCTGCCATCTTTCAGCTGGGAATGCAAAGCCAGCTGCACCTTCTAAATTTTGGTTGTGAATGTCAACTATTTCAGTCTCTCTCAAAGAGCAGGCCATTGTGTGCTGGTACCAAGTTAAATTCCCTGACTGTAGATGTGACATGAATGCTGATGTTAAGTTAGATTATAAAAAGATAAGAATGGGGTTGGTGCATAGAAGTAAATAAAACTGATATGAATTAATTTAATGGGGTGAGGATAAAGCGAGGGCATGATAGACCTTATGGCCTCCTCCTGTATCGAAGTTTCCTTGTACCTATCTCATTATATATTATCATTGCAATACATTATTTGCCTGTTACAATTGCACCAGTTGCAAGTTTTTTTGTCGGATCTATTACATTGACTGAGTTCGATTTTTGTTTTCATCGAATCCAGATTACCATGCTGCCGAGCAACAAGCACATTGACATTGAGGCTGTCCAGCCACCAATAGAGAATGGAGGTTTGATTATATCAACACCTATGAGACATCAAGATAATAAATTTCGGAAGATTCGTTTTTGTCGATGTCGTGTTGTCGTGACATCAGGATGTTGCTTTGTCATACAAATTCTTCCCCTGAAAACTATAAGCCACTGTATTTCAGTTTCCTGCATGACGAAAACCCGTCTCAACTCATGTTGAGGAGTTTTGGCATATTTGCCACACTTGCCGAGAGCAAGTTGGCGAGAGTGAACAACCATGGGCAAATCAAACGACCATCATTCAGTGGAGAAAGAAAGAAGTCTTTAACCACTCGACCAAACAGCCACTCTTAAATAATTATTGAACAAAATAAAAATGTACAGTATGTCATAAAACGACCAAAAGTGGATGTGCTCACACCATTTAATCGGGTCCTTCCACGTATGTAGGGGATGTTTGCAAAAATTAGGGAAACTTTAACTCTCCAACCAACCCTCCGTCCTTGCATATCTCTTACGTTTATTCCCCTTATTTCCCCCATTTCCCCATTTCAACCTCACCCCCACCCCAATCCTCTGAAAATCCCTATTTTTTCCTTCATAATTATTTCTCAAATATATTTTTGTCCATTTATTTCTCCACTTCTCCCCACCTTCCTATGGGTGTATAATATACAGGTTTCTCTTTATAACACCAAAATATATGATGTGGAAATATATGCATCCAGCACCACCATCTCGAGCTACCTTCCAAGACCATTGTGCTTAAACACATTAGCATTGATCTCAAGAAGCTAGATGCAAAGGGTCTAAAGTACTCCAGGACTTTATTTTTTCCAGGATCTCAGGCTCATTATGGAGTTTCCACACACATGGACATACAGACAAAGACACCAGACAAACCCCAGGACTAATAGATGAGACAAACACAGCCACTTAGCTTGGGGGAAGTACCATCACTTCTCAGAGAACTCTGGGTACCAGCAACATCACCATAATGGCACCACTTTTCTCACCACACTTCTGAAGGAGGAATTTCCTCCTCTCCATGGATGCCAACCTATAAGGATTGTCGATGCTCTTAACCTTTTAAATGCTGAATATCAAGCAAGGAAGCAGCATGTACCATTTTAAAAGTCTTTGGTATGACTCGGCCAGGGTTTGAACCGGTTTGAACCAGCAACCTCCCAGACTTGGAGTAGATGCTCGAACTCGAACCATTACACCACTGAATCTGATCTGTAGGATAATATGAAAGTAGTTCTATCTCACAGTTGCTGTGTGAAATTCCACGGGATCTGCAGTAGTTAATTGGTGCCTGATGACGTTTTGGATAACAAAGTCATTGAAGACAACATCCAATTTAATGTCAACTCGAGTCCTTCGATCATTTTGACAATTTTTCCAATATGTTAAGTGACTGACATGGCGTTTGTCTTTGCACTCATTGATAAGCCTGATGTACAATATCTTTTGGAGGTACATCCGATGTGCCAACTATATCCACTGCCATCCATTGACAATTGGCCAAAAATGTTATTTTACAAACATGTGGTTAATAATAATTAATTGTTTGTGGAATTTCTTCTCGAAAACGATTCCAAATCCAATTCTGATTTCTGAATCCATGAACATGGTTAAATAATAAGAAAGTATGATCATAACGAGGCATTTATATCGACAGTATATTATAAAAGGCCGTGTCTGTCTGTATATATGTCTGTCTGTGTTTTTCTGTTTCACATGTTATAACTTGAGAACAGATTAACGGATTTCAATGAATCCTTCTACATTTCAGTCTTCGTTATTTAATCCCACACTACTAGCGTATTTAAATACAAAGTTGAGGTTCATGGCAGAGCAAACATAATGAAAACTCAGTCAATACAACAAATATTTATTTTTGTTAACAGAGCAGGGGCATTATAGTGATGGGGAGGAATTTATTTTTCACCAATAATTTAATTTCACGAGCAAATGTTTTTCTGTCAAGCATTGTTTATTTTTACATATTTTTAAACCCAGCATGCTTCCACATAGAATAACAGGGGTTATGGAATCCCAAATGTTTACACTTGGATTGTTCAGAACTAAAAGTTAGTTGTGTTACAACAGTGGAAATGTAATAATTAGTGGAGCAGGAATTAATTGCTCTTCAGTTCTACGGAAAATAACATTCAATTGAAATCAGGTTGGACAAGGAGGAACAGATAATAAGGCAAATGGGATAAATAAAAGGTTATATATATATATATATATATATATATATATATATATATATATATATATATATATATATATATATATATATATATATATGTTGTGGCCACAGGTACCGAGACACCAGCTTGTCATTCAGGGGGATTAATCCCCGGTTATCTTCGATAGAGCCGGACCTGGGGCCACCGCTCACAATTAACGGTGTGCTACGGTGGGTTGTTTTCGAACCACGAATACCACCCAGTTAACCACGAGTTCCAGTGTCCACCTTCTAATTATTCCATTTAACTAGAGGCCATGTGGTTACCTGATTGGGGAGCGCGCCCTCGGCAAAGCACCAATATTATCTCGATTAGATTTTAATTCGGGCGGCCGAGCGTTTTAACCGCTGGTGCGTGCTGACTATTTTTGGTCAAATCTGTGGTAATTACCTCCCAGTCTATCTCGGTTCGGACAATGCTAGACCAATGGAAGGAAAGGACAAATACGGACAGGTTGGAAGTCAATAAATAATATATTCATAATAAAATAAATAAATAAAAAGAACCTTTTCTTTTCTGAGGTAAATAAAGAATAAATTTCAAAGCAAAATTAATCAAAATTCCAGAAAAGAGACAAAGAGCAGATGCTTACCGGGGGTTGACTTACTTACAGCTAAACACAGACAAGGGTATCCAACAGATCATTCAAGGGGGTGGGGGGGGGGAGAAGAGTCGTCTTGCTCACCAGAGAGTAGTTTGCCGTGAAGTGAAAATGTCCTGAAATGTGTGCGTGTGTGTCACGTCCGTCCCCAGCACCCAGCCCTGTCGTGCACCCTCTCGCGGACAGCCTTGAATGCCAGTCGATGTCAAGGAGGGCACCAAGATCGTCTGTCGTGGGTTTACACCCTGGTGCTGCGACACAGGCAGCTTCTCACACTTCACGAAACTGGTGACGTCCAGTGACCCACACGGTCTGTCGGTGCCTGACCCACACCTCACTCATTGTCGGAGCTGCTCACACCCACACGCGCACCACATGCTAGCTTGCTCAAGCACTGGGAAGGACGAATTGTCTTGTTGTTGGCGCTGGTCAGACACCCATACGTGCACCACATGCTCACTTTCTTCAATTTTTTTGCGCGCTTACACCCGCTTCTTGCTCACTTCTCACGCTTACTTCTCGCGCCCTTTTTCTCTCACTTCGCTCTCCTCTTACTTCTCACTTCTCTCTCCTCTTACTTCTCTCTCCTCAGAATGGACCTCCAATTCGTTTTATATCTGCGGGCCATCTCCACGGGCGCAGAGTCTGCCCCAAGCTCACCCCGCCCCACTTGCGCACGGTTACCATGACGACCCGTGTGCTCTCAAAAAAGGCGGGTGTCGGAGCTCGCGAAAAACGTGCATAAACATTGCTGAGGAAAAATAAGGGCGGGCATCGGAGCTTGCGAAAGAACGTTGCTGAGGAAAAATAAGGGCGCGTGTCAGAGCTCATGAAAGAAATGTGTGTAAACGTGTCTGTCGTAAAGATAAAAGCTTCCCATAAAAGGGGATGTATTCTTTACCCTTCTCAACGCATCACATTTAAAATCCCATATGACATGGGGATGGGGCTAATCTGAACAATCATTCAAGGAAATAACTGTCTGAGGACCTGGATGTGTGGATGTATTTATCAGACCAGATTCTGAAATCCGTAACAATATATATTCCTAATATATATATATATATATATATATATATATATATATATATATATATATATATATATATATATATATATATATATATATATATATATATATACATTTGTGACAAACCCACCCCCACCTGCACCACCCCCTTTCCCTTCTTCCTTTCCTGTATGTACCACGTATGCATCAATCCAAAACTTTCCAATTCTCACTCCCTGCATACATCATAAATATATTTTCCAAAATAATGCATTAGCTTCAGGCATCGGGAACAAAGCAGGACTATATCCCTCACTCACATTATTTGGATTCTCCAGCCCACACCAATCGACCAACCGTTTACACAATCTGGTATTTTAGATGAGTTTTAAACAGCTTCATTAATCACAAATGTTTCCTTTTGTTAATAAAATGCTTAACATCTGGACATATCTGTATACCCCTTCATCAATCAAGCTGGCTATGCAGACTGCACAACAGAAAACTAGAAAGCATCTCAAAATGCATAGCCTGTCCATGTCCGCTTTGTACTCAAACTAAATTTGACAAAAACCTCAGTTAAAAATAATTCTACATGTTATTTATTTGTGTTGTCCATGTTCTCATCATAGAGGTTTGTTGAAGATTTGATGACAAAAGATCAATTGGTAAAAATGCTTTGGCCTGGACAGACACATTTAACCTCAGTGGTAAATAAATAAAGAAACACAGAAGCGATTAAAAAACAAATAGGACCAGTGGACCTGTTGCTTATCTGGACCCTGACCTAATGTTGTTACCCAAATTTGGTAGCATTCTGACTGGAAAGTCTGGAGAAGAAGTTTTTTGAAGAAATTTGTGATTTTCCCCAAAAATGATGAAGTCGGCCATTTTGACACACTTCAGGTCACGTGATTGGCACAACTTCCACAATTTAACATACCTACCCTGGCCTAATGTTGTAATCCAAATTTGGTAGCATTCTGTCTGGTGGATCTGGAGAAGAAGATTTTGGAAGGAATCTGTGCGACCACCATTTTGACACACTTCCACTTACATGATCAGCATGGTCTCCACAATTTAACATCAGGACCCTGTCCTAATGTTGTAGCCCAAATTTTGGAGCATTCTGATTGATGGGTCTGGAGAAGAAGATTTTTGAAGATGAAAAAAAAATCTGTGCTCATGAAGGGGGTTGACCCCCCAAAATAGGTATTTGCTCTCTTCTCCAAAACTACAGACACAATTTCGATGAAACTTGACCACAATCTTCATCACCCATGATGTACCAAAGTTGGTTCACAGCTTTAAAAACAAAATCAGGGTCTGAGGGGTTCAACTGTGGGTTTGAGTGACTGTTGCTCCTGATCCAGGTGAGCTTCAGGATGCACAGTCCTATTTTTATGCCTCCGCTGATGAAGTTGCTGGAGGCATCATATTTTCTGGTTGTCTGTCCATCTGTACGTACATATGTCCGGCCGTCCATGCTAATTTTCTCTGTTTTCTCTGCAACTGCTTATCCTGTTGACACAAAATTTTCACCATTAGTGCGAATACTCGTGTAGAATGTTTTAATGATAGATAAGATGTCATAGCTCATGTGGTGTGGCAGCCATGTTGGAAAAAAAGGAAAAACATTGGACCTCTGTATCTTCAAAACCGCTACATGGAAAAAATGTAAACTTGGCACATGTCAAGTACTTCCCATGGGAAAAGTGTGATTTTTTTGATGATGTCATATGTGGCTTTGTGAACGTGCTTTTTGACCATGCCAAATTCTCCAGGGTATAAAATAGGCATCAAATGTGTTGGAGACGAAATCTTTGTTTTGAGTGATTCACATCGTTGAGATGATGAAGGAAAATGTTTAACTGGTGATAAAAAGCGCAATTCTAATCGAAGGTCATTTTCATGTCAAACCTTGTTGAATACATCAGAAACATCGATTTGTTTTCATCATTATGTCATTTGCTTCATTATATGCCATTTTTGCTTTTCATTCAATTGCATTTTTATGATGAGACGAGACAATAATTAAAACAAATGTTGAGTTTTGAGCAAAAGTTTTTTTCATAAGAGTACTTCTTCTCATGTATTTTGTCTATATTTAGAACAGTGTTTAGAATCTACGACAAAAAGAAAAACCCACAAAAAATGTTCCCTACGCTGTGCTTGGCAAAACTGTATTTTTCAATGCGATATGAATTGTTTGTGCCCCCACCCCAACCTAAAATCATGGATCCGTGTTTGATGCGTATCATGTTCATTATACTTTTACTGAGAATTGGTATATTTTAGAATGATTTATACAACTTCTGGGAGTTTTACTTTTTTTAGTGATAACACCCAGTTTTCAAGTCATTCTTTCCAGCAGTTCAGGAGTGCATTAGCAGATATGATAATTCAGTCACATTTTATAATAGTTCCCCATTTTCACATGAAAGTAAAAACCTAAATTGGAGGTGGCCATCCTAACGTCGTGGAACATTTTGAGCACACCCAGACTACAATCACGACTTTTCAATCTATTTCATCCAGCAGTTTAGGAGTACATAAAATACATAGCACATATGTAAACTAACCAAGTAGTTTTTGATTCTATAGATTTTACATACAAAGATATTATTGTAACATTATTAATCCCTGGGACTTGCAATACACTCTCCCAATGGGAGCAGAGCGACATGATACACATTTACATGGATAAATTCAGTCACCTCCCTACCCCCTCCAAATCTCTCGTAAGTATTAATTTTTTTTTAAATGCAGGAAACCTTCCCAAGCACATCCCAGGTACAGCAACAACAATTCAATTCATTCTGTCCAGTGGCTTAGGAGTGCATACAAGTCAAATACACACACACACACACACACACACACACACACACACACACACACACACACACACACACACACACAGTTTGATGTTCATGAAATATTAACCTGTATACTTATGGAACACAAGCTATAAAATTGGAAGGTATTTTCCAAGATGAAGCATTCTTTTGTTTCCTCATATATTCCTTTCAATAAATGTCAAAAGTTTCCACCTTTGCTAATTAGTGGACAAACCCTACCAACCTGAATCCTTCCTCATTCAACTCGATGAATACTGTATTTAAGGACAGGGAGTTACAATTAAATATATCATCCTTACAATAGCCAGAAAATTTGTTCAGCGACAAACAATTTTTTGTCTTTCTTAATCTTCACCATTGCTAGGCTTGGTTTGTTAGTGAAACTTACTTCTTGCTAATTCACCACATTCTCTTAAACCATTACAGTTAGCTCAAAACACAGCCACTTGATTTATCATCGAGGCTCATAAATATGATCTTACCACCGCAATATTATCGGTTCTTTGCAGACTCACACTTATTCAATGTCAACGTGCTCGTTGTAACATATATGAGATTACAGGAGTCAAGCACAGATTAAGGTACAGAAATAACATCACAAAGCTCTTCACAGTGAAACTCCTGCAGAGTATATTACAGATCTTATCTCATTCTACAGACGAACATTTTCGTTGTGATCACAGAATCAAAGTTTGTTTTTCGTGTTCCCCCAACGGGGGAAACCTTGATCTTAAGCCTGATATGCCAACCATCAGTTTGGATTCCACTCCAGACACTCAGCTTTGGACCCTCAGCAATAGTTGAAGGCCCTGAATAATAATTTTTAAAAAATTAAAAAGGGGTCATGCCCCTGGGCTTATCTGTAGAACCAGAGAACCACTGTAAGGTGTGAATGACCCACAAAAATTGGCACGGGGAAGAAGGTAAATACCTATTTTAGGGGACAAACCCCTGATTTTTTAATGTCATGAACAAACTTTAGTACAACACACAGTTGATGAAGGTTGTGGTCAAGTTTCATCAAAATCATATGTGTAGTTTTAGAGAAGAAGATCCGAGTATTTACATCCAGTCAGACTGACTGATGGACATTGTGCGATGCTAATACCTCCCATCAACAATTTTTTGTTCCAGTGAGATAACTATAGAGTGTATCGAATGCAATACCATGCACAGTGTTCAAGTTTATACAGGAGGGCCTTGCCTTGGGAAAATAAGATTAGTGACTTCAACTCAAAAATTTGTCCAAACTGTACCTTTAATTAACATCTTTGTGCATTGTATGTGTGCGATTTATTTTCATGAATAAAAGATTAATGAAATGCCATTTATTAATAAAGTGTTATAAAGTTATTAAGAAAATAAAATAAAGTGTTATTTTCCTGTATTAAAAACATAAAATAAAGTTTTTTTTTGTTATTAAGATCATGAAACTTACCTTTAATGATAATGATGATAAAATTGATTCAATAACACGATGGCAATGTTGTTGATGGTGATGATAAAGATGAGTTAATGGAGTTGATGGACATGATGATGGTGATGATGATGTTGGTATGCCTGGTGTTGATTCAGCAGCAAACAGGGCTCAATCTCAGGACAATCTCAGGACATTCATGGTTAGGGTGGTGGGCTTGGGATCCTAGGGTCCTGAGTTCAAATTCTGCTTGGCTGTTGAATTAATACTAGGTGGGGTTGACTCAGCTTGTCATCCTTCTGAGGTTGGCAAAATGAGTGCCAGCTTGCTGGTATCCTGTGTCGGAGTGGTGATCCATCCAGGATTGTACCCAGTAGCCAAGAAGAATGCTTAGGCAGCACCAACACTCTGCACAGAGTATGGTCCCATTGGATGGATGGATGGATGGATGAATTTAAGGGGGTTAATGTGTTGAGGGCCCATGTTAATTAGGTGAATAAATGTGGCAAATAGTTCACCAACCTGTGATTATTTGAGCGCATTGACCGCAATCCACAAACCTTGCGTCAATAGATTCATCGTGATATAGCAAATACATGAAGGGGAAAACCCAGAAACAACAAGGCCGTCCTGCATATGAACTTTCATGAAATAATGATTTTGAAATTTGTTTCAAAAAATCCAGAAGTTTAGCGCTGCTGAAGTACTGCACTGTATTTTCATGCAATAACCTGCAGGCTATACATTTAATTAGGCACGTGACATAACCACAGGGAGCCAAGTTCAATTTATCAAGGAAATACAAAAAGAGGCAGTTTTTTTTTTAATCTTTTTCAAGTTTAATTGTAATATCTTTAATTACAGTTATTTCACATGTTTTACATTATATATACTAGTACGGGCCCGTAGGGGCGGGCCTGTAGGTGCGTAAACGACAACTGGATTGGGGCATTATTTCAATTAGATTGGACCAACAATGTCATAAATGGACATAACTTGGGAAACACCTAGGAAACATACTCAGGTCCCCAGCGTCAATTGTGACGTCATATCAAACGAAGAAGAATTGTGACGCCCCCTCTCTCTCGCCCCTCCTCACTCCCCCCTAGTCTCGCCCCTCTTCTCTCTCCCCTCCTCTCTCGCCCCCTCTCTCCCCACTCTCTCCCCCCTCTCTCACCCCTAGTCTCATCCCCCTTTTTCTCCCCCCTCTCTCCCCTCTCCCACCCCTAGTCTCGCCCCTCCTCTCTCCCCCTCCTCTCTCCCCCTCCTCTCTCCCCCTCCTCTCTCCCCTCCTCTCTCGCCCCCACTATTGCCCCCTCTCTCCCCTCTCTCTCACCCCCTCTCTTGCCCCCCTCTCTCCCTCTCTCTTCCCCCCTCTCTCACCCCTAGTCTCACCCCCTTTTTCTCCCCCCTCTCTCTCCCCCTCTCTCTCACCCCTCGTCTCGCCCCTCCTCTCTCCCTCCTCCTCTCTCGCCCCTCTCACACACCCCTCTCACACCCCTCTCCCGTCCCCCTCTCTCGTCCCCACTCCCACCCCTCTCTTGCCCCCTCTCCCCCCTAGTCTCGCCCTTCCTCTCTCCCCCTCCTCTCTCGCCCCTCTCTCTCGCCCCCACTCTCATCCTCCCCTCTCCCGTCCTCTCTCTCGCAGATATTGGTAGATAGATAAATGGCCGTAACTTGGGAACCGCTCGTCCGATTGAAATCAAACCTCGAAAAGGCACATCAGCAGGCCCCCAGCAATATTCCTGGCAAGTTTCAATCAGATCGGACCGTCAATCGTGCAAAAAAAAATTAATAATAAATAAATAAACATTAATTGTGACGTTATTCGTGACGTCATAGCACCATGTCTTGTCATTGGTCGACAGAAAATGGCCGTAACTTGGGAACTGCTTATCCGATTAATATCAAACCTTGAAAAGGCACATCCACGGGTCCCCAGCAATATTCCCTGCAAGTTTCAATCAGATCGGACCGTCAATCGTGCAAAAAAATAAAAAAATAAAAATTGTGACGTCATTCGTGATGTCAGAGCACCGTGTCCTGTCTGGTTGACAGACAATATATAGGTCGTTATTGGTTGACAGACATTGGTCATTGTATCATGTTATTCTTTTTATTCAATTATTGTGCTATTATTATTATTATTAATATGCTGTTATCATTATTCTGAGAAAAAATTGGCATGATAAGGTGAGAAGGTGGAACAACACCTTCAGCTGCCATATATACACATTTTTCAACACTGAAAAAGCAGTAAAATGGCCGTCACTTGGCAACCGCTCGTCCGATCGATATCAAACCTTGAAAAGGCACATCCGCGGGTCCCCGGCAATATTCCTGGCAAGTTTCAATCAGATCGGACCGGCGGTCGTCGAGAAACAGCGGTCGCAGACAGACAGACAGACAGACAGACACACAGAGATTGCTGGAATTATATATACGAGTACGGGCCCGTAGGGGCGGGCCTGTAGGTGCGTAAACGACGACTGGATTGGGGCATTATTTTAATTAGATTGGACCAACCGTATCATAAATGGCCATAACTTGGGAAACATACTCAGGTCCCCAGCATCAATTGTGACGTCATATCAAACGAAGAAGAATTGTGTTGTCCTGTCATTGGTCGACAGATAAATGGCCGTAAGGCCAAAAAAAAAAAAATGTTGCATTGGCGCAACCCGCCCGACCCTAAAAATTCCGCCGACCCTACTTTTTTTTTTGTTTTTTTGCTATCGAAAAATTTTGCCGACCCTATTTTATTGCTATTTTTGTTGTTTTGCTATCGTTTTCAAGCATCTTGTTGATTGCGATCGCGATCGCAAAAACCCGAAAGTGTTTCGGACAGAACCCGCCGACAAAAAGGGTGGTACTCGAGCCGGGGGAGATTTTGGGAGGGATTTATTAGGAAAAAATAAAAAATAAAAAAGATCCCGACCGACCTACCCTATTTTTCAGTGACCCGTTACGCCAATACAACATTTTTTTTTTTGGCCTAACTTGGGAACCACTCGATCGATTAATATCAAACCTTGAAAAGCACATCCGAGGGGCCCCGGCAATATTCCTGGCAAGTTTCAGTCAGATCGGACCGTCGATCGTGCAAAAAAAAAAAAAAAAAAATACAAAAAAACTAATTGTGACGTCATTCGTGATGTCATAGCACCGTGTCTTGTCATTGGCCGACAGATAAATGGCCGTAACTTGGGAACCGCTTTTCCGATCGATATCAAACCTCGAAAAGGCACATCTGTGGGGCCCCGGCAATATTCCTGGAAAGTTTCAGTCCGATCGGACCAGCGGTCGTCGAGAAACGGCGGTCGCAGACACACACACACACACACACATTGCTGGAATTATAGATAGATGTCTATATATATATATATATATATATATATATATATATATATATATATATATATATATATATATATATATATATATATATATATATATATATATATATATCTTCTTCTTCTTCTTTCGGCTGCTCCCGTGAGGGGTCGCCACAGCGGATCATCCGTATGATCCGCATAGTGATTTGGCACATGTTTTACACCGGATGCCCTTCCTGACGCAACCCTGGTTGCCTCTTACAACACAGGGATATGGTACACCTATTTTAACCGGGGTATACACCGGCCCAGTATACTGGTACTCATTTCGCCGACCTCGGAAGGATGACAGGCTGAGTCAACCCTCTGGTGTATTAATTCAGTGGCTCAACGGGGCTTGAACTCAGGACCTCTTGGATCCCATAACCACTGCGCCAACACCAGGATATATATATATATATATATATATATATATATATATATATATATATATATATATATATATATTCTTCTTTCGGCTGCTCCCGTTTGGGGTCGCCACAGCGGATCATCCGTATGATCCGCATAGTGATTTGGCACATGTTTTACGCCGGATGACCTTCCTGACGCAATATATATATATATATATATATATATATATATATATATATATATATATATATATATATATATATATATATATATATATATATATATATATTTTACAAAGTTATTTAAGGGACCGATAAATTGTGTTCCATAAAGCCCACATTGTCCTCCTCTTCTGTGTCACTGTGAAACAGCTGAAACAGCTCGGAGTAGACAAGTGTGGATCTATCGCAATCCATATCGTCACTCTCATCTTCTTCTCCAGAAATCAGCCCACCTTTTCGTCAACTTTCAGTTTGAATTCGGCCATGAAACTTTTACGTTTTCTCTTACTTATACTTACAGCAGACATTGCACTGTATGGCAGGGACTTGTAAAGGTATGGATAATTTCATGGAATGATATAAAGTTCAACAGCCTGGTTATTTTTACATTTCTAATGGATGAGTAGTGTGGTTTCCAGACATATCGGAACCGGAAACCATGCTGGTTTTTAACACATCGTTACAGAACAATTAATAATTACAACAACCCTTTCTCAAGATATAGTATCTATACATTAATACTGAAGGGCCAATTTTGTGCTCCTCCTCGCGATGGCGTCACGTTTTTCTCGGTACTGTGACCTGGACTGAAAGAAACTTCGTGCCTGTGAGAGTGCATCGCACATCGTGACAATAGTCAACTTTCAACTCTGAAGCAGAATAAACACTTTTCGTTTTACATTCGTTTACATGGCGACGTGTGACGTCACCGCTAAGAGGCGTAAGGACGTCATGACATCATCGGTCATTCGGTGACGTCAATACGTTTGTCGTCGACAGACCGTCACCGCTGAGAGGTGTAATTCCACTCCTCGAAAATAGCGTCTGAGATGTAAAACCCTCTTCTGCACATGCTGATGACCTCAGAATGTGAATTTGACACAAAATATGTAACAAGAAACATTGTATCTTCTATATATTAATACTGAAGGACCAACTTTGTGCTCCTCCAAGCGGTCGCGTCATGTTTTTCTCGGTTCTGTGACCTGAGAAGTTTTGACACGGTGTTTGTACGTCAAAGTAGACACGTGCACAAATCAGGGGACTTCTTCACAAAGAGTAGTGTACACCAAAAATGTCGTGTGCAAGGACGTTTTGTAGGCCTCATTAGGTAAGGCCATGGAGTACATCGACTGGGATCCGGCTCTTACAAGAGCCGCCACTGGTCTGGTTGTCATATTGGGCTTATGGAACGGAATCCGTCTGTGACGGGGTTTCGGCTAGTTCATTTTTATGTCAATTGGTTATTTTGGCCTAAGTCACATTTGCCACGGCGGCCGTGGGGTCTCCAAAATCTACTGCTAATAGCAATTATACGGCGGCCGCAGTATTTCCACGGTCACACAATGTAGCAGTCACATATGTTTTTATTTTTCGGGGAGCCGCACGGCGTATTTAGAAATTGTGGAGACCGAAAACGTGGGGGTGTCGTACGGTCTTTGATTTGATGTCGCACGGTGACCTGAGGGCGTTCCTGCGGCGGCCATAGAATTTTCAAGGCAGACGCAAGGTATCCTCAAGGTGACCGCAGGACGGCCCGAAGGCGAATGTGCGGCCAGACGGACGGTAACGAGTGGGTATATATAGCAGTTCTTTTTTTACTGAAATAAAAATATAACAGTTTGGAACATACCAGTACGTGGTGCCCCCAGAGTCCGAATTTAATTCGTTCCAGGAGGCTGTTCGGATTGCAAAAAGTTCGATTCCCAAACTATTTTCCCAATAAGAAATAATGGAGTGAATTAATCTGTTCCTGGGACCCAAGAAAACCCACTTTCAACTGAAATTCCCCATGTTTAAGGTAAAATAAGATGAGTAAATGACCTTCGGTGGAAATGTATTGTATGTAAACTGGAACAATCACCAATCCAAAGGTCCACACAGGCTCGAGCTCCAGCCTGGGTTCCGATCGCTCGCGCACTCTGCGAGCGCTGCCCCCAGGGCAGCTCATCAACATGATGCCCCCAGAACCACAATCACTTTCATCAAACGCATCGCGCTGAGGTAATCATGGATATTCCAAATTACAACCGGTTTTTCTGTGAAATTAAATCCTTGCCCGATAGTCCGTTACATCACGTGATCGGATTGCTTTTTTGTTATTAATTAAAACACAAGATGAGTAAAAAAAAAAAAACCCCACAAATCAAGGTGAAAACACGAGGTAAAGTAGCGATCGACACACGAGAGATGCTTTCACGAGTATTTCCACCGGCGAACTGGATGAACAAAGCGCGAAGATCCGGCTCGAACAGGTGGGGGAGACACGTGAACAAACATGAACGAACGCTTCGTTGTGTTCGGTTTTTTAAAATGTATTCGGTTTTTTGGGCAAAATTCATTTTTCATTGATAAGAGACTACGGCAGCCGCACGAATAACGCAAGCCCACTGTACGCCATACGTATGGTCGACGTGGAACACAACTACGGCATGTCGAATTGCTCCGGCGAACGTCGAAATGAAAAAAGTTATAACTCCGCATTATAATTCCACGGCGACCCCTACGGCCTGTAAAAGATAGCCAAACGGCGTAGGGCCACCCTGAGGCCACCGCAGAAACTCTGCGGCCGCTGCACGTTTCTGTCAATTCAGAGGGCGTACGGCCGCCGTATCCTCGCGTAGAGCAAATGTGACTTCGGCCTCACTGCAGTTTTATTTGAAAAGAGCCATCTGTTGGTCTTTGGCAACAAAGCCGTGTCGGCTGTTGTAAGTACGGACATCACGTATCTCCCAGTCATGTGCAGAGGAAGCTTGGTGTTGGCTTAGTGGTTAGGGTGGCTGGTTTGGGATCTTAACGTCCTGAGATTGAGCCCTGTTTGCTGCTGAATTAACAGCAGGTGGGGTTGACTCAGCCCATCATCTTTCTGAGGTTGGTGAAATGAGTACTAGTGCACTGAGATTGGGGCACAGCATCAGTGGCACAGCTGTGCCCCAACAAAATGATAGCTACCTGGCAGGAAAGCTGCAACATATAAGAAGAAGAAGATGTGAGGAGGAAAGCTTGCTTCTGGGTGTACCTGTGTGTATGTGAAATGTGCCTGAAATTTTCCGAAAGCATGTTTTCCCCAGGTGCAGGTTTTAACAGCGGGTGTGTTATTTGTGTGGAAATACGGTAGTCTTACACACCAACTGCCATTTTTACTGCAATAATTTAGAAGATGCAATTTAGGAGATGGAAGCTTTATTTATCAGTTCATAGACATTATGGTGGCCTCTTCTTCACCCCATTTCACATGCCATGCCCTCTCATGCTATATATAATATATCGATATATAGCATGGTTTTTGGAAATATGATGAAGGTGATTTGTTTTACAGTCTTCAAGTTGTTCGTCTTTCGGCTGCTCCCGTTAGGGGTCGCCACAGCGGATCATCCGTTATGATCCGCATCCTGATTTGGCACAGGTTTTACGCCGGATGCCCTTCCTGATGCAACCCTGGTCGCCTCTTATGACACAGGGATAAGGATTGGGTTTCGCCATGATTCCGGGCTGCCCTACACCCTCTCATAGCGCGGCCCAGCGCAGAGCTCCCGACCTCAAACGATCCTCCAACCCAAGCCTCTGAGTAGCCGGATTACAGGCGCACGCCACTACGCCCAGTATGTTTTACAGTCTTCAAGTATATAATTCAATTTAAATTGAGCTTGAAAGAGGTTTAAGGTGATAAATAAATAAATTCTGGGTTTTACCACCATTTTAGCCAGTGTCTGTTACGCCACCCTGTCTAACACCTTACAATGGTTCTTCATGCCTGTTGTTTGTGTCCTTTGTAATGCCATTAAAAATAGTAAGTTTCCTGTTTGGAATGATTTTCATTTTTGCTTGACTGCCAGGCAGGCTGATAGATTAAAAAAATCTCACTCCTCTCTGTATAACACAAATTTGGGACAAATTCATTTGGGACAAATTCGATTCAGTGCAGTTGGGACAAATTCTGAGCCAAGGTGTAGTAAAATGACAGAATTGTCTTCCGATTCATGGTTTGATTGGTGTTCAAAATATTACATTCAACATAAATAAATTGTTCCTCGATCATAAACTGAAAAGACAGAAAGACAGACGAACATGAACCAATTGCTTAACTTCGCTTTTCGCTTTGCGTGCATGGGGTAATAATAAATTCCTCTGCAAATAACTTCAACACAGGAGGAGGTCATTATGCCCATCAAGCCGAGCATGTTGTTGACAACATTGGGTTGTTTGTCCATGCTCTATCTTTTTTTAATGTTGAGTGTCAAGCAAGGAAGCAGCACATACTATACCATTTTTTAAATATTTGGTATGACTACCAGGGTTCAAACCACCAACCTCCAAAACATAGAGCAGACACTCCAACTATTACTCCACCAATTATGGTAAATATGAAAACGAAATGGTCAGACTGTCTCCCTCGACATATATCGAGCATTTGACAATCTGGAAATGGCATCCTGCTCTGCTTGCCAAGCTTGTGGCCTGCAGCATCTACGGCCGCCTTTAAACCTGGCTTTCTGACGTCCTCCATGCACACAGTCAACGCGATCCATGCTATCAATGAAACCCTGTCTTTTTCTCTCCTCTCCTTCTCCTGGCTGATCTGGAATATACTAGATGCTGGGTTGATAATTCTCCGTCTCATCCTGTTGTTCCAGAATGAAGATCAAAATAACCCTCCTATTTATTTTCATGGCCTCGAGAATAGGTTCAGTTGATCGAACTTCTCAAGCACCACAATAAGCTGATCACAACACATGGCCTCCAAAGCCAGGAGCAGACTGGGCATCCTCCATTGTTCCAACTCATTACTATAAAAAAAAATCAGAGCTACTCAGACTACAAGGTTTTGTCTGTAGCTGCTCTACCTTATGGGCTGATGCCCCCAGCATTCGGTACATGTGTGTCTTTCATTTGATACACTTTATTCTTTCTCATGGGATGTGATCAATATTTACAGGAGACCCGTTTCTACGTAAAAGTTTCCTTTTATTAAATTGTGATCATGTCACATAAGCCAATGTATGCAGGTTGTGTTTACAACAAAAAAAGGTTGTTGTTTGGAAGATCCAGATTCAAAACAGAAGGCCCCAAACCTGAAGGCCACATCAACTAGCATAGTTGTCTAATGAAGACCTGAGGTTTGTCAAAAAGGCAAATATACAAGTTGGTGGTGCCTTCACCTTTAAGCATGCTGTGTTGTATATAAGTGATGTAAACAACCGATCATCAGACATCATGTACTGTGTATCACATTGACCGGTGTATATATCCTCCTTAAAAAAAAGAAAAGAAGTAAGACATCCCAACATGAGAATATCTGCACAGGTATCAATCATCACCCACCACATGAAGCCCCATCTTCCTCTTACCCCAACCTACCTAGATTGCAAAATGAATGCAGCTCAAGATGAAATGACAAAACAGCATTTTCTCAATGTGATGGACACAAAGCTAAAAAAAAATCCATCCAAGAAGCCAACCAAGTTAGAAATCTGGGGAGATGGAAGATTGAAGTAACATTTTAGCCTTTTAATTCATCACATCAAATGAAGAAGTTAATTTTATTATCTGATAAAAACAAGGACCCTTATATAATTATTCAGATAGTTCTGTAAATGCACCAACAAAAAGCCAAAATTAAAAAAATGACAACAACAATTTTAGCCTGAGGCCAGTTACCTACAACATTGACAATAACTGTCTCTGTCAGTGTGAGTCATCAGTGCAACTGTGTTGGAAATCAGGTAACGTTGAATTCCAAATCAATGTCCTGTCTCAGGAGAAAACCAGAAACAAACAGATGATTTGAGCATTTATTAAGTGATAAAATGGTTCCACATCCTTGGCCACTGGGAGTTCTCAAAGGCCACCAAGCACAAAAGAAAATGACAGCCAATAATGCGAAGGTAATTTCGCAGCGTAATAGAATCAGTTAACGTTTTCTCTTGAGACCTTTAAATTTTACTTACCTTTACCTAGAGTCCGAGACTGACCCCTCCAACCTACTCCCTGACCCACACAACGGACCCCCAATACAAATATAGTGAGCTCAAATCCAACACCCCTATTTTATTGCTCGTTGCCAGACAAATTGCTCAAATTAACGATATAATTTGTGAGGCGGACGCTTCCGTGTACAACATCTGCTGTGTGGGCTTGAAGCATACGCCATTAAAGTAGCGTGTTAGCATGGCAACGTGTTAGTGCTTCGCCATTAGCTTCCAGTAGCACTATCAGTGCAAACCTCGGCATCGAGTAAACACGACAGGAGCTCCGTGAACGCGGATGCCCTGCTCTTTGCATCTCAATTACATCAGCGTGGAAAAAGGTCCACCTGTCCCTGATTGTGTCAAAGGCTGAGAGCCCGCAGCTGATTAGGCAGCTCCAGTGAGCAAACACTGAGGCCAGTTTGGCACACGAAAGAAAAGATGTGGCCAGAATGTTGGTCAAACTGTGTTATCCTCCCCTGATTAATTAGGTAGATAATTACAGCTAAGCATGTTAAAGTAATTCTACTTCAAACAACAACAATATTAAGGATTATTATTCATATTTTAATCGCTAGAGTACATGCATTTTTCTGATATGCATGCAATAGCAGGCTTGGCGTAGAAATATATATATAAATATATATATATATATATATATATATATATATATATATATATATATATATATATATATATATATAAATATATATATATATATATATATATAAATATATATAAATATATATATATATATATATATATAAATATATATAAATATATATATATATATATATATATAAATATATATAAATATATATATATATATATATATATATATATATATATATATAAATATATATATATATATATATATATATATATATATATATATATATATATATATATATATATATATATATATATATATATATATATATATATATATATATACATATACATATATGTTTCTGTACGATATACTGCATATACATATCAACCTACAGAAAAAACATTGTGCATTTGTGTTTGGGTGTTTGTGTATTTGTCTGTCCCACTTCATAAGAACGATTCGAGTTGAGTTTTAAAGGCCAATCGTTCAACATGACTGTGTGTTCACTTCAGTCTATTTTTCAGAAAAAATAAAAAAACTTCAACTTTTTTTTCATAAAAGAGTAAATGCGTCTCTTCTATTGGAAATGTAGACGGTGACTTGCAACAGGGCCTCAAGTGTGGTGTACAGAAGCATTAAACAAAATAACAATAAATACAATGCACAGGGAGGTAAAATTTGCTGTATGTGATGTGTAACGCATGCAGAGTAAAACAAGTGTTCATTTATGTCCGAAGGATGTCTTATAAATAAAGAAGATATGAGCACACCTGAGGTTAGGCCGAGGCTTCAGACTTTGGCATGCTCACGAGGCTGTACTGTCGGAAAGAAACATCCCAGAAGATAAAAAAAATAGGGTCACATTTGTACATGTTGTGTTTTAAAATAACGCTTCTTGCTGTGAAATAATTTCACATCATCCAGTCTCCTTGAATAGTTCAAATAAAATCATTCCAACCCATCATTTTTTTATGGGCTTTTATACTAACATGTATATATTTGCACAGAATACCAAAATTGGTACGAAGCACTTCTCTACCGATTTTAAAATGAAACAGGAAAAAGCTCCACATTGGGGATATCTTGCATATATACGTTTGTCATCCACACCACATCAACCAAAGTGATTGGCAATCGTGGTACACTAATGAGAGTCAGTTTTTGTGCACCTTGTGTGATATGCTCCAGTATATCCATCAATAATGGACTGATTTACCAGATGATGGGGGTTCACATCAAACTGGGCTGACTAATTAATTGGCATAATTGGCCCATGACCTGAAGTCCAAATAAGTAGTACTGTATTGTGCTTATAGTCTTCATAAGACAACCTTGAAAGTCTTCAAAGCAAAAGCAAGCTGTGGTGCAGCAAAGTTTCACATCCCCAACACCGAGGCAGAAGGAAGTTTAAAGAAGACGCCATTACACCGTTCATGTTCTGGCCTCCAATCAAGTTAGATTTCCACCAGTCATACTTCAAGAGTTGGTTTTTAGATCCTCGTGGAGGATCTCTCAGTCTTACTCACGTTGTTGTTCTTCATCTTCTTCTTGTGAACTTTTTTGTTTCACAGCCTACAGTTTTCATCGAAACTTCCTGAAACTTGGCGTATATATGCAAAACTACCCTGCACAGACAATAACCATCTCCGATTTTGAAAATTCCTCCTAGAAAAAAAAAAGTAATGACGTCAAAATATCTCTGCTAATGGAAATCGCCTAAAAAATTATCTCCGAAATAAATAAATAAATAAATACACAGCGACCAATACATAACCTTTCGCAGAATGCGAAGGTAACTAGAATGGGCACTCGGAAGAGTGCATACCTTCGCCTCCGCTACTTTTTTGTTCTTGGCATGAGAGTGGGGGGAACAGAACAGTGAACATTTTGGTGTTGGTTTCATGCAAATCAGTTTTGATATGACCGTGTTATGACAAAAACCGCATATTTTGAAAGGTCGTGACCCCACTGACCTTTGACCCCCAACCGCTAACAAGGGTAATGACGTAATTGTGTCATGTCGCCCATCACAAGATTGGGCAATGAATTCTGAACATTTTGGCATCGGTTGCATGCCAATTAGATCAAAATTGACCGCGCTATGGTAAAAATACGAATTTGACCTTTCCGTGACCTTGACCTTGACCTTTGACCCGATCGCTCCCAAAATCTAATCAAATGTTCCTTGGATAATAACCCATCATCCCACCAAATTCCAAGCGATTTGGTTTAATACTTTCTGAGTTATGCGAATAACAAACAAACACACACACACACACACACACACACACACACACACACACACACACACACACACATATTCACAAATTAATAAATAAATACACAGCGACCAATACATAACCTTTCGCAGAATGCGAAGGTAACTAGGCAAGCTTTTTGAATTCTGTTTGCGGGAATCGAACAGGGCATTCGCAGAGATGAATTACCGCACATATGATACATCACTATGACGTCATATCAATTTTATGACGCCATTCCTATTTTTTGACATTTTTTGTTTCACAACTCAGAGTTTTCTCAACCCAGAGAAGTTGAGCGGGCGATCACATGAACATGTTGAAAATGTTCTGTAATTATTCTGTAACAAAGTAAAGACCCCACGTTGACTTTACCAAAGGAGAGCTCTTTTGACTAGTACCCTACTACTGTACATTGCTTTTCACGTCATACTGACTGAATAAGTGCAATTCACGTTCAGCAGTTAAGAGATGTGGATATAAAGCAGAGAGAATGTGTCTGAGATTCTTTTTTTTTTGTATACCTTGGTCGAGGCTCGTATGAGAGCTAACACACAACTCACAGCAAGGAGGCATGAGACAAGAGGGGCGGGAGTGGAAGGGACAAAACAGTGGGGAACAGACACATTAGGTGAACTGTGGAAGGGAGAGGGATGGGGATGGGACGGGGAACATGGCGAAGAGAAGATGGACATTTCAGGGACTTTCAGGAAGGAAAGTAGGAGAAATGAAGGAAGTGGGCTTGGGTGGATTATCGGGGGTAGAAAAGATCGAGGATTTGGATGGGGGAAGATAAGAGGTGGTGGTGAACAGCTGTTTTGAAAGCCTGGAGGGAAGAATGGGAAAGAATAGAGTGAGGAAGTTTATTCCAAAGGCGGGAAAAAAGAGGAATGAAAGAGTGAAGATGAGCAGTGATTCGTGATTTTGGTAGTTTTACCAGAAGGGGGTTGTTGGCGGACCTTGAGCGCCCTGTGGAAATGTGGTGGGGACAAATCGCAGAGAGAGCAGGGGGGCAAGGCTGGAGAGGAGTCGGTAGAAGACAGAAAGACCACCGACCAACCTGCGGTGATTGAGTGAGAGGCCCAAAGACTCAGCTTCATTGCGGGAGATGCCGATGATCTTAAATGCCCTGGTTTCGACAGCGTGAAGCCGAGAAAGGTGGGAGGCAGGAGCACCAGCCCAGAGGGGAGAGCAGTACTCCATCAGGCTACGGATAAAAGCTTTGTAAGTGGTCAGGAGCTCAAGAGGGCCGAGGAAGGACTTAGCACGACGGAGGATTCCCAGTCGGCGACTGGCTTTTGAGGCGAGGTTGGAAATGTGACTTTCCCAGGAAAGGTCATGGCAGATAGTGAGACCTAGAAGCTTGAAAGAAAAGACTTCTTCCAGAGGATTGTTGAGAAAGTGGATGGGGGGGTTTTGTAAACGGTCCTTTCGAAGAGACATAGTGAGAGTGTGAGATTTGTCTGGATTGAAAGACATGTTCCACGTGTTGGACCAGTTTGTGATTTTATCCAGATCTGCAGTGAGTGAAGAAGCTGCTGCTTGCCGGTCTGAGGGATGACAGATGGTACGGCAGAGGGTGGAGTCGTCGGCAAAGAGAAATAGAGGATTTTCCAGAGAGTCCGAGAGAACGAGAGAACGATATTCCTTTGTTATTGACAGATATAACTTTGAGAAATTATCAACATGATAAATATGAGAATAACACAAGATGTGCTGCCTTATTTCCAGTTACTGGAAATAAGTTGGAGATGGTATCACCACATCTCACAGCACTCTCAGTACCAGAGTATAGTTCAGACATCAGATCGATCAGTTTTGGTGGCACCCCACGAAGACCAAGTATCCTCCAGTGGGCATCCTAATTCACTGAATCGAACGCTTTACAGAGATCAACATAGGCTGCAAGCAGCCCCTGCCGAAACTCTCATAAGCGTTCGGTGAGGACCCGAAGGTCAAGGATATGGTCAATCGTTGACCTCTTTGGTGTAAAGTCTGACTTCTCTGAGCATTGGTGCACAAGCAGATGAAGGCAAACCCGATTAAGAATTATCCAAGCAAAGACCTTGTCCAGCACCAAGAGCAGAGTCACCCCTCAGTGGTTGTTGTAGTCCTGGCGATCACCCTTCCCTTTCCAGAGAGGGTCAACAAGGCCCCTCTTCCAGTCAGTTGGGATGATGCCTGTGTTCCAGGCAGAGCACAGAACTGCATACAATGGCATGATTACAACATTTCCACCAGCCTTGAGAAGTTCAGCATGGATGCCACAGATCCCAAGAGCTTTACCACATTTCAACCGGTTCAGCGCAGCCTGTGTTTCCACAAACAAAGGTGAATCGCAGTTGATTGGAGGGTCAGCAATAGGGAGAGCAACACCCCTGACATCCAAATCAACAGCTGGTGAATCAACCTGGTACAACCGCTCAAAGTTACCGGCCCAGCCGGTCTTCACTTCGGACTCCTCAGTCAATAGCCACCACCCTCCACTCTAATTGCAGTACACCGAGAGACGGGTTTGGAGGAATGCAATGTGCGAATTCCCCTGTAGGCAGGAGGAGAATCACTTGACCACAGGTGATACTCTACCCCCCTCACAGATTCCTCGCATATAGTCCTCCTTGTTCACCCTCAGCGCACATACAGTTTTACACCTCAACTCCCTGAAGAGCTCAGCTCTGCTATTAAGCATGGACCTGCGACTCTGATCAAGAGTATCTCGAGTCCCTTGAGAGGTAAATTCTTCTTCACCCTTCGGTGAGTTCCAAGACATCCACCGGCAACACAAAGGATGGTGGGCTTGAAGGTACTCCACAACTCTTCAGGATTACCCAAAGCACCCAAACCCCCCAAATCCCCACTCAGCCTGTTTGCAAACTCCCCAGCTACCCTCTCATCCTTGAGCTTGCCAACATCCAGCTTAGGCTGGGATGGTACCATTCTCCTGGATTTAAGCTGCAACTTCAGAGTTGCTACCACAAGCCTGTGGTCGGTATTAAGGAACTGAGCACTCTGTTAAACCCTGCAGTTCTGGATCATCCTCCAGTGACCATAAATGAGCACATGGTCAATATCCTTTGCCACACCACCATCGTTGGAATACCAAGTCCAGCGATGAGCCTGTGGGTGCTGAAACCATGAACCAACCACCCTAAGTCCATGACTTCTTATAAAGTCAAGGAAGTTAGTGCTATTATAATTCACAGTTCCAGACCCATGGGGACCAACACATGTCTCATAACCATCCCTATCAGTTACAGTCGATGCATTGAAATCCCCCAAGACTAGAAGAGTATCTTGCCTGGGGCACTGATCAACCACAGACATAGAATGCGTCCTTCATGGTGAGATCACTTGCCTCATTCGGAGCATATACAGAGACCAGGGAAACGACGCCCAAGGAGTGACGAATCCATCGTCTCATAATACTAATTGACCGTTGTTACCTAAATTATCATGGGAGTCAGCTTATTGGATTCAGCTTCAGCAATTCCTTGGGCATGGTTGCCATCAGAGTGACCAGACTAATAGTCGGTGTATGTATGACCTACCATGATCTCACCACTATCCGGTCTCCGACCATCAGAGAGTGCTGCAATTCCGATGTTCAAACGCTTGAGCTCAGATGATACCAGTGACAGGTGATCATCCTCTCTTCGGGATAGGACATTCCAGGCACCCACCCGAAGGGACCGCTTCAGGTTAACCCAAGGAGACTGCCATCTGGTGGATGACATCTCAGCACCACACCAACACACACCACTGCAATCTGACCCAGGAAGATTACCCCATGTTTTTCCTCCTATCATCAAAGAGTGGGGGTCCCCAAAGACTTTGCCCCAATCTTTTCATCCGGTGAACTTCCCTGCAGAGGGCAGCTGCACAGGAGGTATTTCCCACGGAGTGGGTTTTCAATTTTCTTTGCGTTTTTCTTGTGTTTTGATGAGTGAAGGGTTTTCCGGTGGTCGGAGTGCAAATCCTGCCACCAACCTCTGAAAAAAAAAAAGTAACCCAACTGCAGGTGGATGTCCGCAGATACAGTTGGGCACGATATGGATAGCCTTTGGCTCACAAGGATCTCCTCTGCCCTTTGACAGGTTTTGTTTTTAATCCTGCTGGGTGTCCATCTCCATCCACCCTCCTCACCAAAAAAACTTGGTGGCGGAGACGATTTAGTCGCCGAGATCCCAACCATAAAACAGGATAGTACAGATTTACATGGTACCTGTAGCAAGTCACAGATGTAATCTGGCCTGACCTGATGATAAATCAGAAGCCTGATAACACTGAACAACAAATTTCAAAAAAAATTTTTTACTGGAGATGTGTAAAGTGATTAAGACTAATTTGGGTACGCTGATTTCAAAAATCATAACCGTTTTGCTGTATCACGTCAGGATTTTCAGGAACAGAAATATTCCCAGTGCCTAGAAGTCAGGATTTCAATGAAATTTACATATGTCTTTAACATGTCTATTTCGTACAATTGTTGTTAACTTGTGTTATATTTCTTTCTTTCAGATAAAGATGAGTAGGTGTTCCTGTACCAATCATCCTGACAACTTCTGTTATGTCTGTGGTCGGTATACCAAAAAAGATCAACAGCGAAGTATATCTACAGCAGTGAAAATGAAGGCCGCCTACTTTCACTACTTCGGGTGTAAGGTGGGGGACCAAGAACAGAGCTGGGCACCACACATCTGCTGCACAAGCTGTCACACAACCTTGACTCAGTGGTTGGTGGGCAAGCGCGCGAGCATGCCATTTGCGGTGCCCATGATATGGCGTGAGCCGCAGAATCATCATGATGATTGTTATTTCTGCTGCCCAAGCATCGCCGGCTTCAACAAGAAGAATAAAGGTCACATCAAGTACGCTGACTGCGTCTCTGCTCGTAAACCTGTGCCTCATGATGACGAGAACCCCGTTCCAACACCTCCAGCTGATCAGAACATAGCTGTAAGCAGTGGTGAAGAGGATGGTGATGATGAACCTTTTGAACCCGACACTCAAGAATCACACCTTCTGAACCAGGGGAGACTTAAATGATCTTGTAAGAGATCTCTCGCTGTCAAAGGCGAAGGCAGAGCTGCTTGGATCAAGGCTGCAGCAGTGGAATCTACTTGAACCTAACACCAAGATATCCTTGTTCAGAGCACGTCACAGAGACATGGCTGAGTTCTTTGAGATGGAAGACACGATGACATTCTGCAGTGACATCAACGGTCTGTTGAAAGAACTTGGGTGTGATCACGATCCTGCAGACTGGCGCCTCTTCATCGACTCGGGGAAGAACAGCTTGAAGGCTGTTTTGCTCCACAATGGCAACGAGAAACCATCAGTCCCACTGGCTCACGCGTTCGGCATGACAGAGACCTATGAGACTATGCGGCAGCTGCTTGATTCCATCAAGTACAATGACTTCAACTGGCACATCTGCGGAGACTTGAAAGTGGTGGCGCTGTTGTTAGGGCTGCAGTCAGGCTACACGAAATACATGTGCTTCCTTTGTCTCTGGGATAGCAGAGACGACAAGAATCACTGGACGAAGAAAGATTGGGAAGAGCGAAAAACACATGTACCTGGTCGACACAACGTGAAGCATGTCACCCTTGTCGACCCAGCCAAGGTTTTCCTTCCACCACTCCACATAAAGCTCGGCTTGATGAAAAGTTTTGTACGGGCAATGGATCTGAATGGGCGTGGGTTTTTATACCTCAAGGAAAAGTTTGGCAACACCTTGTCGGAGGCCAAGATCAAGGCTGGTGTCTTTGTTGGACCGCAAATCCGACAGATTATGAAGGACGAAACTTTTCCGACAACTCTAAACCCCAAAGAGCTGGCAGCGTGGAGGAGCTTCAAAGCTGTGACGGACAACTTCTTGGGGAACGAGCGCGCGGACAACTATGAAGAAATAGTGCAGCAGCTGCTGGAGTCCTTCAGGAAACTTGGCTCCAGGATGTCCCTGAAAATCCATTTCCTACACCAGCACCTGAACTTCTTCCCTGACAACTTGGGAGCAGTCTCGGACGAGCACGGCGAGCGATTCCACCAAGAGATTTCACTCATGGAGACGCATTACCAAGGGCGGCACAACCCGAACATGATGGGCGATTTCTGCTGGTTCCTGCATCGTGAAACTGACACAGAGCAGCACAAACGCAAAGCCAAATGCCTAAAGCATTTTTAATTACATTCTAGTGGAGTTTTTCTGTAATTTCTATAATTTTGAAGCATTCATGATGAAATAAATGAATAAATGAATTTTTGTAAATTTCATTGAAATCCTGACTTCTAGGCAATGGGAATATTTCTGTTACTGAAAATCCTGACGTGATACAACAAAACGGTTATGATTTTTGAAATCAGCGTACCCAAATTAGTCTAAATCACTTTACACATCTCCAGTAAAAAATTTTTGTTGTTCAGTGATAAGTAATCAGATGGAACTCAAACAAGCAAAAAGCAAAGAAGATGTCATCAGGAGGAACCTGGATAGGACTCGCATTTCAGCTGCTACTTCTCTGCCATCAAACCCATCCATGCTCAGCCAAGTGAGACTCAGGAAAAAAAAAAAAACAAGGTTCCAGATAAAAAAAATCAAATAATTCTGGCTGCCAGACTATGCATACAATAAGGTAGAAATTTAAAACTTGTAATCACCCTCACTATTACATCACAATTATGAAATTTCACTTCGATCTATGGATTGGTTCAGGAGAAATAATTTTTTTTTAAGATTTTTGCTCAATCCAATGTGGCTGCCAGATCGTGTGACCTATCATTTATTATCTCACCTGGACTTTCGTCTGGAGAGCTTATGTGATCGAGCAGTGTCCGTAGTTGAGTGAGTCAGTCATTGAGTCTGTCTGTAAACACTTTAGTCATTATTGCTTGCACTAAACACACGATTTTGATGAAACTTGGCCACAACTTTCAGATCTGGTGCTTAATGAAAGTGTATTAAAGTCTGTGCTCATAAAAAAGATGTATGGGGGGGGGGTTGGACTCCCCCCCTCCCCCACCCAAAAGAAGATATTTGCTCTCTTCTCCAAAACTATGAAACTTGACTACAACCTTCATCACCCATATGTACCTAAATGTATCGATCACATCAAAATATACTCTCATTAATGGGGTCTATGGGAGGGTTTTTGACCCTCAAAATAGGTATTTGCCCTCTTCTCCAAAACTATGAAACTTGACCACAACCTTCATCACCCATATGTACTAAAATGTATTGACCACATCAAAATATACTCTCATTAATGGGGTTTACGGGAGGGTTTTTGACCCTCAAAATAGGTATTTGCTATCTTCTCCAAAACTATGAAACTTGACCACAACCTTCATCACCCATATGTACCAAAATGTATTGACCACATCAAAATATACTCTCATTAATGGGGTCTACGGGAGGGTTTTTCGCCCTCAAAATAGATATTTGCTATCTTCCCTGAACTACACACAATTTCAATGAAGCTTGACCACAACCATCATCACCTGTGATGTACCTAAGCTTGTTCACGGCATCAAAAATTCAGGGTCAAAGGAGCTCTGTGGGGGTTTTGAGTGACTTGGTCTTGATCCAGGTGAGCATCAGGACAGACAGTCCTATGTTTCCTGAATACCCTGGTATCCCCAAGAATTGGGGAACATTTGTCTGAGGTTTCCCTTCCATCTGTCCAGCTGTTCTGGAGAACATTTTTTTATAGGTTTTAGGGTAAATCCAATATGGCTGCCAAATCATGTGAACTATGATGTCATATTGTGAATGTTTTGTTCCTCATGAATAGGTGGTCATACATGTAAAATTTCACCTCGATCTGGTCATCCATTTTAGAGAAGACTTTTCATGGTTTAAAAAAAACAAAACAATATGGCTGCCAAACCATGTAACTGATGATGTCATCAATGTTTTTTTTTTTAAATCAATTTATCCCTAGATGATCCTCAGAAATTTTCATACTGATCAGATGTGGCAATTTATGTATGCAATTATGACGTCATAACAAAGGTAGCTTTGACATCATAAAAAAAATCACACTTATTCCCAATGAGTACTTACCGTGTGCCAAGTTTGAATTTTTTCCTTGATGCAGTTTCTGAAATATAGAAGTTCAAGGTTTTTCCTTTTTCCTCAACATGGCTGCCACACCACGTAACCTATGATGTCATCATTATCATTAAATCAGTTTGCATGAGTAGTTGCTCTGATGGTGAAAATATCTCAATCTGAGAAGCGGTTGCAGAGAAAAACACTCACGTTCTGTGCGGACAAACAGACAAACAGACCCAAATGCATTCCTCTGGTGAGGGTAAAAATTGACCATTTTAGGCGACTTTGACCTTTTGATCTCAAAAACAATGGGCTTCAATGACCCAATATGCAAACCCTGCTGACATTTCAAATCAGATGGAAGTTGATGATTTTGGGACCTCAACCTTTGACCTTTTGGCCTCAAAAAAATCTGTTTCTTGCATTTTATTGGTGATCCAATTAAGTGACCCAATATGCAAACCTTGTTCAGATTTCATATCAATCGGATGAATGTTGACGGTTTTATGTGAAATTGACCTTTGACCTTTTTAATAAATTATTAATTTCTCTTCTCCATGTTTTTTTTTAATGAAGCTTTGTTAAAAATTTGACATCAAAAGCTCAAATGGTAAAAAAAAGTTATGGCTCAGACACACACACACACACACACACACACACACACACACACACACACACACACACACACACACACACACACACACACACACACACACACACACACACACACACACAATTGCAAAACCTTGTCTACCGCATACGGGGAAAGGGATAAAAATGGGTAGTCAGAAAGAGGAGCCCCCTGCAAACCTTTTCTATGAATCAACCACTGTGCATTTTGGGGTAGGGGTCGGAGGGGTTTTGCATATCTGTTGATTGCATATCTGTTGAAGCAAGCGTTCGGATGAAAAGTCGAAGTAACAATAAAAGTATGAACTGTATGTTTCAATAATACGAGCAGAGTACCCACCCTTCGATAGGGGAGGGGGGGTAGAATTTGCATATTACTTGCTGAAAAAAGTAGTCTGTATATTGCAAGAAGAGTCTTTTGATATTTGTGTGGTGTGTGTTTAGAGAGTTCTCACAGGTCTAAAGGGTCTGAGGTGTCTAAAGGATGTAAAGGTCCAAACGGTTTAAGAGGTCAAAGGAGGTACAAAGGGTCTATTGGGGTCTATAAGGGTCTCAAGGGTTCTAAGGGTCTAAAGGATATGTTCCAATCGTAGATACGGTCTAAAGGGGTTTAAGTTATTGTATCGCCTGTAAAAGTTATTGAGGGTCTTTGGGTTTATGGGGTCTATGAAGTCTAACAGATGTAAGGGGTCTGAAGTGTCGAAGAGTTCTGAAGGGGCTAAATGGTCCAAATGGTCTTAAAAGGTCTAAGAGGTTAAAGGGATCAAAAGAATGCAAGAGGGGTCTATAAGGGCATTAAAGGATCTGAAGGTCTAAACTCTAAGGGTACTTTCCAATAATACTTAGTGTCAAAGGGGTCTAAGAGGTCAAACAGTTTTAAACGGTCTGAATAGGGTCTCAAGTGGTGTGAAGGTCAAGAAGAGTCAAAGGGGTCTAAAGGGTCTAAAATCGTACAGATTATGAGTACAGCATGTATAACTGAACATTTCATTGGTTGTAGTGTCGTTTTCAATCTGACGACGGTGGCCAATTTTTGCCAACACATCACTCAGCATGTCTCGAAATGGCTCGTTCTGTTTGCTGAGCGGCTTGGCAAGCGGCTTGCAAAGCCGTTGATACGGAACTGCTGGCTCGTCAAGTGATAGCAAGCCGATTGCTAACGGAACACACCGCAGTTCTGAAAATTACAAACGTTCATCCTGACAAGCCACGTCGCACGTGTTGCTTTTATGCACTTTCAATAATCATCTGCACAATTTATTGCGACATCATCATTTATAAACCTGAAAGCAGCGTGTACTTCGCGTGCAATGCTGCTCGTGCGATGAATGTGCGATTAATTTAAACGAATGAAGCAATTAATGTAATTAACATCGAAAATACAATTAAACCAACCCTAACTTAGCAATCCTTCTCACGGCTGGACTTTGTCACCTATTGTGCATAATTCGTATATTATGCCTTGTGCTTGTCCATTGTTTATGTTTATGATTCATGAACGCATGGAATGCGCAATGGGTATCGAACACCGAGGGTGGAGATTGAATGGTCCCAAAGACCCAAACCGCTCCCCACTGAAGACGAGGCACTCACTGCGATTTGATTGCGGTCATGATGCCTTTTGTATTTGTCATGCTCAGAAATATGGCCTCCTGATAACTATTTTCGGTTTATGTTCATCACGGGACAATCGCAGCCATCTTTCATTGCCTTTTAGCATGAATTACTGATAAACGATGCAAATTCATCTGCGATGTATAATAACGTGCCGGAAATTTGGACTCGTCATGAGATGAGACATGAGGATAGATAGACAAGGTAGCGAAGTAGAGGGGAGGGGGGGGGATGCACGAGTCAGGTACCGCCGACTTGATTGGAGAACAGTTTGTCGAACTGATATGCAATAACGATGTTGGTAAATATTCTCTTGATATGGTGATGACTGAACAGATTCCAAATTGGAACTCGACGTCGACCGGAAGATATCATGAAAACAGCCACTCGATTTTACCTCCACTCACCCTGTCCTGATCAGTGTTAACCCTCTAATATATATATATATATATATATATATATATATATATATATATATATATATATATATATACATACATACATACATACATACATACATACATACAGTGTTTCCAAAAGAGTGATGCAACTTCAAATATTTATTGACAAAGGAACATGAACCAAACATTTCTTGAAAGCTAATGACATGGTATTTTCTATCACTTATTGCTATTACATCAAGTCATTGTTAGAGTTAGTGAGAGCCGAAGGTCTGAAATTGGCATGTATGCAAAATCCTTGTAATTGACGTTCTCGATGTGTGCCCCTCCGTGGTTCAGACAGGCATTGATCCTGACTCCAAGAGTTCTGTCCAACTTTCCTATAGGTCTCAGGTGGCACTGCCTGGAGGTAGTCTGACACCTCCTGCTTCAGATCATCGAGTGTGGCAGGGTGGTTGGCATAGACAGAGCCCTTGGCAACCCCCCAGAACCAGTAGTACAGAGGGTTCAAGTCTGGGCTAAGAGATGCCCAGATGAGTGGTACCCAGGGCAACAAGGCATTTTCTGAAGAGCTGCCACAGGAAAGGGATGGTGTCACTAGCTGGATGCGGCGGTGCACCATCCTGCATAAACGAGGTCATGCTGAGCTGATTTTGGGTGACCTTTTGGGCTAGGGCTAGATCATTATGGAAATGCTGGAGCATGGCCCTGTAGCGCTCACCATTGATACTCACCATCCTTCTGTTGTCATTCTCAAACCAGTAAAGCCCTAGCGTTCCCCGTCTGGCATTGAAGGCGCAGAATCATGTGACCTTAGGTCCTTTCAAGTACCTCTCAGTGATCTCCTCAGGTGGTTCTTCCCCCCAGAAGATGTTGTCGGTGTTGATGGCACTGTTCAAGTGGAAATGAGCTTCATCACTGAACCAGATCAGGTTGATCCAGTTTGGTTGGTTGATCAGGTTGAGCCTGCCACTGTGGTCCTTGTTCTCGTTGTGACCTGTGCCGTTGTGCTCAAAATGTTTCACAATACGTTGAATGGCACAATTTGTGGGTCTAGCACATGTTCTGAGGTCGGGTTCCTGGCAGAACCTCTGGCGGGTGTCTACATATGATTTAGTCTCATACCACAGAGCCACTGCTTTTGTCTTCTGCTTCACTGCAATGGCAGAGTTGAACAACAGAGCGAGAAATCCCATGGAACAAATACCAAGATAACACCACCAAACCCTGAAAAGGAAAACGATACAGGTCAAAAAAAACAACAAAGAAATGGCAGAAAGTCAAAGTTGTACCAATCTTTTTGAAATACCGTGTGTGTGTGTGTGTGTGTGTGTGTGTGTGTGTGTGTGTGTGTGTGTGTGTGTGTGTGTGTGTGTGTGTGTGTGTGTGTGTGTGTGTGTGTGTGTGTATATATGTTAGAAAATTACAGGTCCAGATCAGGAACCAAACCAAGGTCCTCTGGCAAACCATACCAGTGCTCTGCCATCTAAGCTATCTGGGCAACACACCAGCTGAGCACCGCAATTCTTCCACATCGACAGGTGCTGCTCTCTTTGCCCGGCTGCTTCCGGGGCACTCGCTGCCAAAGATAAGAGCAGTGAGGGCCTGCTCATGAGAAGGTCTTCTGCCTGTGGGGGCACACATCCATGTCAGCTATCAATCACTACAGGGGGCATAGTAATATCATTAGAAATGAACAGGATAGACCCAACATCATAAATATATGTGGAAAAATTACAGGCCCAGACCAGGAATCAAATCCAAGTCCTCTGGCAAACCGTACCAGTGCTCTGCCATCTGAGTTGTCTTTTATGTTTCTTTTTTATGATGCCTTGTTTTTGTCATGATGCCTTTTGTATTTGACAGTCACTGGGCTGAGGCCTCTGAATTAGAGGTGACGCTTTTGTGTATCACTATGCCCAATGGAAATCAGGAGAGTGCTCGTCACACTCCACATGTTTCGATATATGTATATACTAGCTGAAACCCCGTCGCAGACGGATTCCGTTCATTCAACCATCCTCACCAGCTCACATACACTCGAGGGACATGGACTGGACAGGGTGTGCTTGCCCCCGCCTACTCACCCCCCGCCCCTGCCCCATTAAATTTGCTTACCCCCCGCCCAAAAATGTAATTAACCTGGCCCCGCCTCTTCACTCCCCGCCCCCCGTCTCTTGACTCCCCACCCCACTTGCCCCCGGCCCCCACCCCCTGTCTCCAGCTTTCAATTTGTTTACACACTCACACTCAACTCTGCCTAATTCAACCCAGCCCCCGCCCCATTTCCCCCTGTCTCCCGCTTTCAATTTGCTTACCTCCGCCCAAAAATTTGCTTACCTTGCCCCCCCCCCCTTCCCTCCCTGCCCCCGTCCCTTCGTCCCCCGCCCCCGCCTCTTCACTCCTCGCCCCCATCTCTACGAAAAGTGTTTATTCTGCTTCCGATTTGAAGTTTGACTATTGCATATATGTTGTTCGTCTTTCAGCTGCTCCCGTTAGGGGTCGCCACAGCGGATCATCCGTTATGATCCGCATAGTGATTTGGCATAGGTTTTACGCCGGATGCCCTTCCTGACGCAACCCTGGTCGCCTCTTACAACACAGGGATATGGTACACCTATTTTAACCGGAGTATACACCGGCCCAGTACACTGGTACTCATTTCGCCGACCTCGGAAGGATGACAGGCTGAGTCAACCCCCTGGTGTATTAATTCAGTGGCCCAACGGGGCTTGAACCCAGGACCTTTTGGATCCCAAGCCGGTGCCCGAACCACTGCGCCAACACCAGGCTGTTATATCGATTGTTCAGATTAGATTTCCCCACCGATGTCTAAAGGGATTTATTCGTGTACCCAGGCTGTGATCTTTGAGTCAGCCGTTATTCTTTTGCTATCGTTATTTTGGAACAACCACAACCGCCTCTCAACAACCACGCCATCCCCACCACAGCGCCAACCACGACATCTCCTCACCAACTCTTCAACAAACATTGCCTCACCTTCATCTCCACAAACGCCGCCATCTTTTCGCCACCCATGGCGAATCCCACGGCCGAGCACCATCTCCACCGACAGACGCGGGGCTGATGATTTCCACAATATCCGCTTTCCACGACTGATGATTCCTGCAACGTCCGTGTGGCTGATGATTTCTCCTACATCCGCGCATGTCCGAGCTGCGCGATGAAATCGGATCAAAAGATCAAAATGGGCGGAGCCAGCGAGGGGTAAAGGGTGAGAGATGAAAGATCAGACCTCACTCACGGACCCCATATAAAGGCGTGCTGAACGCCAAGCAAGCAGTCTGTCGGGGAGCTGCAGAGAGTGGAAGTCTGGAGTCGATCTGGCGTCAAGTCGGAAGAAGCCAGCAGCCCGGCAAGGTTCGAGTCCAGTGGAGGGCAGTCGGAGCTTGTAGCGCAGCCAGCCTGCCGTGCCGCGCAGAACGGCGTGAAGGTGGAGAAAGCCGGAGAGAGCTCGCCAACGCTGAGGAACGGGCGGGCTCTTAAAAGAGCATCAACTCTCGAGAGAGCAAAGGCCCGTTCGTTCCTCGGAGGCGTCATCGGCTTGGCCCGAACCACCAGGCCGCACGGCGGGGCTTGGGCCAACCAAGTTGCGCAGCGCCAACTGCGGTGTCGACGAAACGTCGAGGGTTAACCAGCGAGTCACCACAAAGGTGGCAGGTAACCAGCACGGCCTCTCGGAGCTCTTGCGGTCTCCACGGCTCCGTGAACTATTAAAGGCCCATGAGGTCCAGTTCTGCCCTTTTCTTTCCTGGGGTTTTTCTTTTTTTATGAATGTCGTGGCACCTTGTCCGTCAAGTAATGAACTGTTAAGTGAATGTGTACATAATAATAGAATGGTTGTAGTTCTTTGTCTTGCTCGTTCCGGCATTGCTTTATTGACTACATGATTGCAAACGTGTTTGATTGTATACGTGTATGACTGCTTACGTGTGTACAAATAAATGTCGTTGTGTGAATGTCCACCTGTTCATTGCGTCCTTTCCCTCAGTTGAGCTGCCATCATTGCGTTCGGGATATTAGCTGGCTTTTAAATATCCGATAAAGTAATCTGATCCGGCGGGGCTTGGCGATATACATCGCTCGGCAAATCGCAAACGGAGCGAGCTGCTTAAGCGGCTCGTTTCCATGCAGGTCCCGTTGAGGTGTAAATCCCCGGCATTTCTGTCTGCGCGCATACTGAGGTAAATCGACAATTCGGCGATCGGACCCTGTCACGCGCAGACAGAATAGTTGGCTGATTTAGGGTGTGATTAAACACACACCCGTAGCTGGATTTCTGGGTTGATCCGAAAGCTGCGACTGGATTGCCACGGTTGGTGGGCGTGCGGCCGCAATTAGCTAAAAGCGGTCGTCCGCACACCGGAGTGGTGAGAATCCAAAACAATATATACATACATATATTGGAAAAGAATGGGGCAGTTGGGATGACAAATTTATTTAAAAGAAGGCGCTTCCAACCAACAGTATAAAACTAGATCGACTCCGCTAATTTGAGCAAAATAGCGAGAGCAGACCCGATCTCAGGCAATGTTTCACCAGCTTCACAGCCAGCTTCCTCAAGCACAATGAGAACCTCTGCTGTGCCTGAGGAAGTCGGCTGTGAAGCTGGTGAAAGGTCGCCTGAGACTGGGTCTGCTCTTGCTATTTTGCTCACATCAGCGGAGTCCATCTAGTTTTTTTACTTTTGGTTGGAAGCGCCTTCTTCTTCTCCTTTAACATATATATATATATATATATATATATATATATATATATATATATATATATATATATATATATATATATATATATATATATATATATATATATATATATATATATACATATATATATATATATATATATATATATATATATATACATATATATATATATACATATATATATATATATATATATATATATATATATATATATATATATATATATATATATATATATATATATATATATATATATATATATATATATATATATACATATATACATATATATATATATATATATATATATATATATATATATATATATATATATATATATATATATATATATATATATATATATATATATATATATATATATATATATATATATATATATATATATATATATATATATATGTATATATATATATATATATATATATATATATATATATATATATATATATATATATATATATATATATATATGTATATATATATATATATATGTATATATATATGTATATATATATGTATATATATATATATATGTATATATATATATATGTTAAAGGAGATATATGTATATATATCAGATAATTATATGTATATATATATATATATACATATAATTTTTTTTTTTTTTTTTACGAATTTGGAATTCGATTGCACACAACATACAGGTTCCTTTAGTCAGCTATGTTGATAAGTGCTTGTTCCCGAGATAGCTCACCTTCCATTGTTTAAATGTTCAGAAATCGATTAGATGCACTACGGATCGATTTAATAGTTAGAGAACGAACAATGGAGACATCCCTCCCCCTCTTCTGCGAAGAGGGAGAACCACCCTGCCCTCCCTTGACTCATGATGTCAACAACTCCCTCCCACCCGTGGCTGAGCGGGGGATGGAGCATGAGGGCATGAGTCATGAGGCACACTGATAAATAGAATCGGGTCCGGTGAGGTCTGGCGATAATACCCGCTCGTTTATCCCAGAACGGAATGGACCGCTTAATCGGTTCGTGTCCAAGCAGGCCTTCGCCGAGGTACGGTCCCTCGGTAGGTTAGCCGCGCGGGTACTTAGGTGTATCGATATTCGGCGATTGACCCTATTTCGCGCGGGTAGAATACGGACTGGGCCGTGGTGGGATTAAAAACCCACCCGTGACTGGTTTCTGGCGTTGTTGCAGAAAGTCACGACTGGATTGTCCGTTCGGTGGGCGAAGCGATCGCTATTGGTTAGACGCGGTCGTTCGCATGCCAGGCGGGCGTGAATTCTACAAATATATATATATATATATATATATATATATATATATATATATATATATATATATATATATATATATATTACGGGCGTAGTGGCGTCCGCCTGTAATCTGGCAACTCGGAGACTTGGGTTGGAGGATCGCTTGAGGACGGGAGCTCAGCGCTGGACCATGCTATGAGAGGGTGTAGGGCAACCCGTAATCATGGCGAAACCCAATCCTTATCCCTGTGTCACAGAAACACAGATGAGAGTTTCGGCAGGGGCTGCTTGCAGCTGATGTTGATCTCTGTAAAGTGTTTGATTCAGTGAATCTAGATGCCCTCTGGAGGATTCTTGGTCTTCGTGGGGTGCCACCAAAACTGATCGATCTGATGTCTCAACTCTACTCTGGTACTGAGAGTGCTGTGAGATGTGGTGGTACCATCTCTGACTTATTTCCAGTTGTTACTTGAGTTCGTCAGGGGTGTGTACTGGCCCCCACACTTTTTAACATTTGTATGGACTGGATTCTCGGGAGGATGTCGGAGAGATCAAGCTGCAGTGCACCATTTGGGAATGTCAAGATCTCTGACCTTGATTTTGCAGATGATGTAGTCATCTTTGTGGAGACTCTAGATATCCTTTTGGCGGCCCTTGAGGTGCTGAATGAGTCAGAGCTGCTGGGATTACGGGTTTCCTGGGTCAAAACTAAGATTCAGGCTTTCAATGACATCTTGTATGCTGCTGTCCTGTCTGTGCCTGTTTGTGGTGAGGATGTTGAGGTCGTGGAGAGATTCACTGACCTTGGCAGTGATATTCATGTCTCTGCTGGCTGTGACCCTGAGGTCAATAGACGTCTGGGTCAGGCCTGGGGAGTCATAGATTCACTGGATAATGGGGTGTGGCACTGCTGGTACCTGTGTGGGAGGATGAAAGTACGAGTCTTCAGGTCCTTGGAGCTTCCAGTCTTTCTCTATGGATGTGAGACTTGGACTCTGACCAGGATCTGTGATGAAGACTTAATTCTTTTGGTACCAAGTCTCTTCGGAGAATCCTTGGCAATCGCTGGTCGGACTTTGTGTCCAATGAGCGGTTGCAAAGAGTGACTCAAATGAGATTTGTTACCTCCATAGTCCATGAGCGTCAGCTGTGGCTGTATGGACATGTAGCCCGTTTTCCTGACGCTGATCCTGCACACCAGATTATTTCAGTGAGGGAGTCTCGTGAGTGGAGGTGGCCAATGTGCCGACCACGTGCCTCGTGGTTGCAGCAGGTTGATCGGCATCTCAAGGAGATGGGGATGGGCCAGGCATCTGCCTGGGGAATAGCCAGATGGAGGCCTCTGGAGTACCGGCGGAAAGTGGACGCAGCGACGCTCTGCTCTGGCGCATGCTCCCATACCTGACGTGACCTATGTGTGTGTAAATATATATACATATATATATATATATATGCTGTATGTATATAAACATCCGAGCAAGTTGCCCGTACCTGCACGGGATTCGAAACAGCATTGGGATGGTTGTCGCAAAAATGAAAATTGCGTCTTCTGTCATCGAGCCGGCAAGCTGAGAGCAATAAATCGCACTTATTGCCATGTCTGATGCAATTCGTGGCGAGGTGTTATGATTTTTTAATCTCTTAATTTTAATCTCATTGGTGAATTTGATCTCAAGTCTAAACTCTCTGTTTCCCTCCTCCAAATCCTGTTGGTGTCAACTTAAGTCTGTTTCTGGTGTATGTTCCCCCTCCATCCCCACCGTTCCCTCAAATGGCTGCGTTCCCTCAAATGGCTGCGTAGCTGACACTGCACATGAAAAGGCTGATTGCCTAAACTCTGTGTTTGCTTGTAAACCTTGTGTCCAAAACCCATCGCTTTCTGTACCTACCTTACCCAGTCGCACCCAACTGTTCCTGGACTCTTGTCCTTTTCTCCTGACAAGGCGGAGAGCTTGTTGTCAAACGTTGACTCTGGTTCTGCAACCGGTCCAGATGGCATCAGCCTTCGTGTCCTAAAAACCTGCTCTGATGCTCATCCTCTCTCTGTTCTATTCACCCTCTCATTTGCTTAACGTCATCTGCCATCCACTTCGAAATCAGCAAATATTACTGCTCAGCATAAAAAAGGTGCAAAAACTGATCCCCACAACGACAGACCAATCAGCTTTCTCCCAATCATCAGCATGGTTTTGGAATCCATCATCGCTTCTACCATTAAATTCTTCCTCTTCTCCAATGTCTTGATTTCTGATCATCAATTTGGTTTCAGACCAGGTCACTCTACCCTGGATATGCTGCTTCTGCTCTCCCAACAATGGATGGAGAACCTCGATGCCAGACATGGGATTAGAGCCATCTCCCGAGACATATCACGTACTTTCGACACGGTCTCCCACCCTGCCCTGCTCACCAAACTCTCTGCCGATGGTATCCAATGCCATCTCCACTCATAGCTGGCAGACTTCCTCTCCTGTCACAGCCAACGTGTTGCCTTTAATAGACTTCTCTCATTCCCTCTTCCTGTCAAGGTTGGAGTTCCTCATGATAGCATTTTGGGCCCTTTTTTCTGGTTTTCTTCAATGATCTCTTCGTTTCTCTGGAAAATCCTCTTTATCTCTTTGCTGATGACTCCACCCTCTGCATGCCATACCATATGGCATCCCTCAGATTGGCAAGCATCAGCCTCTTCACTCTCTGCAGATCTGGATAAAATCACAAGCTGGTCCAACGAGTGGAACATGTTTTTCAATCCTGACAAATTTCACACTCTCACTATGTCTCTCTGGAAAACCACCCCCATCTTCTTTCTCAACAATCCTCTTGAAAAGTCGTTTCATTGAAGCTTCTGGGTCTCACTATCTGACATGATCTTTCCTGGAAAAGCCACATTTCAAACTTGGCCTCCACAGCCAGTCGCCTACTGGGCATCCTCTGTTGTGCAAAGTCCTTCCTTCCTTGGCACTCCTTTGCTCCTGACCACATACAAAGCTTTCATCCACAGCCTGATGGGGGTACTGCTCTGCTCTCTGGGCTGGTACTCCCGCCTCTCACCTTTCTCAGCTTCACGCTGTGGAAACCAAAGCATTTAGGATCATTGGTATCTCCCACGATGAGGCTGAGTCTTTGGGTCTCTCGCTCTCTCTCACCACAGGCAGGTTGGTCGTCTTTTAGTCTTCTACCATCTCCTCTCCGGTCTCGACCCCCCCCCATATTTCTGCAGGGTGCTCAAGATCTGCCAGCAACCCCCTTCTGGTAAAACTACCAAAATCAAGAATCACGAAAATCAAGTTTTGGAACAAACTTGTTGGACAGGATGGGTGTGTGACAAGGAAGAATTGATTCGATTTTGGTGAAGATCCGGATCCAATCATTTTTAAAGTGATTATTCACCATTGAATGAGAGGGCTAAAACAATATATAACATGATATCTCAAAAAATTAGGGAAGGATTCGGACGAACCTTGGTGGACAGGTTGGGTGTGTGACAAGGAAGAATTTGTTCGATTTTGGTGAAGATACAAATCCGGATACAGATACGAGAATTATTTTTTATTTTCAAACTGATTCTTCACCATTGAGAGATGGGGCCAAAACAATATGTAGCATGATATCTCAATAAGTTGTGGACAAGTTATGACAAAATTATATGGATGAATTGGGTAGGTGTCTTTTACCGTCTCCACTCCGGTCTCGCCCCCCCCCCCTGCTCTGTCTGCGATGTCCCCCCCCCCCATATTTCCGCAGGGCGCTCAAGGTCTGCCAGCAACTCCCTTCTGGTAAAACTACCAAAATGAAGAATCACTGCTCACCCTCACTCTTTCATTCCTCTTTTTCCTGCCTTTGGAACAAACTCTCACAATCTCTTCTATCCCACTCTTCCCTCCAGGTCTTAAAAATTTCTGTTCACCACCATGTCTTATCTTCCCCCTTCCAAAACCATGATCATTTCTCACCCCGTTAATCCACCTCAAACCCACCACCTTAAAATTCCCTGCTTTCCTTCTTGAAATTCCCTGTCCTGTCCATCTTGTATACCCCGTGTTCCCCGCCCCATCCCTCTCCCTTGCACAGATCTCCTAATGTCTCTGTTCCCCACTGTTTTGTCGTTCTCTCTCCCACTCCTCTTCTCTCCTGCTCTCATTGTTGTACATTCTCTGTGTCAGCTCTTATATGAGCCTCGACATTGTTTCCAAAAATAAAAGGGTGCTCCATTTGAAACTATTTGTTTGATGATGTAGCTTTTTGATGCTGACGGTCCAAAATAAAATTTGTATTGATGTCAAAGCCAGTGACCACTTGGAAATTAATAGTAGGATTCCAAGATGAGGTCATAACATTTTCCAAACTTATGTTGATCATTTTCAACTGCTTGTGAAATTTGCATTTACTGTAATTATGAAGATATCTCACTGTCTTGATAAATGGGTTTCAATTTTCAAGATATTGATAAATTTCCCCAGCAGTGGTATAACACTGGGCCTGATGGTGCAGACACCGAGAACATCAGGGTGGAGTAATGCTGCAGACCAGGAGGCAGACATTTGGAATTTGGCTGGAAAATCAGCATCCAGTGGCCTACTCTTTTTGAAGGCTTTATCCCATGAGTGGCCAACTCGTGGGATCATTATTACCCACTGCTGAATGTGAGCAGACAGCAAACGATTCAATGTGGCTTTTCAAGGATGGCACACTCAATGATCCAACACCTTTCGTGGGAAGGACCAGGAAGTATGGAAATTGAAATGTTGGTGAAGACACGTTCCAACTTTACAGGCTCAAATACAAGCTGGAAGTTTTTATCTACTGTTCACCTCCAAATTGCGACTCTGCTCCCAAGACACAATTTAAATTGCTGTCTGGAGTCGTAGGGAAGTTCCGAGGTAGTTTTCACAAAGGAAAATGCACTACATGTCCAAAAGTATGTGAAAACCTGCTCATTCAACATCTCATTCCATAACCATGGGCATTGACATGGAGTTTGTCCCCCTTTTGCTGCAATAACAGCTTCCACTCTTCTTGGAAGGCTTTCCACTACATGTTGGAACATTGCTGCAGGGATTTGCTTCCATTCAGCCACAAGAACACTCGTGAGGTCGGGCACTGATGTTGGGCGATTAGGTCTGGCTCATAGTTGGCGTTCCATTTCATCCAAAAGGTGTTCGATGGGGTTGAGGTCAGGGCTCTGTGCAGGCCAGTCAAGTTCTTCCACACCAATCTCGACAAACCATTTCTGTATGGACCTCGCTTCGTGCACAGGGGCACTGTCATGCTGAACCAGGAATGGGCCTTCCCCAAAAGTGTTGCCACGAAGTTGGAAGCAGAGAATTGTATAGAATGTCATTGTATGCTGTAGCATTAAGATTTCCCTTCACTGAAACTAAGGGGCTGAGACCGAACCATGAAACACAGCACCAGACCATTAGTTATCCTCCACCAAACTTTACAGTTGGCACTATACATTCGGGCAGGTAGCGTTCTCCTGGCATCTTGCAAACCCAGATTAGTCCGTTGGACTGCCAGATGGTGAAGCATGATTCATCACTCCAGAGAACGCGTTTCCACTGCTCCAGAGTGCAATGTTGGTGAGCTTTACACCACTCCAGCCAACGCTTGGCGTTGCGCATGGTGATCTCAGGCTTGTATGCAGCTGCTCGGCCATGGGAACCCATTTCATGAAGCTCTCGACGAACAGTGCTTGTGCGGACGTTGCTTCCAGATTCCGTTTGGAACTTGGTTGTGAGTGTTGCAACTGATGACAGACGATTTTTTGATGCTATGTGCTTCAGCACTCGGTGGTCCCATTCTGTGAGCTTTTGTGGCCTACAATTTCGTGGCTGAGCTGTTGTTGCTCCTTGACATTTCCACTTTACAATAACAGCACTTGCAGTTGCCAGGGTAGCGCAAGCAGGGCAGAAATTTGATGAACACTGGTTGGAAAGGTGGCATCCTATGATGGTGCCACCTTGAAAATCAATGACCTTTTCAATATTACCCATTCTATTGCCCATGTTTGTCTCTCGTGATTCCATGGCCGTGTGCTTGATTTTGCACACCTGTCAGCGATGAGTGTGGCTGAAATAAATGAATCCACGAATTAGAAGGGGTGTCCACATACTTTTGGCTATGTCATGTAGCTACCTCCACCACCAAAGGTCCTTCTACAGCTTGGAAACCATTTGTATATTTTGGCTGTTCTGAACGCAGTGTGTGTAATTACCTCCACCACCGAAGGTGGTTGGAGGCTATAGTAGAAAATCTCAAAAACTTGTGGAGGGATCAGACAAAACTTGGTGGATAGGTTGGATGTGTGACAAGGAGGAAAATATTAAATTTTGGTGAAGATCCGGATCCGGTTCCAAGAATTTTTAAACAGATTCTTCACCATTGAGAGAGAGGAGCAAAAACGATATATAACATGATATTTCAAAAAGTTATGGACGGATTCAGCCAAAATTTGGTGGACAGGCTGGATGTGTGACAATGAAGAATTGATTCAATTTCACTGAAGATCCGAATCCGGATCCGATAATTTTTAAGTGATTCTTCACCACTGAGTGATAGCACAAAAAAAATGATATATATATTATATATATATATATATATATATATATATATATATATATATATATATATATATATATATATATATCACGATATCTCAAAAAGGTATGAACGGATTCGGACAAAACTTGTTGGACAGGTTGGGTGTGTCACAAAAACGAATTGCTTCGATTTTGGAGAAGATCCGAATCAGGCTACGAGAATTTTTAAAATTTTGTCAGTGATTCTCCACCATTCAGAGATGCGGTCAAAATATATATGTATATATATATATATATATATATATATATATATATATATATATATTTACAGTAAACTAGGCGTAAGTCGGCAGCGTGTAACTCGTCACTTTGCCTAAGTCGGGAGCGTCAAAAAGTCCCGAATTTATCTAATGTTAAATCCCTTTGAATAAAGTCTGTAAGTCGTCATCTCTAAGTCGTCACTTCGTCAAAGTCGTCAGATGTTGTCCTTTCCCGCGTAATGGAAACTCAAGTAAATTACCACGCCTAACTCATCACATGGAACTTCTACCTCATGAGAAGCCCGATTTCATGGAATCGTGATGCGCGCTCATTGGTGTACACTGCCAGTGATAGGCTATTTATAACTGCGCTGCGTTCAGCTCAGTCAGCGCGCCGTCCCACATGCATCTGAAGAGGTATACAGGTTGCGCAATGCAGTCTCTGGCGAAGGAGTAAAGGATCGATTGAGCTTAGTGTTGAAGTCCGATCATGGTTTTATATTGGCTTGTTTTGTACATCACCACACTCACTTTCACATAGGTATTGAGTCGGAGTCATCACGATGACTGTGTGTCATGTAATTTGTCGATGGTATATGAGTTTTCATTCCATATGAAAACTCATTCTACATTCATTCCAATGAATGAATACTAACAGCCATTCATTCCACATTTGTCGATGGTATATCCATCACCGATGGAATACGAGTTGTCTTACAGTTTTTCATTATCTTTACTTTTGATAAAGTCATTCATGAATTCCATCTTTGTTTGATCACTTTCCAACTCACAAATGAACCCCCACCTATGCCCCGAGGATTGTGTTTCCCTTTTGGTACAATAGCCGGCTTAGAGTTTGTTGCGCCCTCTCACACGTACGTGTCCAGGCCACGCGCAACTTCATCCTTCACCCCACAGTCATCATGAATGTTCGCATACGCGTAAGTCATCACACATCTAAGTCGTCACTTTTTTCTCGGTTCCGATGGTGACGACTTACGCCTCGTCTACTGTATGTATGTATGTATGTATGTATGTATGTATGTATATTTATGTATATATATATATATTGTTATGGATTTCAGGATCGGATCTGACTAATGCATGCAAACACTTAGGTCCTCAGGCAGTTATTTCCATAAATGCATGTCCAGGATAGACCCTTCCCCATGTCTGGTGGGATTCTAACTTTGATGCATTGGAGAAGGGTTAAAAATATTCCCTTTCTTATAGGATGGCCTTTTTCTCTTTATGACACATTCATGCACGCGAGATAGCCGTTAGCCCAATGGAGGCTCATCTACCTCCGTTCCATCAGGCCACATTGGCTTGGAGGTGGACGATTTATTTACACTTTGGAATTACAGGACATTTGATAAGCACACCGCGGGCTTTTCCTGAGCAGTTATTCTGACAGTCAAATACAGCTGTGGATCATTTACCTCGCCCACCTATCTTTCATTGACGTTCGACACTCACTTCTTGCACCGACGTTAATGTCCACCTTTTTGCATCGATGTTTGTCGCCCCGTTTGGCAGCTCTATGGATGCTGGCTGGTTTTGTTCGTGTCGGGCTGAACAAGGAAGGAATGATCATGAGATTGATGGTTGGAAGTGACATGCAGTAATGCGCCAATAGGCAAGGTGGATTTGGCTGAAGTCTGCTTGAGGCTCCGCTCATACTGGTTGCCTATAAAAAGGATGGGAGGACTGCTTTCCTGATGGTTGGTGAGCTGGCAACAGACAGATGGTTGGTGAGTTGGCAACAGACAGTTGGTTGATGAGCCGGCGACAGACAGTTGGTGAGCTGGTGAGTTGGTGACACCCTTACAGCCTCACAGTCCTGACCACTGGTGACAGTTGGTGAGCTGCTCCTGACGGTGGGTGACGGTTGGACCGTTCCTGTTGGTTCTGCTCGGGACCTGCTCTTGGCATACCTGATTTTGGCGTCCCTGGTTCCTGAGGGTGACGACGTGGCATCGATTGGTGTTCGAGCCTGTGTGTGAGTGGGTGTAGGTGAGGCAGGGCACTGGCAATGGACCAATGCAAACTCACAGATTTCGGGACATTTTATTTGACACACAACGACTTCTACCTTGGTAAGCTGAGACCGGATTTCTTTCCCCCCTGAATGATCTGCTGGGTACCCTTGCCTTGTGTTTAATCGTTAAATAAGGCATAGTGATAAGCATCTGCTCTTTGTCTGTTTTTCTATCAATACCTGTTTAATTATTTATTTGCTTCAGATTATTTGTATTGATTTGAATTCACCTATTTTCACCACAAGGAAATTAAAAGTTATTCTGTTTACTTATTTTAATTATTAATAAATTCCTGTTGACGTTTCAACCTGTCCGTGCTTGTCCTTTCCTTCGATTGATCCAGCATTGTCCGAATGTAGATATACAGGGAGGTAGTTCCCAAACTAAGTAACCTGTCATAGTTGGCATGCAACAGCGGTAAACGCTCGGCCGCCCGACTTAAGATCTAATCAAGATAAGATTTGTGCATCACCGAGGGTGCATTCCCCGTTCAGGAAGCCACGTGACCTCAAGTTAGACGGTGGACACTGGAACTCGTGGTGAACTGAGTGACGTTCGTGGTTGTAAAGCAACCCACCGTACCACAAAGCTAATTGTGAGCGGTGGCCCCAAGTCTGGCTCTTCGGAAGAGAAACGAGGATTAAACCCCCTCAAAATACACTCGGTACCTGTGACCGTAACAATATATATATATATATATATATATATATATATATATATATATATATATATATATATATATATATATATATATATATATATATATATATATATTGCAAATTATTTCAAAAAGTTGTGTATGAGTTGTGACAAAACTAGGTGGATGAGTTGGTTAGGTGACAAAAACAAGCCAATTTGAGTTTGGTTCAGGTCTGTATCCAGATCTGGTCGATCAATGGGATACAAAACATAAACTGTTCTGCGTGGCAGAGGTATGCAATCTAGTTACCATTGTTACAGCAGAGGTTTAGCATATAGTATAGGTATAGGTTTAACAGCCTTGTTTCAGACCATGATATGGAACACTGGTCCATTGTGGGAAGAGAATACTGGGACCCAAATTCAGAGCTGTACTTTGCATAGCTGCCTCAAGGTTGTACACAGTCTCATTCATCTATTCTGATTCATTGCATCTCCAAACCTAACATCATCATTCTCATGCTCAAACACATATTATGTATCAGTGATTTTTCCAGAGTACCTCCACGCAATGGTCTACTCTTTGCGAAAGACCACTTCAGATATTTAACATCCACAAGCCAATGCTGGCAGGTGGGAGGGACACCTGGTTTTACATACCATCTGATGGATTGCTTGCTCATTGATGAAATGCTCTGCCTGTAAAGCACCAGTTAAGACAGTTTGTAGTCGTGTCGAGAATCAAACCCAGACTAGAGAGATCAAAAATGAGAATGATAATTCCCTCTGATATTCTCGGCAAGTCTCATAGTTGGCATTTTGAGATGAAACAAAATTTGGCCTCCGATGTTTTGCAAGCTTACAATATATGTGAACAATGTTTTCATAGGATTGTTATCTGGAAAACATTCTGGTGACTCCTTCTGTCACTTTACCTCTAAGAGATCTGTCAAAGTTGTCAACTAAAAGATAATTTGTCTTATGGTAACTGTGAATGGTCTTACAAAGGCACATTATATTTTTCTGCTACCTCTAGACATTCAGTGCATCATTGTTGATCAGGTACAGTCCCATACATCTATTCGGTTTCATTGCATCTCAAAACTTAACACATCCTGGCTATGAATGCTCCTGCTCAAACACACATGCATCAGCAAACCTTTTACCGCACTTTTAGCAATCTCTGGCATGCCATGTAATTAAGTGCCTATCATTAAAAAATGAAATTTAAACCGGACTTACCTATGAACAGCACATTGGACCGAGCAGCTCTCAAACAGATGAGATGAATTATATGAGCAGTTATTTGAATTGGTTGTGCATCCAGAGATCGAGTTGCGGCCCATTGATGGACCAATCTTGGCTGCTTGTGAAACCTGGAAACAAATCCATGGCCAACAAATCACACTTTGGCTCTCTCCGAAGATGGCAGCTATGCTTCTCTATAAAAATCCACTTTGGAACAACCAAACTTCTTGAGACACTTAAATGGCATATTGGGGACAGCACAATCAACTCTTGCCAATTCAAATACGTCTCAATTCAAATTTGATAATTCTAATGGAGGATGACCTAGATTACTCTCCCCAATTGTAAGACCACCAATATATATATATATATATATATATATATATATATATATATATATATATATATATATATATATATATATATATATATATATATATATATATATATATATATATATATATATATATATATATATATATATATATATATATATATATATATATATATATATATATATATATATATATATATATATATATATATATATATATATATTTATATATATATATATATATATATATATATATATATATATATATATATACACAGTATATCGCTTGTACTGTATAGCAAAGAGCAATTGACACCCACATATATTCGCTTCGACTACTCTTAAGCATGTTTGAATTGGCTAATCTTGACTGGGAGCTTACAATAATCAATGGCACCAAAAGGAATTCGACCCCAAAATTGAACAAATGCAAAAAAAAAGATGTTCTATTAAATTTTGTGTTTGTATGAGATAAACCTCCTCCTGCTTTTATGTCCACCATGAGTTAGTGAAAGCCCCAAGTTGACTTTTGCTAATTCAAATACACATTGAAGTAACTTGAAGTGAATAGATATGGGTTTTAATTGTGCCATATGCTCTGCAGGAGAAGTGATAGATTAACCCTTAAAATGAAGAAATTAATAAAGAAACAAATAATTCTCCCGAATTCTAGTTTTCAAACATTTAATGATTTTAATAGTCTTCAAAATGCATCTATCGACGATATATTGTTGTGGGGCCGAGTTTCAGTGGTGAGCATGACCGCTAGGTGGAGCAGTAGAGTTGGCTCCACCGAACACCCGGAATCTAGATCGTGCTTCTCTGAGAACTCCGAGAGCCACGGGTCCCTTACAGGACCGTGGTCGCCAATACTTCGACGGCGTGAGGTAGGGTCCACTTGTCTAACTCCAATTTACCTAAGTACTCACGCCTTCCAACTACCGGGGAAACCACACCCTCGGTCGACTCTGTCCGATCCGAGTCGCGGTTGCGGCTCGGATCCGGCGTAACTGAGCGGAGTTACCAGAGCCGCGCCAGACCGAATGCACAATTTACCACGTCCCAATTTCTCAACACGCACCGTGCTAAGCCAATGAAAGAAACACAAAAACGAGCTGAAACATTCAACAAAATGGGTATTTATTTACAATAGGCAGGGAGGGGAACACAGACGACCAGAGTTAAACTGACTATCGAGAAGAAATGCAAATAATGTACAAGGCACTTCGAACAATTGCTACTTATAGACTGGGCCCACAGACAGACACGCACACACCCAAAAGAAATGATGGCCGTGGCCTTTATTCGGCCCTTTAAACTATTGGTTCTAGAAACCAAGATTCTCGTCGCCCGTGTTGGTGTCCTGTTATAAATTTGGGCCGAGCCCTCAAATTTTCACTCGAGCCCTTGCACAATTTCATGGCTGGGCAGCGTGGCTCATATGGCAGGGATTCCCCCTCTGCTGAATCTCAAACTATGGCATGCCCGGGCCCTGAGGCTGTCTCCGAGCTTACCTGCTCCCTATGAACGCGGGGGGGGGGGGGGGGTGCCCTTCCCGGCATTGCCCCCCTCCGATGCCCACGTGGCATTTTTGGCGATACGGGTCCCGTTTCCGATGGGTCGCCCGTGCCCACTACACTATCCCGTCCCTTGGCCCCTTGGCCTACTCTGGCCGACTGTCTGGTTCTCGGGGTGCCCTCTACTCGATACTCACCTTTCACCAGCCACGCTCCGAGCCGGTCCATGGACCCCTGCACCCCTCCAAATGGGTTTCGTGCCTTCATACACCACCAACAACAGAACGACCTCCTATTGGTAAAATTGACTAACCCAGAAACGAACATTACACTGACCCTGGGGTCACTTGGGTGGGATTCACTTCTCCCCCCACTCATTCATTCGCACCATGCATTCCACATTCACTCCATACACACACTTGGGCGCGCTGTCCCACATTCACTCATTACACACTTCATTTTTCAATGCACCCCACACTCTACCTATGTTCCCTGAACTATCTTGTGCTCCCTCGTCATCCCTTAAATGAGTGCACGTTCCATTTAATCTATGTAGCTAAGCTAAGTCCCCACGACACATTCCATGTCCGTCCATGTCTCCCAAAAATCCATTTCTAAATCTACTTTCCCTCGAACTAGTCCATGGGCCCCATGGAGGACAGCTCATGCCCCCCATGAGGCCAGTCTATCTAATCTAAACCCATCCCGCTAACTAATGCTTCCTTTGCCCAAACAAGGATGCTTGCTACATCCTGGCTGGGGCATGTACTCAGGGAAAAGCTTTTTTTATCTTGCTAAAACGAAGTTTTTGCAAGATATGTTAGTCAGCTTGTATGTTTTTGTTTTTTTTTTGTCTGTAATCACGTATAAAAAATTCTGCAGAGCACAGTTATCATTGGAAATTTTTGTAACTTCGCACATCAGAGGCCTATAGAGGTCCCTTTCAGCACACAAAATTTTGAAGGTCCAGGTCAAAGGTCAAGGTCACTTTGTCGCAAATCAAGGGAGTCAATGAAACCCTTATTTTTTGAGTAATTTTGATCGGATCGTCTTCAAACTTCATGGGAATATAGTTCATGGTCTGGCGCTCAGCTGATTAATTTTTGGTGGCGATTGGCCTTGACCTTCATATGTTTTTATTTATTTATTTATTTATTTATTTATTTTGTCTGTAATCACGAATAAATCACTCTGCAGAGCACAGTTATCATTGGAAATTTTTGTAACTTCGCATATCAGAGGCCTATAAAAGTCCCTTTCAGCGCATAAAACTTTGAAGGTCAAGGTCACTTTGTCGCAAATCAGGGGAGTCGACGAAACCCTTATTTTTTGAGTAATTTTAATTGAATCGTCTCCAAACTTTATGGGAATGTCGTATATGGTCTGGCGCTCAGCTGATTAGCTTTTGGTGGCGATTGGCCTTGACCTTCATGGTTAGCGCCTGAGGTCAAACATATTTGACCCCAAGGTCAAATTTTAGGAACCATATCGTGTAGAACCTTAAATTGAACACCTCGATGAGTGCTTTCTAGATATGTCAAGCTTGAGACATTATGACGTCATTTGGTGACGTTATGAGGCAAACATATTTTTCATGGTTACTCTGTAGAACGATTCTCATCGGAATCTCTCGTCGGCAGATATTCCTAAAGGAGTCGCTCCTGGTGGATAGCAGCTCTGTTCACATCAGTGTGACCTTAAAGAAGTCACACATGGTCACCTTTTGGCAAGATACGGGTCACCCTGCGGGTGACATTGGTTAATTTTTTTTCTTGCACCGCCAAGGCGGCGGTTTGCGACTTGCTCGCTCGTCCCTTCCGTTGGCCGATACGTGCAGCCATGACATCACCCTGCCAATCGCATCGAGCACTCGCTTTCGGGGCATCCGCCATGCGAGCCGACGTGTACTGCACGAACGTAACTTGCACCGCGAGGTCCCCGGTGACGTCACCCGCGCACCGAACCTGCACAGCTTGCCATGCAGGCCAGCCCGAGCGTATCGTCCCATGGACCCACTCCGCACGTTCCGCGAACAGAACACGCGGCATGCAGCACGTGATACCCCACACACGCGCTCACATGGGAACCCGCGTGTTCCAAATTCATACAACCTTCCTTTTAACCATGCACGTGGCGGTTTTGTACCACGCACGAGACGTTCCGGTGCCGGCTTCCGATCGCGCAAACGTGCGCGCTTGGGCTGTTCGCAAAACACGGAATGGATCTCGCACGCAGCATCCGGCGGAGCCGGCGCAGTCACCCAAACAACTTTGTGCGGCCTACCAGGCTCGCTACTCGTGTCTCCCTTCTGAATCCGTCCTAGTTTCAATTCCTCGCACGCACTCACACATGCCATTTCACTCGTACTGCTCACACACTCCACCACACACTCTGGGACAATCCCATCGGGGATTCACGTTGCCACAAGAAATCCCGGGGTTTTCATACCTCCCAAGCTCCGCGGGTACCCGTTCATATCACTCACCTGCTCAACCTCATTCGGCCCGACCAGACCCACCTCGTAGCGATCTGCTTCGAGAGAGCTTACCATCTCCCCCTGTTCCTGAGGGAGGTTATCCTGATGCTCACACCGGATCACGAAACATTCCACCAGCTCGACCCCATTGTCCCCTCCTATCTCCACCTGTGTGTGCTCATCTTTAGTTTCATAATCCTGCATCTCCCTTTGTGTCTCTGTTCATTTCTCCGTCTCCGTCACCTTCTTTGGTTCTTCCGTCGTCCCCTCATGTCTCACCCTTCATGTTTCCCCCATTATTGTCGTGGAGTCGCTCATCCACTCGACCTTACCCGTCTCCATCGTGGGCCGAACACAATTTGCACTCCTCCTCGGTTCGGTCATTCCGCCACGTGGTGCCGCCATTACGTCTTTTATTCCCGCCTGCAGATTCAACCCCACACACTGCATTTCACCCCTGACCTCATCCATTTTGCGCTCAAAATCCCCCTTCATGCTTTGCCCACTCGGGTCCATTTTGTGCTCCAATGCCCGCGCATTCACATCCATTTGATTTTGCAAATCCCCTTTCAGTGCTTGCGCATTCTCGTTCATCATGCCTCTTATCACCTCGAGGAACTGGCCCATGTCTAGTGGACTTGGCGCAGCCGATTCGCCATGATGATGTGCGGAACCGGCCGGGATCGGGGAGGGAAGTTAACGGAGGGGGCGCTCTTGAGCCGCCACTCCCACCATGCCCATTACGACCTCTGGGTCCAGTTGTGGGGGTTATCAACCTGTATGGTGGTATCCTCGACCATGGATTCCTCTAAACATACACTTACCTCTAAACCCACCTGCTTCAGCCCATCTTGGGTCGCCATGTTGCGTGTTGAGAATAATTTGAACCGCTCGCAATTTGGGGGAACGGCAGGGGGTTGCTCCCTACCCCTGAGCCATGTCCCGTGAATTTCTCTATGGAGGCGGAGGGTTCGAAACCCTCTCCTGACACCAATTGTTGTGGGTCCGAGTTTTGGTGGCGAGCACGACAAAAAGGTGGAGCAGTAGAGTCGGCTCGACTGAACACCCGGAATCGAGATCGTGCTTCTCAGAGAACTCCGAGAGGCACAGGTCCCTTACAGGACCGTGGTCGCCAATACTTTGACGGCGTGAGGTAGGGTTTACTTGTCTAACTCCAATTTACCTAAGTACTCACGCCGTCCAACTACCAGGGAAACCACACCCTCGGCCGACTCTGTCCGATCCGAGTCGCGGTAACTTGATCCCGTTACCATTGATCAAATAGAGTCAAATACTTTTATGTGAACATTTCGGTCACATCAGTATGGTACTGCTTTATCTATCTATAATTCTAGCAATGTGTGTGTGTGTGTGTGTGTGTGTGTGTGTGTGTGTGTGTGTGTGTGTGTGTGTGTGTGTGTGTGTGTGTGTGTGTGTGTGTGTGTGTGTGTGTGTGTGTGTGTGACCGCTGTTTCTCGACAACCTCTGGTCCGATCTAATTGAAACTTGCCAGATATATTGCTGGGGACCTGAGGATGTGCCTTTTCATGGTTTGATATTAATCGGACAAGTGCTTCGCAAGTTATCGCCATTTATTTACCAAACCAATGGCAAGACACGTTGTTGCGTGGGCGCGGCCGATGGGAAAGGGAAGCTCAGCCACGTTCCCCATTACGGGTTACAACGTACGGGCTTCCGGAGACTGAAGACTTCGTGTATTCTTATAATTTCTCGATTTCTTATGCACATTTATAGATAAACACAATGCCCCAAGTTATGATCGTTTTCCTATTAGACGGTGTATAAATTTCGGTAAGATCAGAGTGCTGGTATGCTCCGAACCAGGAAGTAAATTATTTTTTTGCACGTTTTTTTTTCGTGTATTCCAATAATTTCTCGATTTCTTATGCGCATTTATAGATAAACACAATGCCCCAAGTTATGATCGTTTTCATATTAGACGGTGCATAAATTTGGGGAACATCAGAGTTAGCTGGTATGCTCCGAAGCAGGAAGTAAATTTTTTTCACGTTTTTTTTCTCCTCTTTCCTCTTCTGTTTGTGTTTTTCCTTGCGATGACATTGGGAAAAGGCAAAATACGTTGGCGCTAATTGAATAATTGGCCATTAAGAATAAATTGCGAATAATCGTAACTGCCATATGTGAACTTCCGGAGAGTGACGATTACTGTATTCTTTCTCGATTCTTTCTTTCTCGATTTCTGAACTTTCTCGATTTTCTTAAACCCAATACCCCAATCCAGTCAGTGACGATTACTGTATTCTTTCTCGATTTTTTTCTTGATTTATCGACTTACTACATTCTTTCTTTCTCGATTTCTTTCTTGATTTTCTTAAACCCAATACCCCAATCCAGTCAGTGACGATTACTGTATTCTTTCTCGATTTTTTTCTTGATTTATTGACTTACTGTATTCTTTCTTTCTCGATTTCTGTACTTTCTCGATTTTATTAAACACAATGCCCCAATCCAATCGTCGTTTACGACAGCGAAGGAACGAAGCTGCGCGTCGTGCACGCGCAATGGAATCTGACGAAGCACGAGCTGCTCGCTTGACACGCAACGCGCATGACAAGGCGTCGTGCAGCTCAAACGGATGAAGAACGAACTGCTCGCTTGGCAGACAACACTGAACGTGAGGAAAGGCGTCGTGCAGAAGAAACGGATGAAGAACGAACTGCTCGCTTGACAGACAACACTGAACGCGAGGCAAGGCGCCGTGCAGAGGAAACGGATGAAGAACGAGCTGCTCGCTTGACACGCGACGCGACGCTACGCGCGTGACAAGGTGCCGTGCAGCTGAAACGGATGAAGAACGAACTGCTCGCTTGGCAGACAACACTGAATGAGAGGCAAGGCGTCGTGCAGAAGAAACGGATGAAGAACGCGCTGCTCGCTTGGCAGACAACACAACGAGAGGCAAGGCGTCGTGCAGAAGAAATCCCTCACCAGCGAGAAGACCGGCAAGTAAGGGATGCCCTGCGCCATCAGGACGTACACCGTGCGAGACTAGAGCAGGCTCACCGTGAGAATCGCAACCTTGCTCGATACGATGATACAGATTTCTTCCGAGAGCAACTTCATGTTGAGTACAGGCAAGCGTTAAGCAGGACCTCATTATTTCAATGCACTAAATGCTCACATTGTGATGCTTTTGTGTGGACTGAGGAGAGAAGAGGATTTTGCTGCAACCACGGCAAGGTCGACCTTAAGCATGATCCTACGAATCCAAAACCCGGTTCAATGCCATCACAACCTCCAGATGCTATTAAAAACCTTTTCCTTAACCAGGACTTTGTGAAACGCACGAAGCAGTATAACAACGCGCTGGCAATGGCAAGTATCGGTGTCCGAGAGATAGGTATGCCTGGCTTCAATCCTGGAGTGCGCATACAAGGTAAGGTTTACCATTACATTGGTGCTCCTCTTGCCGATCTGGGTTGTACCCCACGCTTTGCTCAGATCTACTTTCACGATCCAGCCCATGAGCTGGAGTTTCGTCATGCCCACACCTCGAACAGTAGCCTGAATGAGCATTTTTTGCTAAGAGCACAACAGGCCATTCATGAGTGCAACCCATACGTCCAGCAATTCAAATCAGCCATTGAGTTTGTGGTTCATAATGATAGTACAAATGAACTGAAAATTGTGTTAACAGGTCGCACGCGGCGCCGAGACCTTCATCATGGTACCGTCAACCTTCCCTCACCAGACAGCAATGTGGCTGTCATTGCTCCAGGGGCAATGACAACAGAGCAGTTTGGAAAGCTCGCAGTCGGTGTTCACCTCAGAGGAGGAGGTTTACAGACAATAGATGCCATGCATCTCACGTATGACCCTCTATCATACATACTTCTGCTACCCTGCGGCTCCCAGGGGTACCACACTGAGTTTGCAGGGATAACGCCAACATCTTTCTACCGTTACCATCTCCAAGTACGTGATCCTACTCATCACTTCAATCTACTACTTCATGGTGGAAAGTTGACACAGCAGTACGTATGCGACATGATGGCAAAAATTGAGTCGCACCGTCTCAATTGGATTCGCTGCAACCAGAAGTCAATTAAGGCAGAAAAGTATAAGATCATCGTTGATGCATTGAACAGTGACGCTGAGGTGCTACCTGGACGCCTCACCATTCTGCCGCCATCAATTTATGGGTTACCACGTTGGTATGCCAAAGAGTTTCAGGATGCAATGGCTTTGGTCCGAGTCAAGGGAAAACCTGACTTTTTCCTAACATTCACCTGCAACCCAAAGTGGCCAGAAATTAAACAATCACTTTTTGAGGGTCAGTCAGCCAATGAAAGACCTGATATCATCGCCCGGGTGTTTCATATGAAGGTGGAAGCACTCAAAGCAGACCTCCTCAAGAATGACATCTTGGGGCATGTGGACGCTTATGTGATGGTGAAGGAAACGCAAAAGCGTCACCTTCCCCATATGCACATGCTCCTGACCGTGGTACCTTGCGACAAGCCCAGAACACCAGCAGATGTCGATCGCGTGGTCTCTGCTGAGATTCCTGACAAACGCACAAATCCAGAACTACACCGTATCGTGACATCACACATGATTCACGGCCCATGTGGGGAATGGAACATCTCGAGCCCTTGCATGGCAGACCAGAAATGCACAAAGGACTATCCCAAAGCCCTACGAGAAACGACAAGCTTCTCTGATGACTCCTATCCCCTGTACAGAAGACGGTTCTGGAATGCGGTTTGAAAGTTTTTTGCTTTGTTTTGTTTGCACCTACGGGCATGCACTAATTGTAGCAAATTGAGGAACAAATATCTGGAGGAAACGTTACTCCAATTGGCCCTATTCTTTGGATAGACATAGAATGTTTGATAAAACCATAGCTTTTAACACAACATGGTCTTCAGAAAGTGATAGAAGCAGGATATGGAGGAATGTTTGTTATTCATTCAAGAGTAGAATTACAAAAGATGGCTGATTCAGAAGGCAAGGTCAGGCTAAGTATCTTCAGCATGCACCTTCCATGCTGCTTTCACACCAGCTATAACTCTGCACTCCATGATCAGGTGTCTTTCAAAAGAATCTTTAACAATGAGAGATTCAGACTTGAGAGCGTGTTTGTACTTATCTCATCAGAACTAGACTACATGACAAGAAGTGGCAAGAGGAGAAAGGAGAAGTGAGTGCAAGGTCAAGAAGGTGTTCACGTTCCTTTCCACTGTAAATTCCCCATGCCACCCCCTCCACGACAAATCTCTTGTTCTTACATTGTCCAATGGAGACATCCAAAAAAACAGGATGTATTGTCCTGCAAATATTTCCTCACGATCATTACCGGGGCTGCACGAGACACCCTGTGAGGGTCATTTCACTTGCTCTATCCTTAGCCGGTCAGTCGCTCTCTCTCTATTTAGGCGGCTTCATGGTCGGAAATTTTGCTCATTTGATTTCAGGGCTTTGCTCATTTTGTGTTGATTTTCAGGGACAGTGTGGGAAACGTCCATCGACTCGTCATTGGCTGTGGGGTGATACTCATCACGCGACATTTTCTCTGCCTTTCTCTGCAATAGTTCAGCTACACCATCGAACGGGGAAATTCAGATTTCAATTTGCAGCCACTGCAGGTGTGACTAAAACAGGGTCAGTCCGACAATGAGTAACGCCAACTCCTGTTGCTTCTTCACCCCCAAAAACTGCGATAAACACCTCGTGCCATGGTTTAAAAGAAGAAAACTTCCAAAAGAGTTCTAGATTTATGTTCAGCAAGATGCCAGAGCTTGCTAGGGGATGATAAAGCCAACCTGGGTGCAGTCACAACGGCATCTAGTGGCAGGGAAAACAAAAGCTCCCTCTGAATGTTGCATGTTTCTGCATCATGTATGGATAGAACTTGCAAGAACCCCTTAAAAGGGGTCGTTAAGGGCAGGTAAGCATTCAAACTGCAGTTTTGTTTTACGCAAACGGCAGGGATTGCAACCACATTGGGATAATTGCAGCACAATGTCGTGCAAAATACAGGGAAGTAGTGCATCGTGTTTTCTGCTCACACCTTTCCGACTCCATCATTCGCATACTTTTGCGCACTTGTTTCATTTTAACCCACTGTTTGATTGTCAGACAACTGGTTTATTGTTGGTGGAAACAAAAGAAGCATTGAAACGTTTGGCACGAAGTAAATTTAGTCTTAGCGCTGCCTCAATGCGACATCAATATCAAAAAATTTACATTATCTTCAAAGCGGAGAGCCCCTGTGCTAATCACGGGATATAAATCACGAAGCGCAAACACTGCATCAGACAAAACCCTCCGAAATCGACGATGCCGACACAATATCGTACAAAATTGGTGCTTTTTATTTAATTGATTACATTTACTTTGGTGTTGTTTTTTTTTTGGGGGGGGGGTTTTTGCATTTCCCAGGAAGGGAATTTTAGAATCATTTTAAATTGCAAGCGTGTCAATAACAAAGTGATACTCCAAGCTGGATCCAAAACTAGGATCCCCCTTTTAACTCCTCACCATCCGGTAATGACCCAAACATATTATCTTCATTAGGCAGCCCTGCAGTGTGCCAGCAATCTTTATGAGGGCGCTCGCTATGCAGCACAATGTTCTCGTGACGACTCGCTTGTAAAGAGGGCCCAGCATAACCTGATAAGCGGCCTCGAACGGCCATCCCCAGGGGGCTGCTGGCGAGAGATAGCATTCTTCGAGCCGGCGCTCTTAATCATGGAGCGTCGCGGCTTTGTGTGCTCACTATGTCACAAATTGCCGGCAATCCGCTTGGCTTGTCCAAACATGCCAGGCGGACGATAGCCGTTTGCCTCCTGGGGAGAGTCTGTGCTGAGTTCAGGACGCACGCGTTCCTCCTTGCAACGCAAACATAAATCTGGATTGATATTATTGCGCTCTCCTTTCCCGGCCCACTCGAGCAAGCCTTTGTTCGCAAGCGGTATTACTTATTTTGCAAAATTTAAACCTCGTAAGGACGATCTCCACAGAGCCAGGAGCAGGGAATTTTAAGTCTGTTATTTACAGCAAATACTTTGCACATTTAACCTCAGGGTGTGTTCAGGGGTTGACCGGGTGAAGCGATTAGTTAAGAAGAACACCAACATTCTCAGCGACAGTCAGGTAGTCGGTCATCGCTGTAATTTCGTCATCGTGGTCGAATGTAGAACAAGGAATATTGTAATATTCCTCTTCTGTTCCAACAGTAGAATGAGGTGGATGCCCCGGAGTCGTTTAGACAGCAAGTTAATTTGCTGAGCTTTATTAGTTTTAGTCTTATTTTTACAAAATGATTCTCATTCCACTCGCAGTTCTTGTAGAACTCGGAATGCCCATGCTGGTGCCTTCTTAAACCTTCTTTCTCTCGTGTCTGTCTGTCCGGCAAAAGCAAACATTTTCAGCGGCGTAAAATTGGAAAGCCAACGATTGAGGATAGAAGGAGGGGTGGGTCATTGGAGGTCATCTGGGGGTTACTGATGGTGATCGGCTTGTCTTAAACCATAGAAACGGCACGGCAAACCGTGCTGTCAGGCACCCTTGGCACAGAAGAGCCCTCCCTTTATTCCCCTTGTGGTGACAAAAATCTCCAATTCCCCCAAAAAACGTCCACCTCATCTTCCCTCCCAGACCAAACACCCATCCCACATCAGTCCCCGGTCGATTCAGCCTTTAAATGGACTTGCCAAACATCATAATAGTGTGGCCATTCGGGTCTAGTATCGCTTTGCTCATTGCTGCCAGCTTTCATCAAACGCTAACCACCGGCACTTGCTGGATGAGCTCGATTTGTGCCGCAAGACCTGCAAATGGGTTCTTGAGTTCTTCCACCGTATTTCTCCTTTGCAGCAAGCCTTCTACCCCCACCCGTCTTTACCAGCATCCCCCTGATCCCTCATCATTGGTGGCGCTGTCTCGCTTTAATCTTTGGGCAATCGATCGTGGCCGGCTGTAAATTAACAGGATCATTCGAAAGCCATCGGTTGGGGACGGGAGGGGCCAAGGCCTTTACGACTTCTCCTTCCACTTACATGGATACTGTGAAGCACACTATCGGCTGGCAGAGCTACACAGCGAAACACAATCTTTCACGCATACAAGGCCGATCGATCCATTGATTGACTTACATATTAATGGATGCTTTATAAAGACCTGCTTAAGCAATATTAGTAGGCTGTGAGTTATAATGATCTATTTTGATAAAATGGTGGTGAACGACCAAATGCGATCCAAGCTTCTTGCAAGAACATGAATTGCTTGAACAACTAATAATCACAAATGGCGTGGTAGCCGAACAGACGTCACAAATATGGCAGTTACAGAAAGCTTTGGAAGCATGACCTTGACATGCAGTGTGAATGGATATTTGGTTCGTAAGAACATCATTGAAACAGTAAAACCCCATAGCTCATTACAAGTAAGACATGAGAAAGAAGGAAATACAATTGCCATAGTTAGAAATCGCAAATTACTCAGAGGAAAGGTTTGTAATTCGCTGCTGCAAGCATGCTGCCTGAAAATATTGCCGGTGCGTTTTTCATTGGTTACATCATCCTTCTGAGGTCGATAAAATGGGTACCACATCTGGGGGAAATGATCATTCGAGTCTCCTGCATCAGTTGCAAACCGTCCAGAATTGTGCCTCCAAAACCAAAGTAACTCCCTTGGCAGCCCGATATGTCCTTCGGCGCAAAATAAATTATTTGTTATTGTATTATTTCACGAGCAAATAAAACCCGTCGGTTCGCTGCTGACGGGAATTTTGGAGGGGGGGGGGAAGGAAAGAGAGAAAGAGGGATAAGGTTGGGAGAGAGAGGGGGATAGGGGTAGGGGGGAGAGAGAGAGAGAGAGAGAGAGAGAGAGAGAGAGAGAGAGAGAGAGAGAGAGAGAGAGAGAGAGAGAGAGAGAGAGAGAGAGAGAGAGAGAGAGAGAGAGAGAGAGAGAGAGAGAGAGAGAGAGAGAGAGAGAGAGAGAGAGAGAGAGAGAGAGAGAGAGAGAGAGAGAGAGAGAGAGAGAGAGAGAGAGAGAGAGAGAGAGAGAGAGAGAGAGAGAGAGACAGAGACAGAGAGAGAGACAGAGAGACAGACAGACAGGGAGAGAGAGACAGAGAGAGACAGAGAGAGAGAGACACAGAGAGAGAGAGAGAGAGAGAGAGAGAGAGAGAGAGAGAGAGAGAGAGAGAGAGAGAGAGAGAGAGAGAGAGAGAGAGAGAGAGAGAGAGAGAGAGAGAGAGAGAGAGAGAGAGACAGAGACAGAGACAGAGACAGAGACAGAGAGACAGACAGAGACAGAGAGAGAGAGAAAGACAGAGACAGAGAGAGACACAGAGACAGAGACAGAGACAGAGAGACAGAGAGAGAGAGACAGAGAGACAGACAGAGACAGAGACAGAGAGAGAGAGAGAGAGAGAGAGAGAGAGAGAGAGAGAGAGAGAGAGAGAGAGAGAGAGAGAGAGAGAGAGAGAGAGTTTGGGGTGGGAGAGAGAGAGAGGGGCTTTGGGGTGGGGGAGAGAGGGGGGGATCGGGGTGGGAGAGAGAGAGAGGGGCTTTGGGGTGGGGGAGAGAGGGGGGATCGGGGTGGGAGAGAGAGAGAGGGGTTTGGGGTGGGAGAGAGAGAGAGGGGGTTTGGGGTGGGAGAGAGAGGGGGATCGGGGTGGGAGAGAGAGAGAGAGAGAGGGGGTTTGGGGTGGGAGAGAGAGAGAGGGGGGTTTGGGGTGGGATAGAGAGAGGAGGATAGGGGTGGGAGAGAGAGAGGGGGATAGGGGTATAGGGGTGGGAGAGAGAGAGAGGGGGGGTAGGGGTAGCAGAGAGAGGGATAGGGGTGGGAGAGAGAGGGATAGGGGTGGGAGAGAGAGAGAGAGACAGAGGAATAGGGGTGGGAGAGGGGGAGAGAGAGAGAGAGAGAGAGAGAGAGAGAGAGAGATAGAGATAGAGATAGAGATAGAGATAGAGATAGAGAGAGCGGGGTGGGAGAGAGAAAGGGCTTACCCTTGGTGATCGCTTTGTGAATGCAGATATATATTATATGTACTTGAGTTTCAGGTCAGGTATGGGAGCATGTGCCAGAACAGCGCGTCGCTGCGTCCACTTTCCGCCGGTACTCCAGGGGCCTCCGTCTGGCCATCCCCCAGGCAGATGCCAGGCCCATCCCCATCTCCTTGAGATGAAGGTCAACCTGCTGCAACCATGAGGCACGTGGTCGGCCCACTGGCCTCCTCCACTTATGAGACTCCCTCGCTGAGAGAATCTGGTGAGCAGGATCAGCGTCAGGAAAACGAGCCACACGTCCATACAGCCGCATCTGACGCTCACGGACTATGCAGGTAACAAATCTCATCCGAGTCTCTCTCAGCAACCGCTCGTTGGACACAAAATCCGACCAGCGATAGCCAAGGATTCTCCGAAGAGCTCTGGTACCAAAGGAATTAAGTCTCCGTCTCAGATCCTTGGTCAGAGTCCAAGTCTCGCACCCATAGAGCAAGACAGGAAGTACCAAGGACCTGAAGGCTCGGACTTTCGTCCTCCCGCACAGGTACCGGCAGCGCCACACCCCATGATCCAGTGAATCCATGACTCCCCAGGCCCGACCCAGACGTCTATTGACCTCTGACTCGCAGCCAGCAGAGACATGAATATCACTGCCAAGGTAAGTGAATCTCTCCACGACCTCAACATCCTCACCACAAACAGACACAGACAGGACAGCAGCATCCAAGATGTCACCGAAAGCCTGGATCTTAGTTTTGACCCAAGAAACCCGTAATCCCAACGGCTCCGACTCCTCATTCAGCACCTCGAGGGCCCCCAAGAGGATGTCTAAAGTCTCCGCAAAGATGACTGCATCATCTGCAAAATCAAGGTCCGAGATCTTGACATTGCCAAACGATGCACCGCAACTTGATCTCTCCGACATCCTCCCTAAAATCCAGTCCATACAAGTGCTGAAAAGTGTGGGGGCAAGTACACATCCCTGACGAACTCCAGTAACAACTGGAAATAAGTCAGAGATGGTACCACCACACTTCACAGCACTCTCAGTACCAGAGTAGAGTTCAGACATCAGATCGATCAATTTTGGTGGCACCCCACGAAGACCAAGAATCCTCCAGAGGACATCCCGATTCACTGAATCGAACACTTTACAGAGATCAACATAGGCTGCAAGCAGCCCCTGCCGAAACTCTCGTCTGCGTTCGATGAGGACACGAAGTGCAAAGATACGGTCAATCGTTGACCTCTTTGGTGTAAAGCCTGACTGCTCTGGACACTGGTGCTCAAGCAGATGGTGGCGAACCCTGTCAAGAATTATCCGAGCAAAGACCTTGCCCGGCACTGAGAGTAGCGTCACCCCTCGGTAGTTGTTGCAGTCTTGGCGATCACCCTTCCCTTTCCAGAGAGGGACAACAAGGCCCCTCTTCCAGTCAGTTGGGATGATGCCTGTGTTCCAGGCAGAGCACAAAACTGCATGCAACGACATGAGTGCAGCATTTCCACCAGCCTTGAGAAGTTCAGCATGGATGCCACAGATCCCTGGAGCTTTGCCCCGTTTCAACTGGTTCACCGCAGCCCGTGTTTCCACAAGCGAAGCTGGACCACAGTTGATTCGAGGGTCAGCAACAGGCATTGTAACACCCTTGACGTCCAACTCGACAGCTGGGGGATCAGCCTGGTACAACCGCTCAAAGTAACCGGCCCAGCGGGCCTTCACTTCAGACTCCTCTGTCAAGAGCTTACCACTCTCTGCTCGAACTGCAGTGCTCCGAGTGATGGGCTTGGATGAACGTAATGCACAAATTCCCCTGTAAGCGGGACGAGAATCACCTGTCCACAGGTGATGCTCTACCCCTTCACAGATTCCTCGCACATAGGCCTCCTTGTCCACCCTCAGTGCACGTACAGTTTTACGCCTCAGCTCCCTGAACAGCTCAGCTCTGCCATTCAGCCTGGCACTGCGACTCTGGTCAATGGTATCCAGTGTCCCTTGAGAGACAAAATTCTTCTTTGCCCTGCGGTGAGCTCCAAGGCATCCACCGGCAACATCAAGGACGGTGGTCTTGAAGGCGCTCCACAACTCTTCAGGACCCCCCAAAGCACCCAGACCCCCCAAGTGTCCACTCAGCCTGTTCGCAAACTCCTCAGCTACTCTCTCATCCCTGAGCTTGGCAACATCCAGCCTAGGCTGGGATGGTACCATTCTCCAGGATTTAAGGTGCAGCTTTAGAGTTGCTACAACAAGCCTGTTGTCAGTATTGAAGAACTGAGCACTTCGGTAGACCCTGCAGTTCTGGATCATCCTCCAACGACAGTCAATGAGGACATGGTCAATCTCCTTTGCCACACCGCCAGCGTTGGAATACCAAGTCCAGCGATGAGCTTGTGGGCGCTGAAACCATGAACCAGCCACCCTAAGTCCATGACTTCTTGCAAAGTCAAGGAACTTAGTGCTATTCTGGTTCATAGTTCCTGACCCATGGGGACCAACACACACCTCATAACCATCCCTATCAGTTCCAGTCGATGCATTGAAATCCCCCAAGACTAGAAGTGTATCTCGTCTGGGGCACTGATCAACCACAGACTCGAGTTTGTGTGGAGTTTGAGTGGAGTTTGTGTGGGAATTATGTGGAAACTTGAGTTTGTGTGGAGAATAATTACTCTGAGTTGTGCAACATGACAGAAGATGCTGAACCCAAAACAAAAATGGTAATTCATAGCCAACTAAATCTGCACAATGATTCTTCCATCAAGTCTCATCAAGCTTACTCAAGAGCATATCAGGAAACCATGAGATAATTCCACTTGCTATTACAGTTGAGTTAGGCCACAAAGGCTCTTTGGTTGTTGACTGTTGAAAGCCTGAAATGCACTGCTGAGAGTTCATGTTGAAAACATTCCAGATAAGTAGAATGCCCAAGATAACATCCAAAGTCATCCTTTGAGCAGAAGAGGTTGAAGAGCAGTTGCAGGACCAAATAACAGCCATTGACTTGATGAAAACAACCAAAGGTTGAACATTCATGATGTTGTCATGAGTAAAAAAAGAAATGCTTTGCACTGAGATAATGCTTTACTGTTGTCAAATCAGCCTGCAGAGAAAGATTGCCCCAACAGTCATCTCATTGACTGATTTATTTTTCTGATAAATTTTCCTCATTAGTGCAATTTTGGGCTGATGTTGGCAGCAGACGAGTTGCGAAGATTATGTTGGTCATTTCTGGAACAAGCTCTCAAGTCTGCTGCTTTGGAAAACCCTCCTTTCTTCTTCGCAAGTGACTCCACATTATATTGTGCAATTCTCCATCCAACGGATGGGATGGCAGCAATGGCTTCCCTCTCTGCCGATACGAAAAGGACTAGATACGAGACGAACCTTTGGAACACATCTTTTGATTCAAGCAAACCTTGCATTTTCATGCTGTATCACTGGAAAGATTGTCAAAACAACTGCATATCTACGTCCTCAATCAACCACTGGAAGAGGTTCAGTCTCTCGGCATTTTGAGACAGCATCAGCTATGACCTTCCCTGGACAGACCATATATCAAAGCTGGCCTCCAAATCCAGCCAAAGACTGGTCATCCTCTATGGTGCCAAGTAATCATTTTGGTAAATATGAACTTTTCTCAGGCTACAATGTCTTTATTTGTAGCTCAATGGTATATACTAATCTCTTCTATAGGCTGGTGCCCCTGCTTCACACGCATCTATCCTATATGCTGTGGAATCCAAAGCTATCAACATCATAGGTATCTCCCACAAAGAAGCAGAAGCACAGGACATGCGGCTGTCTCTCATAGCAGAAAGGTTAATGGTTCTGCTGTTTTCTACTGCCTCTCTTCAGGTCTTGCTCCATCTTGTTATTCATCCCTTCACTCCTCCCCAATCCTTCTAAGTTATATTCTTCCAACAACCCCCTTATTTTTAAACTCCCAAGATCCAGGCAAGTGCTCAACTCTATTCCTTTGTTCCTTTCCTCTCCTGCTTGTGGAACCTTCTTCCTCAGTCTATTCAATCCCACTCTTCCCTTCAGGGCTTCAATTTTGCAGTGTACCCCACCTCAGGTCATCCCTATACCCATAATGTTTTTTATCCTCTTGAACTCTGCCCATTCATTTGTAGTTTGCTGTTTCCTTCCCTCTTCTCTCCTTATCCTCCTCCTGTTTATTCATCTTGTTGCATCAACATGTTGCCCCACTGCTCCACTGCTAGTGTGTTGCCTTATTCCCTCTATCACCTCACTCTTCAATGAACCTCTACTCTGCATACATTTTTTTTAAAACTCAGTTAATGTCTGCTAACAAGTTACATGTGCCTGATGAAAGGTTAACTTCCGAATGGCAAATTATTTTAGCTATTGACCTTGTCTACATCACAAGTTATTCTCTCTTGCCTAGTGACCTGTAATAAAATATACCTTGTCTATAAAATCCGTGACCTTTGCACCTGAGCAATAAAATAGATTGTCCATATCAAACCTTGCATTCCCACGCTGTATTTCTGGACGGTTTGTGCAAACAACTCACCTATAAATTTCCTCAATCAACCATTAGAAGAGGTTCAGTCTCTCGATATTCTGATACTCAGCATCAGCTGTGACCACCCCTGGGCAGACCATATATCAAAGATGGCTTCCAAAGCCAGCCAAAGACTGGACATCGTGCCAAGTACTTTTTTCAGTAAAGATGAACTTTTCTCAACCGATAACGTCTTTACTTGTAGCTCAGTGGTATATACTTCTCTCCCCTCTGGGCTGGTGCCCCTGCTTCACACCTGTCTTTCCTAAATGCTGGTTATCATCTTATACCATACCCATGAGCAAGCATGGCATTGGTTAAATGGTTAAGGTGGCTGGCTTGAAATCTTAGGGTCTTGAGTCTGAACCTTTTGTTGTGCTGTTGAAATAACACCAGGTAGCTCAGCCTGTCATCCTTCTGAGGTTGGCAAAATGAGACCCAGCCTACTGACTGGTAACAGGGGCACTGCATTGGTGACACAGCAGTGCTTCCAGAAATTATGCAACCAGCAGCCCCAGGCTGCATACGAAACAGCAACACTCAAGTGCAAACCTTTCATCATTTGACAATGATTTGATTGTCAGATTATTTTTTTTTAGATCCTCGTGGAGGATCTCTAAGTCTTACTCACGTTGTTGTTCTTGTGGACTTTTTTGTTTCACAGCCTACAGTTTTCATCGAAACTTCATGAAACTTGGCGTGTGTATGTAAAAATACCCTGCGCAGACAGTAACCATCTCCGATTTTGAAAATTCCTCCAAGAAAAAAAGTTATGACGTCAAAATATCTCCGCTAATGGAAATCGCCTAAAAAATTATCTCCGAAACTAGGCAAGCTTTTTGAATTCTGTTTGCGGGAATCGAACAGGGCATTAGCAGAGATGAGTTACCGCACATATGATAATCACTATGACGTCATATCAATTTTTATGACGTCATTCCTATTTTTTGACATTTTTTGTTTCACAACCCAGAGTTTTCATCGGATCTTCGTGAAACTTGCCATGTATATGCAGAAAGCCCACGCGCAGGCAGAAACCATCTCCGATTTTGGAAATTTTACCTTGAAAAAAAGTTGACGTCATAATATCGCCGCTAATGGAAATCGCCTATACCATTATCTCTGAAACTAGGCAAGCTGTTTGAATTTTGTTTGCGGGAATCAAGCCGGGCATAAGCACAGATAATTTATCGCAAACCTAATGCATCACAATGACGTCATATTCGTTTTTATGACGTCATCATTAAGTGGACGAGGATCTTAGCTCATTTGAGCTTGTTATCCACCTAAGTGCCCCATCATAGCTTGAGTTGCTTTTGTAAAATAAAGCGTGTCCTTATGCAGAACGAAGCATCCCATAAGTCTGTAACATTTCAATTTCTTGGATTATCAATTCATTGGACACGGAAAATTCTGACTGTAAACTTCAGGAATGTTTTTTTTTTTCTGCAATCTTAATTTTATTTCAAATGAATTGTATACTCGAACACTGAAGAACATAAATCGCCTTGTTGGCACTTTCAAAACCCTTCTGTTTAGCAGTACCTGGACAAAATGTTACAGCATTTTACATCATCTCGACCAATCAAATCTGCTGCTTGCAGACCCTGCCCATGCCTTTCATTTCTCAAGAGTGAGCAGGGTAAGGCGTTCGATGAACTCTCTAGTTTTGGAAAGAGTTTCTTGTGGAAGCTTATATATATATATATATATATATATATATATATATATATATATATATATATATATATATATATATATATATATATATATATATATATATATATATATATTTCACGAGCAAGTGTTAATTGTAGAGCGAAACAACAGAACAAGCTCTTAAACATGAATTATGTATTTGCATAACGTATGCACTTTTTGAAGCCTTTTAATAGGAGTCCCATGAATTGACCTGTTTCCTGACAGCAGAGGTTGGGCAGAGGCATTTAGCATCACATTGTTACTAATCCGTGAGCTGCCACACCATAAGCTGCTCATTATGAATCGGATACCGTGCCTGGCCTGCCAGCGGGCATGCGTGATTGAGAGACGTTGAGACCAAGCATGATCGGTAGTCAATTCTCTCCATAAATTGCTGCATGTGTGTGTTCAGCGATGCAGAGATTATAACATGTGACCATGAAAGTGAAATGTACCAAAACATTTGCGATACAAGTTTACACGACCAGAATGGCAGTGGGGAAAAGTGAATGAGCTCATATTTGAATGTCACCCATATGGTTTGAAGGTTACACTGAAAAGGAAAACATACACAGTCACTGGTTTGTTAACAACACCTGTTGTGCTTGTTATTTAAGTAAAACTATAGGGTATAACCTGTCTGGTACTATGATAAATCCACTTGTTTCATGAGAGGAGATTCCTGTTGAAATCCCATGTACTATGTGTGATAACTTTTATATTTTATACCGTTTTTGTCATTCCAGCAAGCCTGGTGTCAGCTTTGTGGTTAAAGTGGCTGGCTTGGGATCTAAGGGGCATGGATTTGAGCCCTTTATACGTTGAATTAACACCAGGTGGGTTGACAGCTTGTCATCCTTCTGAGGTTGGTGAAATGAGTACCAGTGTACTGGGGTGATAACTAGTTGGGGTAACCTGTGTTGGAGTGGTGACCTGTCCAGTACTGTACTCCTTGCCAATGAAACTCCCTTGATAGCTCAAGGTGCCTTTGTGGTGTGAAAGGAATGGTATTGGAATTAATATTATTATTATTATTATTTGTCATTCCATGATAAGACATCAGCATGGTGACAAAAGCACACTGTTGCCTGCTGATGTCCTCATCCCCCTTATGGTACATGCATGAGCTCCTCCATGAGTCCTAGATTGCAGAAAGATAAAACCAATCTCCTCATTACCCCCATGTGTGCGAAGCGAAAAGTGGGGTTAAGCAATTGGTTCACTTTTTCTGTCCGTCCACAAACGTCAGTTTATTTATGATCAAGGAACAATTTAATTTCAATTAAGTGTTATATTTTGATCACGAATCGGAACATGAAACTGCAGTTTCGTAGTACTTTGGCTCTGTATTTGTCCCGATCACACATTCAGAGGGAGGAGTGAGATTATATTTAACTCTGTCTGCCTATCTGGCAATCAAACAAAATCGAAAATCATTCCAAGCAGGAAACTTACTGTTTTTCGCGAAGTCATAAAGGACACACACAACAGGCACAGAGAACGAACATAACGTAAAATAAGGTGGTGTATAAGACGCTGCACCAACGGCAGGAAACTTCCGATTTTTTTTTTCTACAACCTTTAAAATCTTTATTTAATATCATTTGAATTATACAGTTGAACACCGAAGAACACAAATGGCCATGTTGGCACTTTTAAAAACCTTTCGTTTTGCGGTATATGGACAAAATATTACGTCATTTTCCATTATTTCTACCAATCAAATTTGCTGCTCGCAAACCTTCGCCCATGTCCATTTTTCTCAAGACTGTGCAGGGTAGGCTGTTCTACATCTATGAACTCTAGTTTTTAAAGTAAATGCTCCATGTGCTTAAAGGCTTAATGGTTAAGGTGGCTGCCTTAAGATCTTAGGGTGTTGAGTTGAAGCCCCTACCCATTGAATTAACACCAGGTGAGTTGATTCAGCCTGTCATGCTTCCGAAGTTGGCAAAATGAGTACCGCACCAGCTCACTGGCAACAGGGGCACTGTATCAGCGGCACAGCTGCATCACCAGAAAATGATGCAGCCAAACAGCCACAGTCTGCAAGTGAAGAAATAAATAACACCTCTGAGCTTTCTAGCCTGGGTTTGAATCTTGACCCAGCACTAAATTGTCATCCTGATGTTTCGCAACCAGCGTGATTCATCAATGCGTGTGCCGTCCCTCGGACGAATGTTAAACTGGGTGTCCCATCTGTTGGCAATAGTTAGTGGACATTGAAGATCTCGTGGTGTCCTTCTTGAAGAGTAGGTGAGTTATTGCCAGCACCCTGAACAAATTACAAATTCCTGCTTGGAGTGTGAATACCAATTGATATGGTCCTCTTGGAAGCTCCTTGAGATCAGGTTGCACCGCTTGCTCTCCTCGAGTACAATTGCTGCCTGGGCAGCAGTTTCTGCAGCGTAAACAGATTGACAAGGTGGTTCACATGTTTCATGTGTTCCATACGAATGGCATCCTTCAGCTATGAAGGGCAACCAATGATGTGTATGTACATTGAAGTGAATATAAAAGAGATTTTATAATGCATATCTCCAGGGGTGAGAACTATATTTTACTTCAATCATCGTCAAAACCAATAATAGACTTTGGTCTGAGACTTGCACTTCGTTCAAGTTGAGACCCTCATTTTCTGGACTCAACCTTGCACTCAGGATTTAAAGGCTGTGATGAAATACCCTACGATTATAGATCACCCAAGTCTGACAGAATTGGACAGAGGAAGTGCAACAGTTTACCTGTAAGCTGTTTAGCCTGCATTGGATTCTCGACTCGACTCTAAACTGTAACAATAGTGCTTTGTAGGGAGGGCATTGTTTAAAAAAAAGTGTGTCATCCATCTCAATGGATGCTAAGCTGGTGGTCCTGCGTCCCAGAATCGATTGCTGGTGGACGTAAAATGTCTCATGGTGTCTTTTTCAAAGTGTTGATGGTTGTCGATGGCACAGTGAATAAATTACACATCCCCCCTCCCCCAGAACTCGCACTCCATAACGTCCAACCCGCAAGTTGGGGCTCTGGCATATCACCACCTACTTTGCACCATGGTTCATGGCAGAGCCTTCAACATTTGCAGGATAAGTAACAATGACAAAACAAAAACAGACTCAGATAAAGAACTGAGTCAAGTTTTATGTTGTATTGTAGTATGGTATATTCAAAATTTAGTATATAATAGAGACGTAGTAATCCTTTGGGATCATTCAACAGTGCAACATGCGTTTACCCAAAATTTTACACCCACATGAAATCCCCTGTAATGCTCATTCTGTAACACTGGACCAGACACCCCCTGAATCTAAACACTATAATATGAGAGAGAGAGAGAGAGAGAGAGAGAGAGAGAGAGAGAGAGAGAGAGAGAGAGAGAGAGAGAGAGAGAGAGAGAGAGAGAGAGAGAGAGAGAGAGAGAGAGAGAGAGAGAGAGAGAGAGAGAGAGAGAGAGAGAGAGAGAGAGAGAGAGAGAGAGAGAGAGAGAGAGAGAGAGAGAGAGAGAGAGAGAGAGAGAGAGAGAGAGAGAGAGAGAGAGAGAGAGAGAGAGAGAGAGAGAGAGAGAGAGAGAGAGAGAGAGAGAGAGAGAGAGAGAGAGAGAGAGAGAGAGAGAGAGAGAGAGAGAGAGAGAGAGAGAGAGAGAGAGAGAGAGAGAGAGAGAGAGAGAGAGAGAGAGAGAGAGAGAGAGAGAGAGAGAGAGAGAGAGAGAGAGAGAGAGAGAGAGAGAGAGAGAGAGAGAGAGAGAGAGAGAGAGAGAGAGAGAGAGAGAGAGAGAGAGAGAGAGAGAGAGAGAGAGAGAGAGAGAGAGAGAGAGAGAGAGAGAGAGAGAGAGAGAGAGAGAGAGAGAGAGAGAGAGAGAGAGAGAGAGAGAGAGAGAGAGAGAGAGAGAGAGAGAGAGAGAGAGAGAGAGAGAGAGAGAGAGAGAGAGAGAGAGAGAGAGAGAGAGAGAGAGAGAGAGAGAGAGAGAGAGAGAGAGAGAGATGTTTGTCTGTCTGTCACCATTTTTCTCAGAGATGGCTGAACAGATCTTTGTGAAACTTTCAGAGGTTCATCAGTGAGTGCCAAGGAGTGTTTTAGCCAATAAATAAAGAAATAACATTGGATGAGAACTATATTTTGTAACAATAAATAAATAAATAAATAAATGTTGGGGGAAAAAAAAAGTTGAATTTTTTTTGCATTTTATTTTTAATCGCTCTATAGTGCCTCAGCCTTTGTAGTTATGTGAAAGATGAAAGGTAATAGCAAATATTTCCCTATCCTATTCCTTAGTGGGTGTAGGGAAGTGGTGTAGGCCCCACAAACAATAGAAAAAAAACAAAATTTGATTTCTTCAAAATGCCAACTGGATTATATTTGTTCCCATTGTGGCATGTCTACTAGAAATGCAAGTAGAATGCATTCTTTGCAAAATTTGGTAACCGCTATTTTCGAAAGGATTTTGACTTGATGAATACAATGGGCTCAGTTGCCAAACTCTCCCATCTGTTCTCTCTCTCTCAAACTCTCCCAAGCACAGACAATCCCCATCGGTTGGCAACCATGTTGAGGAGGAAATTCCTCCTTGCGAAATGCCCGACTGAGTGCGGTGATAAAAGCGGTACCGTTGTTATGACGTCACTGGTACCCAGAGTAGTATCTTGGGAAGTGAGGGTACTTCCCCCAAGCTCAGTGTGGCTGTGTTAAGTGTTTGTCGTGTCTGTGTGTGTGTGTGTGTGTGTGTGTGTGTGTGTGTGTGTGTGTGTGTGTGTGTGTGTGTGTGTGCGCGCGCGCGTGCGTGCACACGTGAGTGGCAGCTCCATTACAAGCCTTAGACCTTGTATAAAAAGAAGACGAAAAAAAGCCCCCGAAAGACCTCCAATAACCTTAAGACCCCCAATGCCCCCCAAATCATCAAGACCCTTAAGACCCCAAAGACCTTTAAGATCCCCAAGACCCTTTAAGACCCCGAAGATGCCTAAGATCCATAAGACCCCAACACCCTTTCGAGGGCTGGGTTTGCAATGGCGCCAGGCCTACACTTAGAAGGGGCCCAGAGCAAACAATTTTTATTGATTTATTTTGTTTGTTTTAAGTGCACACACACATCGTTATACATTTCAATAAAGGATATGTCTAAAATTTAATGCTACTTTAAAAAAAACATTCCACCTATTTCAATTGATAAAAAAACCAAAACATACAGTACTACCGTTTTTGGCATGTGATGTCACCACAGTCCACACTGTAAATGGCGGACATTCCAGTTTGAGTACCACACACAGAGCAGGAGAGTTATAGTTAGTTTAGACAACAACTGGATAATTAGTCACACAAATGAGGAAGAAACATTTGAGCGGCACTCAGAAACACAGACGTAAAGTAGTCCAGTCCATTGGGACCATACTCTGTACAGAGCGTTGGTGCTGCCGAAGCAGTCTCCTTGGCTATTGGGCACAATCCTGGACAGGTCGCCACTCTGACGCAGGATACTTGAATGACTCGGTCATCCCAGCAAGCTGGTACTCATTTTGCCGACCTCGGAAGGATGGCAGGCTGAGTCAACCCCCTGGTGAATTAATTCAGCGGGCTACGAGGCTTGAACTCAGGACCCTCAGATCCCAAGCCGCCACCCTAACCACTGAGCCAACACCAGGCTACACGTAAAGTAGATAAGGATGAAAATGAAGCAAAACTGCCTCATATATATATATATATATATATATATATATATATATATATATATATATATATATATATATATATATATATATATATATATATATATATATATATATATATATATCATATATATCATATATATATATATATATATATATATATATATATATATATATATATATATATATATATCATATATATCATATATATATATATATATATATATATATATATATATATATATATATATATATATGAGCCTGGTGTTGGCGCAGTGGTTAGGGCAGCGGCTTAGGATCCAAAAGGTCCTGAGTTCAAACCCCGTTTGGCCACTGAATTAATACACCAGGGGGTTGACTCAGCCTGTCATCCTTCCGAGGTCGGCGAAATGAGTACCAGTATACTGGGCCGGTGTATACCCCGGTTAAAATAGGTGTACCATATCCCTGTGTTGTAAGAGGCGACCAGGGTTGCGTCAGGAAGGGCATCCGGCGTAAAACATGTGCCAAATCACTATGCGGATCATACGGATGATCCGCTGTGGCGACCCCAAACGGGAGCAGCCGAAAGAAGAAGAAGAAGATATATATATATATATATATATATATATATATATATATATATATATATATATATATATATATATATATATATCAGCAGCTACTTCAGTTACAGTGCTTCTGCTGTGTGCAGTGTTAAAAACGACTTCTGTATCGATCTGTCTTTTGCAATGGTTCCCCAAATGGGGGCCCACAATTTTTTTTGGTTAATCCGCAAAGCCCACAAAAGGTTAATCCGGCCCTGACCCTTAATACCCCTAAGTCCCTTAAGACCCCTTAGACCTTTAATACCCTTGAAGACCATGAAGACCCGAGATGCTGAATACCCCAATACCCCATCGGCCCTTCAGACCCCTTAAGACTTATTAATTAAGACCCCTTTTACCTTTAGACCGCTTCACCCTTTAGATTCCTAGAATCTTAATACCTTCAGACCCCTTAGACCTGAACGCCATTTAGACCCCTCACATTCTTCAGACATGTTAGACAACTTTGACCTTTGGCCCTTTAGAGCTTTAGCCCACTTCGACCTTTTTAGATCCTTTTTACATGCAAGAAAGATATGACCGTTTTTGACCCTTTAGAGTTTAGACCCTCACTACTTTTGGAACGTACCCTTTTGACCTTTAGACCATCTCCAACCTTTAAAGTGCACAACACACAAACATCTGTTGTCTTCTTGCAAAACACAGACTCTACTTTTTCAGCAACTACGGTAATGTGCAAACGACCTACCCAGCAGGAGGGTTATAATCTGCTAGTTCATAATAATAAATGTCAGTGTGTCAGTCAGTTGGTTAGTGTGTGTGTGTGTGTGTGTGTGTGTGTGTGTGTGTGTGTGTGTGTGTGTGTGTGTGTGTGTGTGTGTCCTCCATTACTTCAAAACCATGAAACTTATAGAGGCCCCAAACTTTGCATGCATAATAAAGGAATTCCAAGGGAGTGCATGGATGAAGACTGGGTATTCGAGTAAATTTAAACACCCTTTTGAAGATAATTAATGGCTTACCTTCATGAAAGGCTCATCCTTGGTCAGCCCAACTTCACCTCACAGGGGTCTTAGCCACCATTTTGATTTGGCCTATTCAAATATGCCTTGCCTTGGAAACACAATCGCTGCTCTCACGGGCAAATTAAAGTATATAATCGAAGTTCCACCGCTCAAATCTTGTTCCTTCCCCTGCCCACTCCCATCTTTACAATACCACAACCCAGTTTCATCCTTACCCTCTCTCCACCCCTCCCTTCTCCCTCCTCACCCATGACTGTGCCTGCTCTCATCATCTCCGCTCCCTCTCAAAGCTTCCCTCTCATTCCTCCATCTCAATTCAGCCGCCTACTCCCTCGTCAAGGCAAACATCACTATTTACTCCCCAAGCTTCCTCGTCACCTTTCTCAAATGCTTACCCCACACCTTTCTTCCTCAATTCTCCACCCTCACCCTTCTCCCTCAATTCTCCAATCTCACCTCTCCCCCTTCAAATTTCCCCCCTCTCATCCCCTTCTCAAACCTGCCCCCCTTCAAATCCACAAAGCTGCCTCCATCTCCCATCCTCTCTCTTCTAACTCATTCACCCACCTTCTCCAATCTCCTACTTCCATTTGGCCCCCTATTATTACGCCCCACTGCAACTCATCCCTTCACGAGCTCGCCCTTTATCCTCCTCCCCATAGCTCTTCTGCACTCTCCTACACAACTTGTCTGTGCCTCAGGGATGGCAAATCCTTTTGAAGACAATCTCATTTCTTTCCATAAAGCTCGGAACAAGTGTGTGTCTACCCTCAGCAGAGCCAGGAAACATCTTTCTAATCTCAAGTCTGAACTCTCAAACCTGTCTCCCTCCTCCAAATCCTAGTGGCATCTCTGGTGTATGTTCCCGTTTTAGGTCTGTCTGTCTCTGGTGGTATTAGGTATATGTTTTGGTATTAGATGTATATTAGGTGTATATTAGGTTTTTGGTATTAGGTGGTATTCGGTGTATGTTTTGGTATGAGGTGTATATTAGGTGGTATTAGGTGTATATTAGGTGGTATTTGGTTTATATTAGGTTTTAGGTGTATGTTAGGTCTGTCTCCGGTGTATGTTCCCTCTCCATCCACTCCCTTACCTGAAATGGCTGCACAGTTGACATCACATGAAAAGGCTGAATGCCTATACTCTGTTTGTTTCTCAATCTTGTGTCCCAAACCAATTGCTTTCTCTACCCACCTTACCCAGTCACACCCAGCTGTTCCTGGACTCTGTGTCCTTTACTCCTGACAAGGTGGAGAGCTTGCTATCAAATCTTGACTCTGATTCTGCAACCGGTCTAAAGGGCATCAGCCCTCATTTCCAAAAATCCTGCTCTACTGCTCTTGCTCACCCTCTCTCTGTTCTATTCACCCTCTCGTTTACTCAAGGTCATCTCCCATCTACTTAGAAACCAGCAAAAATCACTGCTCTGCATAAAAAGGTGCAAAAACGGATCCCTACAATGACAGATCAATCAGCCTGCTCCCAATCATCAGCAAGGTCATGGAATCCATCATCGCTTCTGACATCAAATCCCTTCCCTTATCCAATGCCTTGATTTCCGATCATCAATGTGGATTCAGACCAGGTCACTCTATCCTGGACATGCTGCTTCTGCTCTCCCAACAATAGATGGAGGTCCTCAATGCCAGACATGAGCTCAAAACCATCTCCCGAGACAAATCGCGTGCTTGCGATACGGTCTGATGCCCTCATCTGCTCAACAATCTCTCTTCCTATGGTATCCAAGGCCGTCTCCACTCATGGCTCGCAGACCTTCTCTCCTGTCACAGTCAACGTGTGGCCCTTAATGGAATTCTCTTATCCCCTCTTCCTGTCCCGACTGGTGTTCCTCAAGGCAGGGCTCTGGGCCCTGTGCTTTTTCTGGTTTTCATCAATGATCTCTCCAACTCTAGAAATCCTCTTTTTTTCTTGCTGATGACTCAACCCTCTGCCATATCACCTCTCATCCCACAGATCGGCAAGCAGCAGCCTCCTCACTCTGCAGATCTCGATACAATCATAAGCTGGTCCAACACTTGGAACATGTCTTTAAATATGGACAAATCTTACACTCTCACTACGTCTCTCTGAAAGGAGCATCTGGAACCCCACCCCACCCACCATCTACTTTCTCAGCAATCCTCTTGAAGTCCTTTCATTCATACTTTTGGGCATCACTATCTGCCCTGATCTTTCCTGAGAAAGCCACATCTCCAAGCTGGCCTCCAAAGCCAGTTGCCGACTGGGCATCCATCCTAAGTCGTGCAAAGTCCTTCCTTGGCAAACCGGAGCTCCTGACCACATACAAAGTGTTCATCTGCTGCCTGATGGAGTACTGATCTCCCCTCTTTGTTGGTGCTCCTGCCTCACACCTTTCTCAGCTTCACGCTGTGGCAGCCAAGGCACTTAAATCATTGGTATCTCTCCCGCAATGAAGCTGAGTCTTTGGGTCTCTCACGCTCTCATTGTAGGCAGGTCAGTGGTCTTTCTGTCTTCTACCATCTCCTCTCTGGCCTCCCCCCCCCCCACCCTGTCTGTGACCCCCTTCAAATTCCCTGCTTTCCTTCCTGAAAGTCTTTGTAGTGTCCATCTTGTTTATCCTGTGCACCTTGCCCCATCCCTCTTCCTTCCACAGATCTTCTCATGTCTCTGTTCCACACTGTTTTGTGTTTCCCTCTCCCACCCCTCTTCTCTCCTGCTCCCCTTGATATACGTTCTCTCTGTTTGCTCTTATACAAGCCTCAATATTGTACACAAAAAATTAGAAGTAATTATGCACTCGTCCACTTCAATATACACCCTGCAAAAATTCCTTTGTGGGAGGAGGAAGGGGAAGGTTGGAGGAGGGAGAGGAAGGGACGGGTGGATGTAGGATGGGAAGAGATGGGGAGGTAGTCCAGAGTGACGGAGGTGGGGTGGGAGGAGGTGAGAGGAGTGAGCACAAGGGGTGGGGTGAGGTGGGGTGGGGTGGGAGGAAGTAGGTTCAAGGTGGGATGTGGGAGGGGTAGGGGTGTGAGTATGGAGGGGAAGGGTGGAGGTGGGAGTAGGGAGGGGAAGGGCTGGTGGGGTAGGAGAGGGTATGAGGGGGTGGGAGGTGGAAGGGAGGGGAAGGGGTGGAGTTGGAGTTGGGGGGGAGGGGAGGGGGTGGGGTGGGATGGGAGGAGGCAGGGGAAAGGATGGAAGGAGAGAGGAGAATGGGTGGGGTAGAGTCCCAGAGGGAGGGGTGGGGTGGGAAGAGGCAGAGGAGGGAGTGGAAAGAGGGAGGGGAGGGGTGGAAGGAGGGACCCGTCATTGCCGAGCATCGTTGCAAGTATAAAAAAATCTGGGCACTCCGTTTGCAGCAGGAAGAAGACTTTATAAGTATATTTTTTTAAAAATGATTTATGTAACTCTTGAGTACACTCCTTCCCCCCAAATCTCCCACAATCCCCTGTTTGTTGTACAAATACACCATAATCCCCTCATCAGTAGACATATGTCTGAAGTACGTTTTTGTTCACCAATTAATTGGTTTGTCTGTCAATGTTTAACAAGGGCCAGCAGGATAGCTCAGTGGTGTGTGGGCTGTGTAGCTTGAGTTCAAATTTCGACCCAGATACAAACTTTCACCTGGTTCTTCGCATGCACAGCAAGGTGTCAACGGTGTGTCGTCCATCAGAAGGATGTTACACCAGAGCAGGAGGAGCCATCTGCCAGCACAGATCATTGGTGTATGTTAAATATTCCACAGAGAGTAGTGGAGTCATCATTGGCACCATAAACAAATTCCAAAGGCCTGCCCTCACTGACTGTAATGAAGGCAATGGCAAACCACCCAGCACAACCTTTTCCCAAGAGACTGCTTTGGCAGCACCAACGCTGTGTCAAGATTATAGTACCTATGATTGGTTAGGTGTAACCGCTGAAGCTCAACCAGAAAATGTTCAGTTGGATTAAAATGCAGAAATTATGTAAGGCAGCTGAACTCGCACATGCGACCAAAATCATTCACACAATTTTCATATGAATGGTGAATGCAACATGATCTTGAAAGTAGCTATCACCATTAATATACCAAGTGGGTTCTTCATTTTTACCCCGCGCACGCGAACCAAAAAGCGGGGTGAAGCAATTCGTTCATTTGTGTCTGTCTGTCGGTCTGTCCTTCTGTCTATGATCGAGGAACAACTGAATTTCAATTGAATGTTATATTTGAAGCACGAATCGGAAAACAAACCTACAGTTTAGTGGTACTTTGGCACTGAATATGACACAAATACACATGCATAGAGGGAAGTGAAAGAATTTTTACTCCGTCTGCTTGTCTGGTAGTCAAACAAAATTGAAAATCATTCCAAACAGGACACTAACTGTTTTTAAGGACGTCATAAAGGACACAAACATCAGGCACGAATAACTAATTTAATGTGGTAAATAAGTTGGTGTATAAGAAACTGCTTCAACAGCGGTAAACCTCCGGAATTAATTTTTTTGTACAACCTTTACAATTTATATTTTAATTAAATTAAATTATATATTTCATCACTCTGAAATCGCATTTTTAGCACTTTCAAAATCCTTTCATTTAGCAGGGACAAAATATTATGGCATTTTACATCATCTCGACCAATCAAATTTGTCGCTCGTCTACCCCATCCATGTCCTTGTTTCTCAAGATGGCGCAGGGTAAGGTTTTATTATAAACCCTCTTGTAGTCGAGTAGAATATGTATATATACATATATACATATACATATATATATATATATATATATATATATATATATATATATATATATATATATATATATATATATATATATATATATATAAGATCTTTTTTTATTTATAGATAAATAGATATATATTTATTCGACATAGATTGATAAAGATATATTATAAAATATATATTATCTATCTATAATTCCAGCAGTGTGTGTGTGTGTGTGTGTGTGTGTGTGTGTGTGTGTGTGTGTGTGTGTGTGTGTGTGTGTGTGTGTGTGTGTGTGTGTGTGTGTGTGTGTGTGTGTGTGTGTGCATGTGACCGCTGTTTCTCGACAACCGCTGGTCCGATCTAATTGAAACTTGCCAGGTATATTGCTGGGGACCCGAGGATGTGCCTTTTCAAGGTTTGATATTAATCACGCAAGTGCTTCCCAAGTTATGGCCATTTATTTACCAAACCAATGAGAAGACATGTTGTTGCGTGGGCATGGCCGATGGGGAAGGGAAGCTCAGCCGCGTTCGCCATTACGGATTACAACGTACGGACTTCCGGATCCATTACGGGTTACAACGTACGGACTTCCCGATAATGATGACTTCGTGTATTCTAATAATTTCTCGATTTCTTATGCGCATTTATAGATAAACACAATGCCCCAAGTTATGATCATTTTCATATTAGATGGTGTATAAATTTCGGTAACATCAGAGTGCTGGTCTGCTCTGAACCAGGAAGTAAATCTTTTTCTCTCTCTTCTCTTTTTGTTTTTCCTTGCCACGACATTGCGAAAAGGTAAAATACGTTGGCGCTAGTTAAATAATTGGGTATTAAAACTAAATTGCGAATAATCGTAACTGCGAATAATATTCGAACTTCCGGGCCACGCACGTACGGGCACGTGAGAGCGAAGAAACGGCCTGCGTGGTTGTTGTTTGTTGTTCGCGGTTGGAATATTTTTTATTATCTTGCCAAAACGAAGTTTTTGCAAGATATGTTAGTCAGCTTATATGGTTTTTTTGTTTATTTGTTTGTTATCTTGCCAAAACGAAGTTTTTGTAAGATATGTTAGTCAGCTTGTATGTTTTTTTATTTTTTGTTTGTTTGTTTGTTTGTTTGTTTGTCTGTAATCACGTATAAAAAATTCTGCAGAGCACAGTTATCATTGGAAATTTTTGTAACTTCGCATATCAGAGGCCTATAGAGGTCCCTTTCAGTGCACAAAATTTTGAAGGTCAAGGTCAAAGGTCAAGGTCACTTTGTCGCAAATCAGGGGAGTCGACGAAACCCTTATTTTTTGAGTAATTTTAATCGAATCGTCTCCAAACTTTATGGGAATGTAGTATATGGTCTGGCGCTCAGCTGATTAATTTGTGGTGGCGATTGGCCTTGACCTTCATGGTTAGCGCCTGAGGTCAAACATATTTGACCCCAAGGTCAAATTTTCAAGTTTTAGGAACCATATCGTGTAGTACCTCAAATTGAACACCTCGATGAGTGCTTTCTAGATATGTCAAGCTTGAGACATTATGACGGCATTTGGTGACGTAATGAGGCAAACGCATATTTTTCATGGTTACTCTGTAGAACGATTCTCATCGGAATCTCTTGTCGGCAGATATTCCTCAAGGAGTCGCTCCTGGTGGATAGCAGCTCTGTTCACCTCAGTGTGACCTTAAAGAAGTCACAAGTGGTCACCTTTTGGCAAGATACGGGTCACCCTGTGGGTGACATTGTTTTTTTTTTTTGTTTTTTTTTTTAACGAGCACGTACTAGTAGATATATATATATATATATATATATATATATATATATATATATATATATATATATATATATATATATATATATATATATATATATATATATATATATATATTGGCTGCTCTTAGAGCACCCTTATTCTGGACATTTCCATCTGTCTGTCTGTCCGCGAAACTTTGGACAAGCCGAGGGGCTAAACTACTCAACCGATTCCAATGAAATTTGGTAGGTGGGACCAATATTTCTGGGAATCGTGTGCTTTCGAATATGGGACTCTGGGCCCTAGCAACGGCATAGCAACAGCCCTTTAAAGTGGTCAAAAAAATCAAAAAGAAATAAATCGAAAAATCGAAGCTTAGAGTTCTGTGCGCAATCTATCTCGCTCCCTTCATGCCAATTTGCAGCCCTAACAAAAAAATATTTGTAGGAGATAGGTTTTGGGTGAGTACATGTCGAACATTTCAGAAACGGTTAATTGTGAATATCTCTAAGAGAAAGTCTGATTTTTATGAAACTTCGGTGAAATGTGTACAATGTGGCTCGCATGTACACAAAAATGAATGGTTGCAATGCACACCTCCGTTGCTCAGCAACAGCTAAAATACTTTATCGTACATCGTACACTTATTGTGAACTATACAAAAAAATCAATACCTCCGAGGGACCTGTTTTTTTTGTGCCCAAGGAGAATATCTTACAGCATCAAATAAAAAAAATAAAATCTTTAGCGAATAGATAAATAGAATTACCAGGGCTGCCATTTATTAGAGTCTCTGGAAACATGCCTGAAATTTCACAAGGCGGGTTTCTGGGCGCAAACTAAGAGGGCTGTGATTATCATATTTATTGTGCTAAATCGATTGATAGCATGTACATGAATATCGGCTAGTCGCGTCGGCCAGCTTTCCATCGAGAGCGAGCAGCCATGTCGCCTACCAGCTTGTTTCCCTTATTTTCCTGTTCATTAAAACACTATACTGTACCTTCCCCCTCCATGTCTATCAACTGTAATATCCCCTTCTCTACTTTTCACAACATTGATTTTCTCAATTTAGCATCACACCCACCATGCACCACTAATATTCCTGGTGGTAGCGCATCCTACACTGCAGCCAAAGCATCAGTAATGCTGAAGCAGTCTCTTCACAATGAATATACTTGGTGGTTTGTCATATCCTTCCCAGCAGTGGTTTGGACAAGAATTTGGAATTTTTCCAGGTTGCCAGTGATCACCCAACTACTCTTTACAAAAGACACCATGTGATATTTTATGTCCACAAAAGAATGCTCCCAGATTGCTCCCCAGGTTATCATACATCTGAGCGACAGTGCACTTTATGAAGCAACATCCTGCGCCATTGTGTTCATATTCCTCACGCATGTAAAGGCCCGGTCACACCTTAACGTTTAAGCCAACGTATGCCGATTTTTGAATTTTTTTTCTAAAACGCTGGCACACGTTGAATACGTTATGGGTAAGTTTTGATAACATTGAGAGCACGCTGAAAAACACTGCCATACGTCGTTGTACGTTGGCTTTAAACGTTATACTTTTTGGTTGTCCTCAAATTTTTTCATGCTTGAAATTTCACGACGTATGCCGGCGTATGACTTACACGTTCCGCTACGCTGGCCACAAGTTGTATGCACGGTCTGCGATCGTTGACAGACGTCAACACATGCTACTTGTAAGTTAATCATAAGTTGAGACACGCCGAGGTAATGTTTAGCGTACCCGAAACTTATTTCTAACCTATGATTAACGTGTTGTTGGCACGTTACGCGATCGTTGCCAAACATCGACAGACGTTACTTTTAAGTTACTCATAGGCTGAAAGACGTCGGTATAATGGATCGTCCTTGCATCAGCGTCCACGGCCACGGCCAGGACACTTATTTGCAGCATTCTTCAAACTTTTCTTCGGCATGACGAGGATGTTCACACTTCGATGTCTAGCTTGGCTATGATTCCAATTGTCCATCGGCAGCGTCTATTTAAAATAGTCGAGTTTGAGCGTTTTAACACGTTCAGAAGAAACGCTTCAAATTTCAAAACCCCAGCGTCAAAAAACAAAGGCGAGTGACAGCAATTTAAATCGTTCATTGTAAACAATGAAACCAGCGCTGAGTGGTACCGTTTAAAAGTCGTTGAGTGTAAAAAAAATCCAATTGTTGAGCGCAAGCGTCTACTTTCAATAGTGGAGATGCAGCCATTTAAATCGTTGAGTTTATCATTTAAATCGTTAAACGCAAGGACGATCCATCATAACCCACACCCTCCCCCTCACACTCACCTACTATTGCCAAACATGAACAAACTACGACTAATACTAATACTAATACTGATACTGATACTAATATTGTTACTGCTGACATGGACATCGACTCAAAAAGGACTCGAAAACACTGTTGGGTTCCCCTTTTATGAACAGCATTTTTATATACAAATTCCCAAAACCGCTGGGAACACGTCTTTATATGGCAGTTGTAAGCTAGAAACACGTTCATTTATTTATTTTTGTCGACCGGAAGACGTCATTGGAATACGTCTACATACGTCGATGTGTGTTGGGACTACGTAAAGAATTGGTTCAAAGCACGTCAAACATAAGTTAGAAATAAGTTTCGCGTAAAAAAGACATTACCACGACGTGTTTTGACTTATGAGTAGCTTATAAGTAGCCTTTGTGGACGTGTGTAAGCGTCCACATATCGTGTGTAAAACTTATCCCCATCGCATGCGGAACGTGTGTCATATGCCGAGTACGTCGTAAAATTTTGAACATGTTTAAAATTTCTTGATGTACTCTACTTACTACGACGTATGATAGCATACTTTAGCGTTCTACTCACGTATACCAAACTTACTCATACCGTATTTGATGTGCCCCAACGTTTTAGACACATTTTTCTTAGGTCGGCATACGCTGGCAAGATCGCCAAGGTGTGACCGCGATGTTGTCACTTCCATTTCTACGGCAGTTATGATTCGAATCGTTGTGCGTCAGCCTTTTAATAGGCTACGTCACGACATCGTCGGCGATGCGTGCAACGCGCTATGCCTAAGTTAGACTATCGTTGGGCATCGGTTGTGTAGGCCGACAACAGGTTCAGCATTCGTTGGTATAAGTTATCTATAACACAACGAAACGTTCTGTGTCCATACCAATGCGTTATACATAAGACCAAGTCGCTATGAATACGTCCGAATCTTTAAAAAAAAACATCAAAAGTTCAACGTAAGCCAGCGTTTTACATACATTTTAATACGTTGCCATCGCTGGCTAAAACGTCAAGGTGTGACCGGGCCTTAACACGCACAACCATGGGTGTGGTTTCGCCTGGGTCCGGTTGACGGGCATTTTTGGGTACGTGAGTTTGCCGTATCAGTATGTGTGCTCAATGAAAGTTGTGGATTGTTACTTGTGGAGTGTTCCGGTCTCGTCCTTACCATCTTGTCTTGGCTGTGAATCACCAATCCAACAGATTATTTTTGGCTGAAGAATCAAAACTAGATTAGACAGCTCAAAGATAAGTGTGCCACCTCTGCACCAGCCTGCCGCACACCCCTCTGCACAATACGTGGTAGATATAGATGGTGACAAAAGAACCCTTAATCTTCTGGGTTTACAAAACCAGCAGGCTCAACCATGAGCCTTATTTTCCCTGAAAAAAGGGGGGAAAAAGACAACATTCAATCATTTAAAGGGGCTGTCACACCTTGACGATTCAGCCAGCCTATGCCGATTTATGATAAATTTTTCTAAAACGCTGGCACACGTCGAATACGTTATGGTTACGTTATGTGTACGCTAGGTGCACGCTGAAAAACACTACCATAGGTCGTATTACGCTGGTTTAAAACGTTGTACTTTTTGGTTGTCCAAAAAATTTTGCATGCTTGAAATTTTACGACGTACTCGGCGTTTGGCTCACACGTTCCGCTACGCTGGCCATAAGTTGTAGGCACGTCATGCGATCGTTGACACACGTTAATTGTATGTTACTCATAAGTCGAAACACGTAGAGGTAACATTCGTGTACCCGAAACTTATTTCTAACCTATGAGTAACGTTTTGTAAGCACTCTACACGAACGTTGTTCACACTTCGCAACATGCTACTTGAAAGTGCCTCATACGTCGAAACACATCAAAGTAATGTTTAGGGTACCCGTGACTTATTTATAACCTATGAATAACGTGCTTGGGAATTATTACGCTATGCATACGAAGGACTATCGTTGGGCATAGGTTGTGGACGACTAAAACACGATAAACAATCGTGGGAATGAGGAAAAAAAATTCGCCGCAAAGAACATCGAACAATGGTGCAAAGTAGTCTCCGATTCGTGGACGATAAGAGGATCCATCATCACCCACACCCTCCCCATCACGCTCACATACTACTACTGACATAGACATACTACTACTTCCATTGCTACTACTACAACTACTACTACTATTACTACTGTCACGCACACCAACGACTACTAATAGTATTACTACTACTGATACTACTGGCATTGACGTCTACTCAACATGGAGTCTGGAACACTTGCCGGGTTCCTCTTGTGAAGCCCATTTGTATATACCAATTCCCCTTAACGCTGCCAATACGCCATTACACGGTAGATGTAAGTTAGAAACACGTTCAGTAAGTGCTGTGGTCGTCCGGAAGACATCAATCTAATTCGTCTACATACGACAATGTGCGTTTTAGATACGTTACAAATAGGTTCATAGCATGTTACTCAAAGGTTAGAAGCACGTTATACTTAGGTTCAAAGCATGCTACACATAGGTTAAACGCATGTTACTCATAGGTTCATAGCACGCTAGTCATTGGTTCAAGGCAAGTTACAAATAGGTTCAATGCATGTTACTCATAGGTTTCAAGCACGTTAAACATAGGTTCAGAGCACGCGACTCATAGGTTAAAAGAACGATACCCATTGGTTGAAAATTAGGTTGCGGGTATGTTAAATATTACCTTGACGTGTTTCGACTTATGAGTAACCTACAAGTAACGTGTGTCCGGCGTGTGTAAACGATCGCGAAGCGTGCTAGGAACATATGACAATGCATGCGGAACGTGTTAGCCATACGCCGAGTAAGTCGTAAAAAATTCAGCATACTTAAAATTTCACGACGTATTACACGTACCACGTAATATGACAGCGTACTTCATTGTTTTCCAGCCTACTCTTAACGTATACACAACTGACCTATACCGTATTTGACGTGCGCCAGCGTTTTAGACACATTTTTCATAGGCCAGCATACGCTGGCAAAATCGTCAAGGTGTGACTGCGATGTTGACACTTCAAATTCTCAGGCGGTTATGATTTAAATTGGCGTCCGGCAGGTTTTTAATTGGCAACGCCACGAGTTCGTCGGTGATACGTGCAGCACGCTATGCGTAAGTTAAACTATCATTGGGCATAGGTTGTGAACGCCGACAACAGGCTAAGCATTCGTTGGTAAAAGTTATCAATAACACAACGCAACGTTCTGTGCCCGTTACTAATATGTTATGCATACGACCAACACGTTATGAATATGCCAAAAACTTAAAAAAAAACATCAAAATTTCAGCGTACGCCAACGTTTTACATACATTTTTATACGTTGCCATTGCTGGCTAAAACGTCAAGGTGTGACAGGGCCCTAAAGGACGAATTCGCCAAACCAGCAATATGTGCCTGCTCCCTCAATTTACTTTCTTCACAAGATTGAGGCTCATGGAAGAACGAAGTGACAGAGGGTATGAACTGACAGTGGGGCAGTCGGGCAACAGTTAGACAAAATAAGCAAGGGAATGATTGAACAGGAAAAGAGGAGCGGAAGGAGTGGTGGAAACACAGCAACCTGGAGTAATAGGATTGGAGGAAAGCAAAGTCATTGGGGTAAAAAAAGAAAAAAGATTGTGGGGAAAAATAAGTTATAAAATAAGATGGTGTTGCACCACCTGCTTTAAGCCATGGAAGGAAGAGTGGGATAGAACAGCCTTGGTTCGGCATACAGTGGAGTAGAAGCGAGGAACAAATTAGTTGAGGCGTGGAATCAACCTGGATTTTGGAAATTTAACCAGGAGGGGTTCACTGGAAGAAAATCCAGCTCTGGTCGCCAAGCTCTCTGCCTGTGGCAGAGAAAGCTGATGGATGGATATGGCCTTCTATTACAGATTGGTATTGCTCCTTCCCATCTTTCAGCAACACCGAAAAAAGCTCGATCATCAAAAACCCTCATCCTCCCATTGTTAGACCACAATACTCTTGCTGTGGTATTCAGAATGATCAAGTCAGAAATGTAGGAAGGAGCCAATTTATTTCCTCCACCATTGAGGGTGGACAGAGATTATGTTTTCACCTTTGTCTGTTTGTCTGTGAACAGAATATATCAAAACGTTGCGGACAGATTTGGACGAAACTTGGTGGACAGGTTGGGTGTGGTGGTGAAAATCCGGATATGAAAATATTTAAAGTGATTCTTCACCATTGAGAGATAGGAATAAAAATGAGATTATAACACGATATCTCAAAAAGTTGTTGGAGAGCCAACGGATCAGCAGCCAGATTGATTTTGAGAAATTTAATGGACATCCATGCTTCAATTCCAGAGAGGCAATTTAATTTAGAGTTGCAGAAGAGACATCATCATAAGGCTTGATACGCACGAAGGTGTGAGTATCATCACAACAATGAAAGCTGATATTAAAATTCCAGAAAACCGTACAAACTGGATGCATGTAGATGATGTAGATAAAGACAAAACAAAAGTTTCAGAGAGATTTAACTTTCCCCCCACCCCTGTCCACCCCACGAACATATAATTATTGCAACATTACCACAACCCTGATTTATGAGGTAGATGCAGTGACATGAAGTTAAATCCCCCTCTGTTTCAGTATATCAACATGTGTGACAGAATGGCCTAGACACTAGAGGTACACATACACACACTCATCTCTAAGCTGTCTAGTCTGGGTTTGAATCCCGACCGAGCTATAAACTCTCATCCCGGTGTTTCACAGGCAGGGTGATTCATCAACGTGTGCATCTCTCTGATGGATGTTAAATGGGTGTCCCATATGCCGGCATGAGTTGGTAGATGTTAAAGATCCCATCTGGTGTCCTTTGCAAAGAGTAGGTGAGCTATCACCAGCACCATCGACAAATTCCAAATTCCTACCCTGACATACAGAGGGCATTGCATCAGTGGCACAGCCGTGCCCTCAGCGAATTATCCTACCCTGCCCGCAGACTTGTGCTGCATTCGAAAGAAGAAGAACATGTGTGAATCAGATGAGCTAGCTCCTGTTCCAAGTTGATTATTTAATGTTAATGCAGACACAGAGTCCATACATGAGTAATAATAAAAAAGATTATATCATCACATCATCACAGCATTATACAAGCAAAGGTTATTTCACATCTGCATCAGTGATGAAGCATGAAGGCCAACAACAGTGAATAACTTGACAAGCATGTTGTCAATAAGAATTATACGATTTCTAAAGCTATACACCGATTTCCGAAGCAATTTTTGGAAAGCCATCGCCCAATGACTTAAAAAGGTTTGAGAAGCACTATGCTGACAAGTAAGGCCCAACAACCAACAAAAGGCATTGTTATAGCAGACTTGATTGATTTTGTTATTGCAGACCAACAGTGATTTTGTGCAATGATGATTGGACAAAATTGCCCCACAAAGCAGAGCAGTCCAAGTTACAAAGGTAGGATTTAAACGTACGACACTTAATTTCATCACAACAAAGGAAAAACCTATAAAGGAGCATATTTGCTCACACACAGAGAGGGTGATATTGTCACTCAATATCGGAGTCGTCATGCATGCCATGACTGATAATGTAACTAAGGTACGTAAACATGTCAACATACTTCAATTGAGCACCGCACAGGTAAAACTATAACGGGCACTCAGTAGAGCGCATACCTTCGCCAACGCAACATTTTGCCCCCCCCCCCCAGAAACCGTTGATTGTTAGGGTATTTAATCCCATACCACATCTGCCATCTCATATGTGTTATTATGGCTTAAAAACATTAACTTTCCTGCTGTTTGACACTGATTCACGTACATTGTACAATTTCTGTATGAACTCCCTGACCTTTTTGGGTGTCGGTGTCAAGTCAATCTGATGACAACTGGTCACATTATAAGAAATCAAATATTACACATCACAGGAGAGGGAATTGAATTCTAAACATTTTGAATCTACTTACATGCAAATTGTATAAGAATTGACCGCGTTATGATAAAGGTCGTTGACCCTCTGACCTTTAACCCAAACCGCTAACAAAGGTAATGACGTCATTGTGTCATATCGTATATCACAAGATTGGGCATTGAATTCACAACATTTTGGCCTTGGTTGCATGCAAATTGGATAAAAATCGACCGCACTATGGCAAAATGACGATTTTGACCTTTTCATGACCTCGACCTTGACCTTTGTATTCTTAATTTTTTAATTGGCATTAGAGTGTGGGGAACAGAACAGTCAACATTTTGGTGTTGGTTTCATGCAAATAGGATAAGAATTGACCGTGTTATGACTAAAACCGCACATTTTACAATGTCGTGACCCCCCCTGACCTTTGACTCCCAACCGCTAATAAGAGTTATTACATCATTGTGTCATATCACAAGATGGGGCATTGAATTCTGAACATTTTGGCATTAGTTGCATGCAAATTGGATACAAATTGACCGCGCTATGGTAAAAAGATGATTTTGACCTTTTCATGGCCTTGACCTTGACCTTTGACCCGATCGCTCCCAAAATCTAATCAAATGGTCCTCGGATAATAACCAATCATCCCACCAAATTTGCTGCGATTCAGTTCAATACTTTTGGAGTTATGCGAATAACAAACAAACAAACACACATGTTCACAAATAAATAAACAAATGCACAGCGATCAAAACATAACCTCTGCAGCAAAGTTTGCGAAGGTAATCAGTTAACTGGTCAAACCTAACCTGTCGACACTGAGACACCATGCATACTGAGTTTGCAGTATTATACACAATATCAAGTTCAGTAGCATTTTGTTCACCTATCTCTTCGTAACATCTGCATGACAAACATAGAAGGAGCCAGCAAACTCGTATCATCAGCATAACCAATGTCATTAACAGATGTCCCTCAGACTTTAAAACCACTCCTGCTGCATTCAGGCTTTTTGACAGATCATCTATGAACATATCAAACTGAAAAGGGGACGGAAGTCCACCCTATCTGCCCCCATTGCACATCCGAAAGGCATCATGGAACATATTTCCCCACTGGACCATAAACATTTGCTTCCCAAACCAGTTTTGCAAAAGACATAAGAAGCAAGTGGACACACCACAATCCAACATCTTTTTGAGCAGCGTCCAATGATTAACACTGTCAAAAGTCTTCTGGGCATCCATAACACAAAGAAATGCAGGGCTTCCCTGAGTAACATAACAAAATTAAAATCAAGGATCAATGGTCCTGTAGCTCACCTGGCTGGTTGCCAAAATATGGAGTGACAGATGGATATGGAGTGACATCTTTCTAATTGTGACATATATTGTGAAAGTGAAACATATATTGTGACATATATTGTGACTTTCTAATTGTGAAAGAAATATATTGACATCCTGTAGCTCCAAAATATGGAGTGACAAATAAAAGCTGGATCAGGGTACAAATTTTTTTTAAGGTTTTCTTATAATCCAAACACATGATGTTTCCCATGGGAAGTCGATAACAAATTTGAAGATTCGCATTGATCAGTTAGGCGGTTAAAGAGAGGATTTTAAAAGGTTTTCTTATGATCCAATATGGCTGCCAAACCATGTGACTGATGACGTCAATATTGACAAACTATATTTCTCTTGGGTAGTTGATCAAAAAATTTAAATTTTGCATTGATCAGTTGAGTGCTTTTAGAGAAGAAGTTTGTTGATATGAAGGTTTTCCTGTAATCCAAAATGTGGGTCAAACAAAATCAAAATTCAAGTACTCTTGGGACATTTAAACCTTACGATGATATACTTATGGGTGGGGGTGGGGGGAGGGGGTGCCATGAACAAACTTTACTTCCACCACACCAAAGATAATTTCAGCCAAGTTTGATCACAATTCCATCAGCAGTTTCGGAAAAGTTGCAAGTGTTTACGGACGGACTGACTGACTGATGAACGGATGATGCACCATCCCATAAGCTCACCTGAACTATGTTCCAGGTGAGCGAAAAAACAATAACTTGCTTAAACACATACAATGCTAAACCAGTGGAGTGAATTTTTCAAAAACCAAACCCATATACTGTCAGGTCCCGCTATTGACTGATTCGCTATGAGTGGACCCCACGTATTCACGGTATAAAAAATGTGACCTGCTTCAACATTTACGGTCCTGTGCTTCACATATTCGCAATATTTTTTCACGTGTTTTGTGGGTGTGTTCACAATTTTTCTCATGCGTATTCATAGTTTTTCACGGTTTTTCATGCAATTTTTGATTTTCCCTAACGAATCACGAACCGCCGGGAACCTATTCCCCTTTTCTGTTGAAAAAAATGCCTCGCCATTCCGGTTCGACATTCACGGCATTTTTCAGGACCGTCTCCTTCCGCAAATACTGAGGTCCGACAGTATATTTTTTTGTGTGTATATAGTCGAAGAGTGTGGAAGTACTAATAAGAGTACACTGAATGGATCAGGATGCAACAGGCCAAAAAGAACAGTAGAGTGGGAAACATCAACAGCAGAGTTGAAGGTAGACCTAGACAAACAATGGGGGTGGGGGCAGGAGAGGATGCATGGGGTGGACGAGATGGATACAGAAGGAAACTCTCAGCAGGAAAAACTCGAAATTTGGAATAAGGATGGAGTGGGGTAGGGTGGGGTGAGGGGAGGGAGGGAAGAATGAGTTTCAAGAAAATGTGGAAGTTGGTTCCACATGCAGGAAAAAAAGAGGAACAAATAAGTAGAGGTGAGCATTGATCATGGATTGCAGGAGATTCACCAGAAGGGGGTTTATGGTAGACTATGTGCGCCCGGAAGAAACCTGGGAGAGGGGGAGTGGTGGACAAAGCAAAGAAAGTGCAGAGGGTGTAAACCAGAAAGAAGGTGGTGGAAGACAAAGAGACCACATACCTGCCTGCGATAGCAAAGCTCTGGTGAAGACTTGGCTTCATCGTGGGTGATTCCAATAATATTTTAGGCCTTGGCTTCCATGTCAGGTTGAGCAAGGTATGAGGCAGGAGAGCCAGCCCAGAGGGGAGAGCAGTACTCCATCAAGCTGAGGATGAAAGCCTTGGAGGTGGACAGGAGTTCAGGTGTTTGAATGAAGGATTTTGTACGATGGAGGATGCCCAGTCGACGGCTGGCTTTGGAGGAAAACTTTGAAACGTGGTTTTCTCAAGAAGGATCATGGCTGATAGTGAGACCCAGGAGTTTGAATGACTGAACTTCCTCAAGAGAATTGTAGGAAAGTAGAAAGGACGGTTTTCCAGACGTGATTCTTTCGCAGTGTTATATGCTGATGTCCTCACTTTCAGAGAGGGAGTGAGAGTGTAAGATTTGTCAGGATTGAAAGACATATTCCAAATGTTTTATCAGCTTGTGATTTTGTCAAGCTCTAAAGAGAGGAAAGAGGCTGCAGCCTGGATGTCTGGAGGATGAGGGATGTCATGGCAGAGGGTGGAGAAATCAGCAAATCGATAAAGGGGATTTTCCAAAGGATCAGAGAGATCATTTATGAAGTTGGGATCACCACCATCTCAAATCAACCCCCATCCAAAACCATGATATTTTCTACACCAGTTTAACCACCTCCAACCCTCCCAAAATTGTGGCTAAGAGAGTAGAGGAAGTCAGTGAGCTGTGTGTGGAGTTAGCCTTGGATGCCATAGGCAGAGAGTTTGGAGAGTAAGGCAGGATGCAAGACTGTATCAAAGGCATGAGATATGTCCACAGAGATGGCCATGATTTCATGTCTGACATTGAGGGTCTCCATCCATTATTGGGTGAGTAGAAGTAGCATGTCCAAGGTGGAGTGTATAACATAATATGGTGGAGTATATAAGATAAAAGGGACCATTCCTGAAGTGAGATGGCTGCTTGCAGTCCTTGCCAATCCGCTTGAGTGAAATGCCAAACTCACCGGCATTGAGGCATCTCTCTGAGAATAACCAGAGAGATGTTGATTTTTACAAGCACATGATCAGATGAAGCAATTGGAGAAGTCGAAGAGCAGGAGACATTTGTGTGAAAGTTAGTCATCACCAATTCCAGAAGGGAGTATTTCCATGGGGAGAAATTCGAGATGGAATGGTCACAGATTGAGCCAGTCCCATGGAGTCACAGAAGTCCTTTGCTGAAGTGCCATGGCTGGTGAGAGAGGTACCAACACCCAGCCAAGTTGCATGGTGACAATTGAAATCACCACATATGAGGAAGAGAGAGTTGGGATGAGTAGTTAAAAGTTTGTCCATATTGTCTAAGAGGGATGTAGATGGAGTTGTCCCTTTTTGGAGGACGATACAACTCACAGACAAACAAGAGGTGGGAGCAAAGGGGAAGTCACAGCCAGAGGTACTCCCGGGGGGTTGGGAGGGGTAAGATCAGTACAAAGGCAGTGTCACACTTGGCCAGAAAAACACACTCATCAAGTACTTTCGATGATACAGAAGCAAGAGCAATATGACGATAAATGTCCATGCTGGAGAGATCAACAGCTTTACATTTCACCAAAGGAACAGTAATAACAGTGGTCTGGGCTGGAGGTGCATTACCATGAACAGGCAAAGCACTTATTAGAAGACTGAGGAGCTGAAATACCCGGTCATCAGTATGTTCATGATGTTCTGCAGCCAAATCATCTTCCCCTCCAGATTTAACACATTTCATATCTCTCACAAAAAATAACAATTTCATTCGCTCTGCCAAATACTTTTTCACTATCAGCAGATAAAGAGCCATACAATGATTCCATGACAGTCAGCCTATGTTTATCATTGTGAACAGAGTTCAACAGAGAACTAAAATGTTCCTGCAACATGGCAGTGATATCAGCTGGCCCAGAGGCCACACCGACAGTTGAGACAAGCGGAGTGCGTTTTGAAGTTTCTCTCCCTTCAGCCTGTCACGATGAGCTGTAATCATTATCCTCCAGCTTAGTAGCCAATCATTCAGCCTTTATTCTTGACTCATCATGCCTACAAACATGTAGTGCACACTTCGACCGTGCTCTAGTTTTGTGCATCAGATCACGAACTGGTCTTTCTGGAATTCACCATTAATGACTTGGGGAGTATGAGCCTCTTCAGATACATCATGAAGATCTTGCGCATGCTCACTCCAACCTGGTGCAATTTAATCAGACATTGTCGATTTACAGGTCATAGAAAAATTAACATTGACGAAGGCAGACATGATATCATCATCCATTTTATCAATGGCTAATATATGCTAACAGTTGGCACCTCTAACGAGTACGTACACAGTTAGGTACACCAATATCATCAGGTTCAGATTTAGAGAATATCGTATACAGCTTAATATCCTCGTCATGATTGCTAACTATTTTGTATATAAACAAAATACAGGTTTTCAGTAACTGCCTAAAAATGAGACGAGAACATCACACGATTTTCACCTGATGTTGCAGCAATTATTAAATTGTGCTTCAACCACAAGAGACCTTTGGCATATGTAAAGGTAAATAAGTCTGCAGCTACATAAAATGCATTTGACCACTTGGCTGATGACAAGAGCCATCCAGATTGGGATTGCTTGGTTCAGCTGAGGATTTTTCCGATGTCAAACCACAAAAAGTTTGACTGAAATGACATGCATACCATTTCGAATGTGTCAAAATTAGGATCTCTTTGACATAACTCCTGCACACGGATAATGACGCTGGAATATGTTTATGTTACAATCAATGCTTTACTGTATAATAAGTATTAAATGTGAAGGCATATCCTAAGTTTTGAAATAAACAATTTTACCAGGTTATTGGAAAGATAAAGAAAAAGACGATTTTTTTGACAAGTAAAAATCAAACAGAAGACCAAGAAGGAACCCAACGAAGTAAAGAGCAAAGATGGAGTCATCAAGAGGAACCTGGATAGGATTGGGTTTTGGACGCTACTCCACAACCCTCAAACCCATCCAAGTGCAGCCAATTGAGCTTGGCAGAAAATAAATTCTGCAAGAACTCACTTCTCTTGGGAGAGAAAGAGATTAAGAGATGAAAGAGAAGTAAAAGCAAGAATTCGAATGAAAAGGGAATTGTGAAAATAATTAAGTGATATAAAAGAGAATTAATTAAGTGGTTAATTAAATTAGAAAGAAATATAAAAGGAACAAAGAACAAAGATGTCGGGAAGAAGCCAAATAAATAGATTTCAGCAGTTACGACCCAGGTTCAAATGCAGGTTACTCCCCAGGTCTGCATGGAGGGGGACTTGGGAAGGGAGTCCCATTGGGAAGGGGGACTCACAAAAAAAAAAAATCGAAAAAAAAAATCATAAGGACAAGTCTTCAGAGTATTTTAAGATGCTCAATGGGCAAAGAGATAGAAAAGTCCATAAAGGAGAAACCATATAATACTCAGCTGACCCCTCAAGCATTGCCTTCCTATCATAGTAACTTTCCAATTTGGTCAGAGCGAGAATGACATTTATAAGAAGGTCAACCCTCTTCCTATGACAACGAATCAAAGAGAAAAAGTGTCCTCAGTATAAGGTTTTTGACCACAGAAAGCAATGGTAACAAGCGTAAAAAGGAAAAGGCGGTGATGGAAGCATCCTCATTTTATCCACAAACATGATAATCTGGTGGAGTGTCTATAAAATGTGAAAGAAAACCTCTCATTCCGATAGCACCATGGAGAACCCTCCAATTCATGTCCCCAGGGTAAATTTGGGACAAGATACGTATACAAAGCCAACAAATGAAGTTTGCATGCCTTTGATGACCTCATCACTGTCTCTGTGCGTGGCAAGTGTCTTAAAATGCAGGCTGTGACAAGTCTGTGTATATATAACCCTTGCGAAGAGGAAATTAAAGTCAAATTCACCTGCCATATGCAAACAATTCAGGTGATTACGAACAGATGGTTAACTTGAGCCAGGAGCTTTAGCAGCGATTTCGTACAACAGAGTTTATCGCTTTATAGTCGTCTGTGACGTACTTTACATGGTTGTGATGCAATCTGGAGTGAAATCTTTACTTAAAAAAAAATTCAATCATATGACCTGGTACCATTTTCCTATGGAAGGACAGTTTGGCAGCAAGCACTACTCATGACATTCAAGCACTCCTCTCCAAATCTATGAGATCCTTTACGAAAATAAACCATTCTGCTACAAATAATTGAGGATGCTAATATAGTGCATTCAAGAACAGGGTTATGTAAAAGAGATTTGATTAACAAGTCCATTGCTTGCATTGGTAATTGTTCTAGTTGTGGAGAGTTGACCCAAGGCCAACAAAAGCTCCTTTTAAAGCCCTGGCAGGTCAGCCAGGTTAATCCTCTGAAGATTAACAAAGAGCTGCTGATCATAAGATCGGGTACCTACTTAGCAAAATCAACTGATGTTAAAATCTACCACCACGGAAGAGAGTCAGCAAAAATAAACTTTTTGAAGGATACACAGATGGACCTAGGAGTTAGTGGAGGACGGTCATCTTCACCACTCGACCCTTGACTGTTTTATCTGTTGGAGAGGATCGAGCAGGAAATAATTACATTTCTCGAGCTTTGAATTGTGCTGAAGTTTTTCAATACAGCATTGAAATTGAAATGACCCTTTTGTAGGGTTATGTATTCAGCAAGCTTTAAAGGCACAGCAAAGTCTGACCACCCTCTTCAGTGTAAAGGCCAGTCATAGCATGGACACACCCAGTGCTTCTTCTCACAGAGATTTGGATCGGAACTCAGCTGAAACGGGTGAAATGATAACGCAGTACTGGAACAAGCAGTTTATTTAGCATGATTATTCTGCATCTCTTAGAAATAATTCTCCGAACTCCGAGACTGCTTGCAAATGCAAGGACATTTTCACACCAAGTTTCATAAACTATCTTGGAGATGAGGCATATTTCTTAAGCTACTTTGGCTTTTACTGAAGGAAAACCCAAGGTAACTTAAGGTTACACAATTCTACCAAAGTTCTGAAGAAGATAGAGGAAAACCATCTACTCTCATGGGTCAAATCAACAACCCTGAGCTTTTATCCCAATCAAATATGGCCAAAAAAGTAAAATAAGAAATCTCTTCACATGCTTGCAGCTGTACAAGATCAGCAGGAGACTGTATAAAAAGCAATAGATAATTTGCATAAGTAAAGAGCAGCATTCAGAGAACGCAGTGTCTTGCCTTGCACACTCATTCAGAGCAAAAATACCATCGTTAACTGAACATGATACTTTTATGGCCCACTGCTGTTATGGCCCACATATCTGCGTCATCCATGCACCCTATTATGTCACATGCATTGCCATTATCCAAAGATTTATTGATTATTGATTGATTATTAGGATATTTAACAACCACTTTTGTGCACATCAAGGCTAAATTGCATCAATGAAGATGAATATGAAACAATAGGTCGCATGTCAAATGTGAGAGCAAACTTCTGAAAGATAATTCAACGAGGAATATTTTGGCATGGGTTTGAAATTTCCTTGATTATCCGTTTGAAAGTTTTGGCTACAAACGTGTTTTTCACATTTGCGATGACCGTAACTTTCACCTTTGAGTCAAAGGTGAAAGGCGGCCCTTTGGCAGACGACATTTATAAAGTAAATAATAACGGACCATTAATTCAAAATCTCGCAAGATTCCATCATTCGCGATACAGATATGTGTAATATTATTCATGCGTTCTCTGTTGGTCATGTGCATGCGTGTTTGTTACCGTGACAATGGTCGTTGGGAGGGATTGCTCGGTCTCGTGACGTCACATTCCATGAGTGTGGTTTGGTTCTGTGACATCACGTTCAATAATTTCTGGAGTTTCGTGGATGGTGGACACATCGTCTTGTCTTTACTGTATAATGCTGTATAATACTGTATAAATTTCAACTTTCACCTTTCACCCGTAACTTTCACCTTTGAGACATTGTCAACGTCACCCTCAAGCAATCCCACCTATGGACCCATGTCAAAATCATGAAGCTCAAAGGCTTTGACCTATTGATCCCCAAAACAACTCACAGCATGCTTTATAACTGTGAGCAGTTCGTGCCAGGACACAAGCAGCAACGCTTTCATATCACGTATAATGATTTAAAGTTTCACAAAAATCGATTCAACGGGTTCAGAGAAGAAGATTTTTCAAAGGGTTTTCACTTCAATCCAATATGGCTACCACACAATGTCACCGATGATGTCATCGTTATTAAACTTTATTCCCTGTGTGTCGTCAATCATATATAGCTAATATATAGAGCTCTTTCTAACCACCAGGTGATTCACTGACTGACTGACTGACTCACTCAATGACTGATATTAAAGATCGGCGGTACCGTCTGGGTGACGAAAAAAGCTGAAATTTTGAGTGTCAATAGACATCAAAGCCGGAACACAGGAAAAATTCACACAAACATCGGACAACATCCATAAATGAGAATATAAATAAATGAAAAAAAAATGAAAAAAAATGCAGGTGAGTTAACCGAGATGGGGAAGCATGGTAATTTTGTGTGCTGATTGACAATGAAGCGATACACAAGGAAAAATCACAGAACTATTGGAAAACATCCGCAAATGAAAAAATAAATAAATGGATTTATAAATAAATGGAATACATATGTGTGTGTGTGTATATATATGTATATATATATATATATATATATATATATATATATATATATATATATATATATATATATATATATATATATTGTTATGGCCATGGGTACCAAGACACCAGTTTGTGACTTAGGGGGTTTAATCCCCGATTGTCCTCGGAAGAGCCGTACCTGGGGCCACTGCTCACAATTAACGTTGTGGTACAATGGGTTGCTGTATAACCACGAATGCAACCCAGTTAAGCATGAGTTCCAGTGTCCACCGTCTCATTATGCCGTTTAACTAGAGGTCACGTGGTTACCTGAACGGGGAGCGCACCCTCAGCAAAGCACCAATGTTATCTTGATTAGATTTTAATTAGGGTGGCTGAGCATTTTAACCGCTGGTGCGTGCCGACTATTATTGGTCAAATCGTGTGGTAATTACCTCCCAGTCTATCTAGGTTCGAACAATGATGGATCAATGGAAGGAAAGGGCAAGCACAGACAGGTTGGAACGTCAACAAATAATTTATTAATAAGAAAATAAATAAACAAAAAGAACTTTTTATTTGCATGAAGTAAATAAGTGAATTCGAAGCAATCAAAATATTCACAAGCAAATAAATAATTAATCAGGAAAAATCAATCAAAATGAAAGGAAAGAGACCAAGAGCAGATGCTTATTGGGAATTGACTGACTTAACAACTAAACACAAACAAGGGTACCCAACAGATCATTCGGTGGGGGGGGGGGGGAGAATCGTCTCGCTCACCAAAGAGAAGTCGTCCATCAAATGAAAACGTCCTGAAATGTGTGTGCGTGTCTTGTCAGTCTCCAGCACCCAGCCTTGCCGTGCACCCACTCGTCAACAGCCTTGAACACCAGTCGATGTCTGGGGGCACCGAGATCGTATGTCGTGGATTTAGACCCTGGTGCTGCGACACAGGCAGCTCTTCACACTTCATGAAACTGATCACGTCCAGTGACCCACATGGTCCGTTGGTGACTGACCTGTGCCTCACTCGTTACCGACCCGTGCCTCACTTGTTGGTGACTGACCCGTGCCTCACTCATTGTCGGCGCTGGTCACTCCCACACCGGAACGGATGAACTGACTGACAAACTGTCTCGTTTTTGGCGCTGCTCACACCCACGAGTGGCACGGACGAACTGACTGATAAACTGTCTCGTTGTCTGCACTGCTCACACGCACTAGTGGCATGGACGAACTGACTAACAAACTGTCTCGTTCTCGGCGCTGCTCACACCCACTAGTGGCACGGATGAACTGACTGACAAACTGTCTCGTTGTCGGTGTTGCTCACACCCACACGCCACCCAAGAACAGACCTCCCCCTCTTTTTATATAGGTGGCCCATTTGGGCGGGCACAGAGTCCCCCCAAATTCAACCCGCCCCACATGCGCACCATTACTGTGAAAACCCATGGCTTACGAGGCCATGTCTGTGGTGCGGGTGTCAAACACCAATCTAAAAAGGGCGGGTCTTGGCGTCTGTGAAAGAAATGTGTGTCAATGTCGCTGGAAAAAGGCGGGTGGTGGCGTCCGTGAAAGAAATGGCATGCATGAATGTGTCTGTCATGAAGGAAAAAAGAAACTTCCCAAAAGAGAGGGGATCTATTCTTTACCCTTCTCAATGCATCACATTTATAATCCCACCAGACATGGGGATGGGTCTATCCTGGACATGCATTTAAGGAAATAACTGTCTGAGGACCTGGATGTGTGGATGCATTCATCAGATCGGATTCTGAAGTCCATAACAATATTTATGTATGTATGTGTATATATATATATATATATATATATATATATATATATATATATATATATATATATATATATATATATATATATATATATATATATATATATATATATATATATATTTTGTTACGGTTATGGAAATTCACAGAACACCATTCAGGTTCCCCGAATATCAGTTATGTCTATGAGTGTGTGTCCAGGTTAGATTTCCCCACCGATGTATAACAGGAATTATTCGTGTGCCAGGCTGTGAACCTTTGAGGTCGTGTTATTCTTTTCTGTCTTTTATTTTAAACAATCATCTCCTCACCACCTTCTTCACAACCGCCAACATCTCCTCACCACCTTATCCACAACCACCAACATCTCCTCACCACCTTCTCTACAACCGCCAACATCTCCTCACCAGCATCTCCACGGCGCAGCCATCTTTCCACCAACAACAACACCCCCAACCACCAACATCTCCTCACCACCTTCTCCACAACCGCCAACATATTCTCACCACCTTCTCCACAACTGCCAACATCTCCTCACCAGTATCTCCACGGCGCCGCCATCTTTCCACCAACAAACAACATCTCCACAAACGAACACGATGGCATCCTCGCAGTGGCAAAGTGATTTCAAACACGGCCACGCATGACTTGCAAAACGGATCAAAATGATGAAAGGGGCGGAGCCAGCCGGGGGTGAAAGTTCAAAGGTGAAAGAAGGGAAGGCGCTGATTTTGGGCGATGAAGCCCAGAGCGACCCCTCCCCTCGGGGCTATAAAAAGGCGCGTTTCGACGCCGAGACCCGAGTTGGTCAGTGGAGGCAGTCGAGTTGGTGAGTCCAGTCAAGTTGCTGTTGGTCGGAGGAGTGGGGTTCATTCGACATTGAAGCCAGCCAAGTCACCAAGTTGTTGGTCGTTGTTGGCCGTTGGAGTCAGCAGCGAAGTCATCAGCCGGAGAGAAGTCGCCAGCAAGCTACGCGACGGTCCGAGCGATTGGGCCCCGAGTCGGTCGAGCGACGCTGAGGAGTGAGCGGGCTCTTAAAGAGCATCAACTCTAAAAGAGCAAGGCCCGTTCACTCCTCTGAAGCATCGTCGGCCAGGCCCGATCGACCAGACTGCGCTGCTAGGCCCTGGACCAACTAAGCCGCCGTTACAACAGCTGCCGCTTTGACAACAGAGACATACAGAGGGTCGCCGACAAAAAGACCATCGAGTCACCTCAAGGGCGACAAAGGTAACCTGCACGGCCTCACGGAGCTCCTTCGGTCATTCCAGCTCCGAGGAACATTAAAGGCTTACGAGCACAGTTCTACCTTTCTTTTCTGGGTTTTTTGCATGAAAGTCTGTGGCACCTTGTCCGTAAGTAGAATTGTTGTAAGTGCATGTACGTAATACATAGATATCGGCTGAATTTTGCTTGTGTCATGTCCCATCCCCCCATTCATTGCATACGTGTGAAAATGAATGTCCCCATTGTTGAAATGTCACCTGCTCGTTGCGTCCTTTCCTGCCCTTGACTGCCATAATTGCGTTCGGAATATTTAGCTGGCTGATTATTCGTCGATAAAATGTACATCTCGTCCGACGGGGCTTGGCGATATATAACCGCTCGGCAATCGCAAACGGAATGAGCTGCTTGAAGCGGCTCGTTTTCATGCAGGTTCCGTTGAGGTGTAAATCCCCAGCATTTCTGTCTGCGTGAATAATTAGGTACATTGAAAATTCGGCGATCGACCCTGTAGCGCATGGACAGAAGAGTTGGCTGGTTTATGGTGTGGTTAACAACACCCGTAGCTGGGTTTGGCGTTGATCTGAAAAGCGGCGACTAGATTGCTCATTCGGTGGGCGCGCGCAGCCGCAATTTAACTAAAGGCGGTCGCCCGCATGCCAAATGGGCGAAAATCCACAACAATATATATATATATATATATATATATATATATATATATATATATATATAAATATATATATATATATGTATATATATATATATATATATATATATATATATATATATCAAAACATGTGGAGTGTGTCGAGCACTCCCCCGATCTCAATTGGAAGGACATAGTCCTTCACCAAAGTATCACCTCCAACCCAGAGCCTTCAGCCTAGTGACTGTCAAACAGACAAAGATTACATCTGGGTGGCCGACAGATGGTTGTTCTTTGCGGATTATGCGGTTTTACCATGTGAGACATAATCTGTCACAATGCTCGCCATAACAGTCAGGAGGTGCATCTGAGATGTGTATGTGTGTGTGTTTGTGTGTGTATGTGTATGTGTATATGTGTATGTGTGTATGTGTATGTGTGTATGTATATGTGCATGTGTATATAATCATATAGTGTAGCGTGCTTTATAACGCACGTGTTATGGATCTCCATATGGAGGGATGATATGGGGGGAAAATGGCCATCCATTCAAATATATACACAATGATACTACTGTCTATGCCCGTGAACTCCTTAAGAGTGAAGTCATAAGTACTTACAAGCCATAACTTTTATTCTTGAGAGTTTTCTGAACGACCAAGACTTAAAAAGACACCAAAATACATTGCAAAAATCCCACGAGAGATTGTTAAGTGGTCAATTTGTACTTCTTCTCATCCTTGTTCCCCTCTCAAAACAATGTGAAGCTGTCACCTGACCTATCTCAATAACTGCTGAAGCCATGATGGTGATTCCAACTCGAGGAAGTTACTTTGTCTTTGGGTTAGTGCACGCAACCGAAAATTAAAAAAACATATGGACCCTTAATCGTTTTATTAACAAAAGACATCGAATGTAAATGTGGACTCAACCAAGCCAGCCCAGGATCATGAGGGTGGAAAATGGACACTGGACAGAACCATTCCAAAAGTGATACTGTTGTGGGCCAGGGGTTGGTCACAAGGACGACCGCTAGATGGAGCAGTTGGGCCATCTCCCACCGAACACAGGAATGGAAGGTCATCACCCCGGATAACTGCGGAGTCGACGGGTCGCTTAAAGGACCGTGGACGCAAATATTTTGACCGCGTGGCGTAGGGTTAATTGTCTCGATCTCCAATATACCTAAATAACCACGCAGTCTAGCTACTGGAGAAACCACACCCTCAGCCGGCTTTGTCCGAACCGAGTCGCTGTTACTGACTCTGATCCGGCGTAACTGAGCAGGAGTTACCAAAGCCGCGCCGGTCCAAATAACAACTTACGGCACAAACTGCCTCACTATTTCTCAAGCCCGCACCATGCTGGGTCAATTGCAGAAACAACAGGCAAAGAGCTGGTACATTTAACAGGGGTTTATTTATAATAGGGAGGGAGACACAGAGCAGACTTGATCACAAATATGCAATGTACAATGAGCCATCAACACTTATACAGTTCTAATTACAGACTGGGCCCACAGACAGACACACACACACCCAAAAGAAATGGACCCCGTCAGGTCTTTATTGGAACCTCCAATCGAGGAGGATAGGTCAGCTGGGGGTCAGAGTCCGGCTGTGCACCTGTCCGCCTCGTGCGGTTTGGTCGGTCTTGTTCGGTGGGACTCGAACCCACAGCTTTGACGCAGCACCAAGCACCAGGAGCGAGGGATATGCGACGGAAGCCAGCCAGCACGAAGGTGGACGAGGCGAGAGGAACCCTTGCGCTGCGAGGACGACCAGAAAACCAGACCAGATGAATGGATCACCAACCGGCCAGGCGAGAGCAGACCAGCGCCAGCCCAGACAGAATGCGCCAAACACTCTCCCTCCCCCTCGCGGGCAGGGGTCAGAGGGACTGCCTCTGACGTCACCTCATCCCTCATTAGACAGGGGGGGGGCATGTCGGTTGCCTCGGTGGCCTGCCTTCGTTGGGCGGAGGGCATGTCGATGTCTCCGCCCCCCCCACCCCCTGAAGAGGCCCGCCCCTCGAAGAGGCTGCGCAATAGTATATGGCATTCTGGCTTCCCATTGGTTGGCGAGCGTCGGCCGATGCTCGCTCCTCGCTGAATGGACAAGAGGGACTCCAGGCCCTTTTTTGGAGCAAAAACCAGAGCGCCAGCGACCGATGAAACCCCACCTATGCACGTGTTTGGCACGCCAGCGCGCGAAGAATGCGAATAGTGCCTAAAGCAGAGGGGGGCTGTTGCCGTCGACTCCTTTGGAGGGTTGTTGGGGGATTTAAGATGTAAAAAGACCTGACTATAAAATAACCCACAGCACACACCTTAAATTCAAATTAAACACAGGGAGGAATCTAACTATACACATACTTATCGAAATAACTAAGCTTAGGGACTGCTGTCTGTTTGTGTGCAAAAGGCTTCCAAATCCGCAACAATACATATCTAAACCATCACCCAAATCAACTGAAACAAGTATTAAAACAATTTAATAACATTGATGGATTTAATTCATCCCAAAATAATAAAATATACAAAACATTGAAAATAAATAGAACACTCGTAACCCGTGAAACGTGTCGCTGTCATGAGTTTGAGGTCACGTGATCGGCACCATCTTCCTTAGCACCACTTGGCTGGCTGGAGTCGCGGATCAAAGTGGTGTTGAACGCGTCTCAGATGGAAAAAGCCAAATAAATGTTAAAATGACATTTTGTGTAGCAATAAACTTCTCCAATTCATTATGGGAGTGTTGGAGAAAGACATTTCACAGGTATTCTTATATGTTGATGAACAGGAATGGTGTAGTTTTATTCTGAAATATCACTACAGCATCGCAGTTTCTCATTTGGCATACATCACCTGAACCCTGTTGGTAAATCAATTTGTTTGTTGGTCGCAGATTAGTTTATACCATTTTTTATGTAGGGAGGATTAACAGTGGAAGATTAACGAGTGTATTTATGTTAACCACCACCATTAATCCCACCCTCTCGTTGGTTCAGTCTGGTTTGGCTGAGGGAAATTTGACCCAAGTCTTTCACGAACCGGCTGGTGCCGGTGATAACTAGACAGCTTAGAGGCAATTGTGTGACAGGACGTCCAGTTTAACGTCCACCCGAGGGATGGCACACACATTAATTAATCACCCTGCATGTGAAACACCAGGTGGACATCTTATAGCTGGGTCAGGCTTTGAACCCAGGATAGACAGCTTAGAGACACGTGTGCGACAGGATCTTCAGTTTATCGTCCATCCAAGGGATGGCACACACATTGATTAATCATCCTGCATGTGAGACACTGGGTGGACAGCTTATAGCTGGGTCGGGATTTGAACCGAGGCTAGACAGCTAGGAGGTAAGTGTGCCACGAGACGTCCGGTTTAACGTCCATCCATGGCATGGCAAACACATTGATTAATCGCCCTGCCCTTGAAACCCCAGGATGACAATTTATAGCTGTGTTGGGATTCAAACCCAGGTTAGAGGCAAGTTTGCAAATGGACATCAAGCTTAATGTCTATCTGTGGGACGGCATACACATTGATTAATCACCCTGCTCGTGAAACCGCAGGAGGACAGTTTATAGCAAGGTCGGGATTCAAACCGAGGCTAGACACCGTGTAAGCAAGCGAGTGTGCGATGGGATATCCAGTTTAATGTACATCCGATGGACGACACGCACACACACACACACACACATACACACACACACACACACACACACACACACACACACACACACACACACACTGATTAATCACCCTGCCTAGAGCAGACATTCACATTCTCTTGGCTGCTCACTCTGCCAACAATTTGGGAACTGCTGTCCATAAATTTGGTTATATTTTAACACTTTGACTTTCATAATTTTAGGATGTAATAAAAAAAACACAGGGAAATTCATGTTTTCAATTTTGACCAAAACAAGCTCAAATGAGCTAAGATACTCATCCTCTTAATGATGATGTCATAAAAACGAATATGACTTCATTGTGATGTATCAGGTTTGCGATAAATTATCTGTGCTAATGCCCGGCTTGATTCCCGCAAACAAAATTCAAGCAGCTTGCCTAGTTTCGGAGATAATGGTATAGGCGATTTCCATTAGCGGCGATATTATGACGTCAACTTTTTTTCTTGGAAGAATTTCCAAAATCGGAGATGGTTACAGTGGGCTTTCTGCATATACATGGCAAGTTTCACGAAGATCCGATGAAAACTCTGGGTTGTGAAACAAAAAATGTCAAAAAATAGGAATGACGTCATAAAAATTGATATGACATCATAGTGATTATCATATGTGCGGTAATTCATCTCTGCTAATGCCCTGTTCAATTCCCGCAAACAATTCAAAAAGCTTGCCGAGTTTGAGATAATTATTTAGGCGATTTCCATTAGCGGAGATATTTTGATGTCATAACTTTTTTTTCTGGGAGGAATTTTCAAAATCGGAGATGGTTACTGTCTGCGCAGGGTATTTTTACATAAATATGCCAAGTTTCAGGAAGTTTCGATGAAAACTGTAGGCTGTGAAACAAAAAAGTCCACAAGAAGAAGATGAAGAACAACAAAGTGAGTAAGACTGAGAGATCCTCCAAGAGGATCTAAAAAAAATTTAAAAAGTGAAATAAACAGGCAGACTTCATCTTCGGAAGCTTCCTTAAAATGCCCCGAGTTCTCCACACTCCTAAATAAACAATATTTGTTCTTGAACTTTTTTGTGAAAAGGAAAGTGTTGTAGTTACTATGATAAAGTTTACTATTGAAAACTATTGCACAAAAGGTGAAAAATCACGATCGTTTTTCCTTCTAAATTACATGCAAACGCATGACCGAAATTGCCTCACTCAGCATCGAGTGCTAACCAAGATGGCGTCCGGCAGCTACACGGGGCTCTGTATGTTGTGAATGGCAATGAGTATTATATTTATTTTCAGTTCAATGGTGGTAATCTACATCGTGGACTGAAGCAAATGCCAGGATTGAGGTGGGACGGGGTAGAATGTACCATAAACCAAATTTAATAACATAGATGGATTTAATTCACACCAAAAAAACAAAATATGTGAACCATTAAGCATTTTATGACACAAATTTTTTTGCAGAAACAAAGAAAAAAATGTTAAGAAAAATGTAAAAACATAGAGGGATGAAATCTCAAAAACAAACAAACAAGCAAACAAGGTAGGAATGACACCATATTACGATGCCACAAACCTCTTATGAATTACCATAATGACATCTTTTGACATTTTACTTTTGTTGTGGGATTGTGATGGAACAACGTAAAAAGAAATTGCGATGCTAAACCAGAAGAGGATTATTGTGTCGTATTGTGGTATCATTCTTCATTGTTATTCCTCTTCTTCATTCTCCTTCTTCATCCATCACAATCCCACAACCAAAGTAAAATTTCAAAAGAAGTCATGATGGTAATCCATAAAAGGGCTGTGGTGTGGTATTGTGGCACCTTGTTTGGTTGTTGTTTTTGAGATGTCATCCCTCTATGTTTTTACATTTCTGTTAACAAAAAAATTTATTCTGTGTATGTGTGTGTGTGTGTGTGTGTGTCAATATATATATATATATATATATATATATATATATATATATATATATATATATATATATATATATATATATATATATATATATTGTTACGGATTTCAGAATCCGGTCTGATGAATACATCCACACATCCAGGTCCTCAGACAGTTATTTCCTTAAATTCATGTTCAGATTAGCCCCATCCCCATGTCATATGGGATCTCAAATGTGATGCGTGAAGAACGGTAAAGGATAGATCCCCTCTCTTATGGGAAGTTTTCTTCTTTATGACAGACACGTTTACATACATTTCTTTCACAAGCTCTGAAGCCCGCCCCCAATCTTTCGAGAGCTCCGACGCCCGCCTTTTTGAGAGCGCACGGGTCATCATGGTAACCATGGGCAAGTGGGGCAGGGTGAGCTTGGGGCGGACTGCACCCGCGGAGACGGCCCGGAGATATAAAATGAACGGGAGGTACGTTCTGTGAGGAAAAAAGCGGGAGAGAGGAAAGCGAGAGGGGAAGTGGAGGAGAAAGAAAGCGGGGCGAAAGAAAGCAGGATGAAAGAAAGTGGGGCGAAAGAAAGTGGGGCGAAAGAAAGTGGGGCGAAAGAAAGCCAGGGAGGGAGAAGAGAACGAGAAGTAAGCTTGAGAAGCGAGCAAGAAGTGGGTGTCTGACCAGCACCAACAACGAGACAATTCGTCCTTCCCAGTGCTTGGGCAAGCGAGTGTGTGGTGCGCATATGGGTGTGAGCAGCGCCACCAACAAGTGAGGCACGGGTCAGTCACCAACAACACGAGGGTGTAAAGCCACGACAGACGATCTCGGTGCCCTCCAGACGTCGACTGGCGTTCTAGGCTGTTTGCAAGATGGTGCACGGCAAGGCTGGGTGCTGGCGACGGACGTGACACGCACGCACACATTTCAGGACATTTTCACTTCACGGACGACTACTTTCTGGTGAGCGAGACGATTATTTCCTCTCCCCCACCCCCCCCCCCCCAGAATAATCTGCTGGGTACCCTTGTCTGTGTTTAGCTATAAGTAAGTCAACCCCCGATAAGCATCTGCTCTTTGTCTCTTTCCTGGAATTCATATTGATTTTGCTTTGAAATTTATTCTTTCATTTACCTCAAAAAATAAAAAGTTCTTTCCATTTATTTATTACTTACGAAATGTAAAGATTTGGTAAGTATATTGATGACTTCCGTCATCTGTTTGTGTGTTTGTTTGTGTGTGTGTGTGTTTGTTTGTGGGCACGATAACTCGAGAACGGAAGAAGCTACCAATGTCAAATTACACCACGTGATTCAGGAGGGTGATGGCTCATGCTGATTAGATTTTGGTCAAAATCGGTCAAAGGTCAAGGTCACAGTGAGGTCAAACATTCGATTTTTGATGGTTTGGTACAGAATCATCGTAGAAACTTCTGGTTTGCTTCGCTACCTTCTCGAGAGACAGCTTTTATTAGATAAGGTCAGAGGTCAAGTTGACGATTTCGTAAGTACCAGTCTATGACTGCTTGTTTTATTATTAATAAATCATTTGTCAATTTCCAACCTGTCCGTGTTTGTCCTTTCCTTCCATTGGTCTGGCATTGTCCGAACCGAGATAGACTGTGAGGTAAATACCACAGATTTGACCAAAAATAGTCGGCACGCACCAGCGGTTAAAACGCTCGGCTGCCCTAATTAAAATCTAATCGAGATAACATTGGTGCTTTGCCGAGGGCGTGCTCCCTGACTCAGGTAACCACGTGACCTCGAGTTAAATGGAATAATTAGATGGTGGACACTGGAACTCGTGGTTGACTGGGTGGCGTTCGTGGTTTTAAAACAACCCATTGTACCACAACGTTAATTGTGAGCGGTGGCCCCAGGTCCGGGGACAAATCACCCAAGTGATTCATGCTCCATCTCCCTGAGCGAGTGGTTCATGCTCCGCCAACCTGAGCGAGTTGTGAAATAACACCCGATTTCCAAACCGTTTGCCATATTAACGTGATTTCTAAATTACCGAGCCAAATTTTTTTGCCACCGGTCACATGCAGCTGTTTATAAAGAATAATGTTTGTGAACATATCACTGGAAAGTCTATATAAATGCAACGTTGTTTTTTGGTGAAAGCTACTCATGGTTTTTGGATTGTTGCCAATATCAGCCAAGTGTGTGTGTGTGTGTGTGTGTGTGTGTGTGTGTGTGTGTGTGTGTGTGTGTGTGTGTGTGTGTGTGTGTGTGTGTGTGTGTGTGTGTGTGTGTATTGTTCATGAAGTATACCTCTCTCTCTCTCTTTCTCTGTCCCATCCTTGCTCAACACCCACGAAAAACAGTGAAGCACCCTCCTCCCACACATCTCTCATGCTCCCCTCCACCCCCTCTCTCTCTCTCTCTCTGTCTCTGTCTCTGTCTCTGGACATATCTGGACAGTGGTTACGTCTGGACAGTGTTTGTCTCCGGACATGTCCAAGCGATGTTTGTCTCTGGCCAGCTTGGTTCCAGACGCATCAAGGCGGTGTTTGTCTCTGGACATTAATTAATGCACCACTGCATGCCTGCTTTCCCTTCCTCTCACCTCACACTGTCTTCCTTTCTCCCACCCTCCTCGATCCCCCACCCCTCCTCGCTCTTCCTCCCTCCTCTATCCTCTCCCCATGCTCTCTCTCCCCCACCCTTGTCTCCATCTTCCCCCCTCTTTTTCTCCCCCCCCCTCCCTTTAGTATTACCATTAGCAAAGCGATGGGTGGTATTTGCTGGTTTAGAATAAAACAGAAGAAACCAGGCACAACAAATCCCGCCCATTTAAGGCATAAAGTTATTTTGGGGATCAAATTTAAATTTGATACATCCTTAACCTGAATGTTGATTACAAAGAATAGAATAAGGAATATTTTAGTTTAAGTTAAGCTTCGTTTGAATTAAATCAGATCATTTTTGATGAAGTTATGAGCGAAAAACGATTTTGATCTTTTCGTGACCTTGACCTTTGATCCAATTGGACCCAAAAGTTAATGGGGTCGTCCAAAGTTCATTGCCCACCTGTGGATTAAATTTGATAGTGTTTGCTGAAGCCGTTTTGCCATAAAGTTGCTAACAGACAGACAAACAAACAAACAGACAAACACGCAGTCATAGACTGGTACTTACGAAATCGTCAACTTGTCCTCTGACCTTGTCTAATAAAAGCTGTCTCTCGAGAAGGTAGCGACGCAAACCAGAAGTTTCTACGATGATTCTGTACCAAACCATAAAAAAATCGAATGCTTGACCTCACTGTGACCTTGACCTTTGACCGATTTTGACCAAAATCTAATCAGCGCCAGCCATCACCCTCCTGAATCACGTGGTGTAATTTGACATTGGTAGCTTCTTGCGCTCTCGAATTATCGTGCCTACAAACAAACACACAAACAGAGGACGGAAGTCATCAATATACTTACGAAATCTAGTAACAAACCGGACGATTACAATATTCCGCCACCTCCCTCCGGGGGGGCGGGATAACCAGAACAGGGTGTGTGGCAGGAGAAAGAACAGACTCATAAAGGACAAAGAATGGCAGTGAGGTGGAATAGGCAGGAGAAGAAGAATCAATATGTGTAATTGAAATCATATGCTAAATAAATGTATTTGCAAAAACAATTTGCTCAAATAAAGCATCAATGTGTAATATGTAATATGTGTAGTCTGGCAGTACAAAGCAGGTGTAAATTGAATGTATGGGTTGATCTGGTTGACGCCATTGGTCGATCGGTTAAATTGCGAATGGCCTGAGTACTACTCAGGAAGCTCAATGGACTGGCTTCCAAAGAAGATGAATTATCTGAACAAAAGCAACCTGACCACCAGTTTTCCATCTCAAATGGCTGCAATGTCATGTATCGATCCCCATCGCTGTGTTGCATTTCATGCAATCCTGAATGGGATTATCAGCATTATTTGTCATTCTTCAGCATCATTGGTCATTTGTGCTCTAAATTTCCAATTTTGGTAATTTAATCATAGCATTGAGATGAACAATCAACATTGTCACACATATTTGAAGATTCTCCACTGTTATCATTTGACATTTGTGATACCAAAATGAAATTTCTTGATGTAAAGATGCCAATAAAACCTTGGATTATCCTGTATTTTGGAAAAGTCGTTTTATTTGAGAGTAATCTGCACCAGAAAGTCGCTACTCCCAAAATCCAGAGGTTTTCAGACAATAATTCTATCACACAGATATTAGTGAGCCATGAAGAAAAAATCTGGTAGAATGCATTTGCTTGGCCAATTCTGGTAATTAACCAACACCTCAAGAGATTCATGACCTAACGGGAGGAAATCATTCACCCTCTAAAGTGTGCAACCCAGGAAAAGGGGCTTGTAATCTTGTCAGGATGCAATTCAAGAGATCAACCCACCACTGCTGTGGAATTTACTTTGACAAATCTCCACATCAGGGCAATCCCATTGCTTAACATTCTCTGCCAGCTCTCATCGCCCCCCCCCCCCAACTCCTGCACCTCTCACACATGTCCTACATTTTTTTTTTTCACAACTGTTGCAGATGTTAAAGAAGCCCACATGTTGATGTCTGGAAAATATTGATGGAACGATTACATAATAGGTTGAAAATGTCCACTCTATCTAAGGTTATTTCAGAAGTTTAATTTCATCTAAATGTGGAGAAGCCTCAAGGGTTGATCCAATTCAATGAGGCTTTGAAAAACATTGGTCGATAATTTACATAAAAACAATTCAAATGAGATAGGCACTCAGTAGAGCGCATACCTCTGACACGTAATGCCTGATCCACGAGAACATATCGGGCCCAATAACTTTTTGAAATATCATTCTATATAATTGTTTTGTTTACCCCTATCTCTCAATGGTGAAGAATCACTTTAAAAATTAAATAATTCTCACATCCAGATTCGAAAAATAAAAAAAAAATTAAATTAAATAGATTTTTTTTTATTGCAAAACTGGGATTTAAAAAATGTGTAGGTCAGACATTTGTTTAAATACATTTGAAGATGGATGGAGTGTGGAAGAATTGAAAGAGTGGAGAAAGGAAGAGTTGTAACAGGTGGAATTTTTAGACACGGGATGAAAAAAAAGGTCAAATTTAACACAAGATTTTGAAGAAGAAGAACCGGGTGAAGAGGGGAAGTTGAAGCATTGTAAGAGACTGTTTTAGTCTTCTTCTTCTTTTTGAAGATTAGGGAAGAGGGGGGGGGAAGAGTAAAGGAAAAGGTTGAAGAAAAGGTTGAAAAGGTGTGTGGTGAAAACCTTCACAATCAGTGGGATTAGCAGGGAAGAGAAGAAAGAAGAGTCGGCACAGGAAGTCACGTGGTTTTGTGGGGAAAATGTGAGAAGGGAAAAGGTTTTTTTTGTTGTTGTATTTTTTATATTTTAAGAACTCCACAAGTTTTATATTATATACATGAAACAAAGGGTAACGTTGGGAGGGAAAGAAGGAGGGTGGAGGGAAAAGTGGTGAAAAAAAATAAAAACTGATGGTAATAAGGAGAAAATAAAAAATAAACACGATCAAGTACATAGACGGGAAGTTGGGTTGGCCTCAGTGAAACCTAATATGACAAGTCTGACGAAAACTCATCAAATAGCACAAGTTTTGAAACAAAACCAAACTAGAAACAAACAGCAAACACGGAGGCAACAAAATAAACAGTCAAAATGTGACAAACAACGACTGGAAACTTATCCTTGGGAAAGTCGGCAGAGATCCCTGGAAAGAACCAACCATCACCTCAAAAACTGGAACAGGGACCAAATGTGCAAATCCTGTTCAAATTTCAGGTCAATCGGATGAAAATTGAGGATTTTAGAAATTTGGCTTGTGTTGACCTTTTGGCCGATGTTAACCTCAAAAATAATTGGTGGTTGAATTCAGTGAGCTGATTTGAAAATTATTTTCAAATTTCAAGTCAATCAGACGAAAATTAACAATTTTAGAAATCAGGCCTATATGCTGAACTATTGGCCAATGTTGACCTCAACGAGAAGCGCACTCATATAGAGATAGATGTGACACAGATTTTCAATTGGATGTAGGTCGGGGCTCTGACTAGGCCACTTAAGGACATTTACCTTTTTGTTCCTTAGCTACTCCAGTGTAACTTTGGCTGTGTGGTTTGGGTCGTTGTCATGCTGAAAGGTGAACTTCCATCCCAATTTCATCATTCTTCCAGAGGGCAGCAGGTTTTCCTCGAGGATTTTTCTATATTTTGCTCCATCCATTTTCTGTTATATCCTGACAAGTGCCCCAGTCCCTGCTGATGAGAATCATCCACATAACATGATGCTGTCTCCACCATGCTTCACAGTCAGGGTGGTGTTCTCTGGGTGATGCGCTGTGTTGGGTTTGCGCCAAATGTAACGTTTTGTGTTTAGGCCAAAAAGTTCCATCTTAGTTTTTTCAGACCACAAAACTTGCTGCCACATGGCTTCAAAATCTCCAGAGTGGTTTTCTGCATTCCTCAAATGGGACTCACGGTGGGCTTTTTTGAGTAATGCCTTCTTGCCACCCCACTGTACAGGCCAGACTTGTGGAGTTCTTGGGATATTGTTGTCACATGCACACAGTGACCAATCTTTCCCATAAAGGCATGTAGTTCTTTCAAAGTTGCCAGTGGCCTCTTTCTGGCCTCTCTGATCAGTCTCCTCCTTACTTGGTCATCCAGTGTGGAGGGACGGCTTGATCTCGGCAGGGACTTGGTGGTATCATACACCTTCCACTTCTTAAGGATTTCTTGACTGTGCTCCAAGGGATATTCAAGGCGTTTGAAATATTTTTATACCCATCCCCTGATTTGTGCCTTTCCACCCCTTTATCCTGGAGGTGTTTTGAAAGCTCCTTGATACTCATGGTTGAGTCTTTGCTGTGAAATGCACTACCCAGCAAAGGAAACCTACAGGAACAGACAATTTTATTCTGAAATAATCAGAATCACTACAATTTAACACAGATGGAGGTCAATTAACTTGTTGTGTGATTTTGAAGGTGATTGGTTACACCTGAGCGAACTTACAATTGCTATTATAAGGGGGGTGGACCCTTATCCAACCAAGATATTCTAGTTTTGTATTTTTAATTAATTTCCTGAAATTTGTAGGATTTGTTTTTCACTTGGAAGTTGTGGATTATGATGTGTAAATAAAGGTAAGGTGGAAAAAGTCTGATTTAATGCCATTTGATTCCAGGCTATAAGGCAACAAAAGGTGAAAATTTTGAAATGGAGTGTAGACTTTCTATAGGCACTGTAATTCTTCATCAGTGTAAATGAAAGCATTTAAAAAGTTTTCATTTTGAAGGAGTCATTTTAAATATCAACTATACAGTACTGTGTACTTTTCTTTCAAAATGTTCAATGAACAATTGCAGCAATCTTGCCTGTATTTTTCAACAAACAAAAGTGTATCCATTTAATCTTTTAAATGAAACATTCAATGCTGTTTAATTTTTATACTTAGCCATGAACCCATGATGCGGAGAGGTTCTGGGATTGAAGGGTGGAAACGTCGATGAAGGACAGGTCCCAGCCGATGATCCAGATGCCCATTGAATCAGGCAGTCATTTAGTTAAAGGAATTCGTCAGATCTATCTCTATATATTTCTCCTCTCTCCCTCTTTCCCGCTCTTTCTCGCTCTCCCTCTCTCCAATCTCTCTTACGCAGTCTGCGGGTGCAATGCACGACCGCGCGTGTCTGCCTTATTTCACGGACCGCTAATGTAATTGATGTGAATCATTGTGCGAATCTCTTAATCCCCCGTCGCATCCTTCGACTTCTCCCCCTCCGCACTCCCAACGGGCATCTGTTCGCAAAATCTTTATCTTGCTTTTGAATGGCGTGGTTTTTCTGCAAGTGCGTGCGCTCATTTTAAACACATTATTGATTCAACAAGCGCAGAATGTACCACCTGTAAACGCACCACCATTCCGACATTCACCCAAACCACACAGCAATATGGGGTGACAGAAAATCCTCACTCGGAGAGGAGAGCACCCTTTGCAAGGAAATCCTAAAATAGGAGGCCATCAGGTCTGTGCCACATTCACACCATGCCCCCCCCCTCTCTCAAACCCAAACAAATCAACCAATTCCCTCCACGACACAATGGTAAATCCCATTATATTCCCACCAGGTTCATGAGCCCCCTGAACTGCATGACTTTTATCACACGTGTAATGCCAGTAATTAAAGGGGCCTTTGTAAAGTAATTGTGTTTTCACTCAACCCAGAATATATAGGGTGGATAAAAGTCATGGTATTTTACTTGCGAAGGTTGGCTTGAAGTACTGTACTCCACTTTGGTATATTTAGGAGATTCTTATTTGAGATGTCAATGAAAATGCAGTGAGAAAAGATCAAAATGTACCTTTTTGTGTTTGATTCCTGCCATTCAAGCGTGTGCTATGGTGCATTCAAAATGTTTCGACAAACGAGATACTCACAACAGTCCAAGACAAATAAAAAAATTAAAAAAGAATATCGACGTGTGTGTGTGTGTGTGTGTGTGTGTGTGTGTGTGTGTGTGTGTGTGTGTGTGTGTGTGTGT
>NC_140972.1:72876861-72904361 GCF_056783735.1 Eptatretus burgeri | reverse complement strand
TGCTGAAGTTATTCAAAGAAACTTATCCCACCAGACCTTCATGTTAGCGGTACACCACCATCTCATGCCATTCCATATCCCTACTGGCAATCCTTTATACCCCAGTATCTTTATCTGAACCCCACCCTCTTACTTGCAGGTTACTGGGTTTCCTCCTCTCTTTTTTTTCTCTTTTGCCTGTTTGTTCATTACCTTCCTTGTTACATCCACTCCAATGACACGCTGTCAGTACATTGTCTTTTTGCCCTTTAAGGTATTACTTCATTCTTCCTTGATTCTATAATGATTTTGGAGAAAGTGAGAAAGGGGAGAGAAAGAGGAGAAGAGAAGGAAAAAGGAGGAAAAAAGCGAGACACGCACGCGCGCACGCATGCACGCACGCACGCACGCACACACACACACACACACACACACACACACACACACACACGTAAGTTGATCCACGTAAATGGCACAAATACGACTTCATCATGGTTTCACAGATTTCCATCTATAACCCGTTTTAGATTTCTGTGGACTTCCATTATTGCTGGTGTGTCACTCACAGACTAAGCTCATGCACCTTCAAGTTAGAGCATGTATGGACTGCAACCAACAATTTGTCACTCTCTAGTGATCCCGAATGGTTTTCATGAGGCATTCATACTCGTAACACCAAGGGAAGACGTCCAAGATGGTATGAAATAGATGCCTCTCGGCCTTTAGGTTTTATTATTGAACAGGGGGATAATTTTAATTTCCAAAATTCAAGCTCAATTCATTACAGAGGTTCCCTGAAATGATTTTTGAAAGTCCACTGATTATCAATGTCATACCTTAGTCGAAATTCACTAATGCGTTACAAAAGCGTGACAGCCGGTCAGAAAAATCATATTCAAATAATTTCACTCAATTCGTCACTTCTGGAATCATTTGATACCACATTTTTGGGTTTCACTCCTTATAAACGCTTCCAGTCACTGGAAAACGAAGAAAATATAGAATGTTTGCCAAAAAAGTGGGGTTAACGTGCGTCAGGTTTGACTGAAATATGAGGGGATAAAATGCCGTTTTCACATAATAGCAGAGATATCACGGCCATTACGGGCTTCTTCATCGGAAAACAATGACGTGTTGTTTGTGCAGTGCCACTAGGCACACGTCTATAGCGTCATCACTTCTGTTGTACCTTGTTCACGTGACCCGCAGACCACTTTCACGTGCGTAAGAAATTGACAGACCTGCATCATCAGTTTCATTGGAAATTGTTTTGCACGATCGGCCATCAATAGAGGCGATTCATGCAGATCGGTATACTACAATTACGATGTAATACATATAATTGATATCTTTATTGCAATGCAGCTAAATAGTAAAGCTTATCATCATTTATGCTCCCCCGTGAAACTTTTACGGACACATATTACGCACGTGAACCGAGGAAGCATCGCTCCGTACGAGCAATTCGTCAATCTTTCCGTCGAAACGTGTTGCAGAACAAAGGATTCTGAGCATGTTCTCCGGGGGAAAGGCGATTAATATTCCAATAGACGTATGTATGCGAGTCCGGCTATTAGGGGTATGCAAAAGCATTCTACGCAGACGTCACAAAACTAGTGCATCGGAATCAACGTTTTTCGGAACAAGATATGTAAAATCAGACAAACGATGAATTTTGATGCCGCGCACTTTATTACGGACATGTCCTACGATATGTAACTACGTAGTGGGAATAGAATATTCGACACTGGGCAAAGGTATCCAAAAAAGAGGCAAAATTATAACGTACCGAATTCCATGAAGGCAATGTAACGCATTAGCAAATTTTGACTCACCTCTCAAGATGCTGACGTTTGTTAAAGAATAAAACATTCGACATGACGTAATTTTCTCAAGCCAACACCTGAACAGACATAACATATCCCATTTCAATGACTAATAATAATAATGATAATAATAATAATAATAATAATAATAATAACTAGACGACCCGTGAACCCGTCGGGTTCCCGTTGTGACAGCGGTTGATGAAAAAAATCATTTCAAGAAAAAAAAAGATAGCTCCAGCGAACTATACCGCAAAGGTTGTTTGCATTGATCAAATTCTCCAGAACAGTACTTGACGAATTGGGAATTGATTTTTCAATAATTTTTTCATTGCCCAATTTGAACGAAACTTGATATTGTGTGTCAATGTGAAAAAAAAACCAAGAAAAGAAAGTCAAAAAATTATTGTGCATAATCTTCTAAACACAGTTTTATTTATTAATGAACACGGAAGTGTTAGATCAAATGGCGATGTTTATTTTATGCTTAAAAATAAATCGTTCTTTGTCTATACTAAATGTTTGAGATTTAAAAATAAATAATTTCAAGAAAAAAAAATGGCTCCAGTGAACTATACCGCTGAGGTTGTTTGCATTGATCAAATTCTCCCGAAGAGTACTTGACTGAATCGGGAATTGATTTTTTAATAATTTTTTCGTTGCCCGATTAGAACGAAACTTGATACTGCACACCACAGGAAAATGGTGAGTAAGGTGGGCTGAAAAATTTTGTGCTATCGTGTACCGTTTTGGCTGTATTAAGGGAACATACATACATACATACATACACACACATGTATATACAAGATGAGAGTTTCAGTAATATATAGATAATAATAATAATAATAATTATAATAATAATAATATTAAGAAGAAGAAGAATGCCATTACAAGAAACTTTGACACAGGAAGAGAACATTTGGCCAATCAAAGCCTGCACTAGTATTGCCAACAACATGTGGCTGTTTGTCCATGCTCTCTCCTTTGAAAAGCTGAGTCTCAAGCAAGGAAGCAGCACATACCACTTTTTAAAGTCTTTGGTGTGACTCAGCCAGGGTTCAAACTCCCAACCTCTAAAATTCAGTGAAGACACTCAACCCATTACAATACAAAGTCTGATTAGAGTCGAACTTTTGAAGTATTTTGGATCGTTCAGTTGAGGTAACTGAAGCGGTAAAAACCCTGTACTGTGTGGATATTCACTTGTGCAATAGTAAACTCAGAGTGTGTCAGACAAACAATGGGTCAAATGTGCTCCTACATAATGTCATGCAATTTCACATTATAATCATTGCTTGAAATATTTTGAGTGAACCAGGAAGCACAATTTAGCAGGGTATTTGGTCATTGCTTTCTCTTCTTCAAAAATATGATAGGATATTTAACGTTAACAAAGCAAGTTCAAGTGCAAGTTGAAGGAACAACCACATTCAGTTGACATTTGATGGAAAGATTTTTTGCATTTTCCACCCCTTTTCTAGTTTCCACCACCCCCACACCCTCGGGACAGAGAGCGTGAGAGAGGAGAGATTACAGCGTTGTTGAGAAAGTAAAATCTCAACTTACTGGGCCTCTAGGGCCTCTCCACGTGGGTCTGCACATCAACGGAGCTCATAATTCGACTCTCCACAAGAGTCCACCATCCGCACAACATTAGAGCTGATCGCCTCTCAACAAGAGCACACCGACCACATGCTGCCAGAGCTGATAATTTGCTTCTCCACAAGGGTCCGCCATCTGCATGCCATTGGAGCCAATCGCCTCTCCACAAAAGGGTTCTCTGCATGCCATTGGAGCCGATTTCCTCTCCACAAAAGGGTCCTCCACACATCATTCGAGTGATCACCTCTCCACAAGGGTCCGCCAACCACACGCTGCCAGAGCTGATCGTCTCTCCACAAGAGTCCACCGTCCTCACACCATTAGAGCTGATCGCTTCTCCACAAGAGTCCACTGGCCACATGCTGCTGGAGCTGATCGCTCGCCTCTCCACAAGGGTCTGCCATCTGTGTGAAGCCAGAGATAATTGCTAGATCTGATTTCCCACTTCGCCTCAGGGTCTCCACGCCACTGGAGCTGATCTCGTGCTTCACCGCTGGTGTCTGCATGCTGACCTCTCTGATCGTGTTCTGCTCCATGGAGATCCGTTCTGGTGTGTCCTACAAACATCGATAAACAACAACCTTTTTTTAGGAGTAGATGGTTTTCACCGCTGAGGTCAATGTCAAATTTGTGATGGTTGTGGTCAGGATTGAGATGGTCAAGATGATCAAAAGTCACTGATTGAGCATGGGTGTCTGGGATTGAGCGTGGGAGTCAGGGATAGAGTGTGGGAATCGAGCAAAGGGGTTAAGCAGGATCAAGTGAAGGAGTCAAAGGAGTTGAGTGCATGAGGAAGTGGAGCAGCGTATTTGCACAAGCAGGCTGAGGGTCAAACTGAGTGTTGGAAGTTGATTTTTGAAAAACATTGACTTTGTTTCCTTTGGAAAATTAATTTTGAGAAGCATTTACTTTTAATGATGGAGAGGATTGAGGAGGAGGATGGAGAGGATTGAGGAGGAGGAGGAGGAGGAAAGTGTGGAGTGGGGCAGAGTGGAGTGGAGTCAGGGAGGAGGGAAGGCAGTGGAGATCGGGACAAGTGGGGTCGAGTTAGTCCCTGTTTACAGTATTAGGAGTAACGATATGGCACGTCCCAGAAATTTCTGGTTATGTGAGTCATGGGTGCCATTTTGTATCCATATATCGTTAATTGAGTACACAAAAGTTGATATTTTATTAATGTTTTTAAAATGATAGGATGCTATGCCATTGGATGCACAAATCTATCAGAGAAGGGTTTCAAAATGTTCAGATTCCCTGCAGATACCGGAAGGAAAAGATTTTGGGAAAATAAAGTTATTCATCTGAGATGGGAACCGAATTTGGGTTGGTTATGGTGCCAGGTAAGTGTAGTCCCGTGTGTGTATATTAATGTGCGCACGGTGTTGTAATCATATTTTAGTTGGTTTTAACTCATAAACAGACATAAATCATCATGGAAACATGTAAAGATAATAATTTATGACATCTCAACAACATCCTCAACAACCAAGGGGAGTGGAGGTGATAATTCCTTTCAGATAATTTGACTGGTCACACCCTCATATGGGTGATCACGGAACACTTCAGGGACTATTTGTTCTACGCCCCATCATTTAGAGTATTCACTGACAACAATCCCCTAACAATCCCCATGCTGACCAGTGCCAAGTTGGATGCCACCTGCCATCGGTGAGTGAGCTTGCAGACTTGAATTTCAAGATACTGTATTCTACAAACTAGGTTCATTTAATTGAGATGCTGATGGGTTATCTAGGATGTCACTCGACATTGAAAAATATGTCAACAGCTGTACTGAAAAGATTTCCTGATCCCCCCCCCCCCAACTAATGGGTGCGATGGCAACAGTCATGACGGCACAGGAAAGTGAGGATGTGGTTTATCTGACAGTGCTCAGAGCCAATCCGAAGAGTCTTCTGCAGGAAATGTTTCAATCACCAGTACAGCCGTTCAGGAAAGAGGAATTCAAACAGGCTCAGTGTAGAGATCCAGAAGTATCAGCGATCTATAATGCTATTCAAAAACCCGTATAGGCAGAAGTGTAGGCAAAATCGCTGGTGGGGTCGATGGCGAGAGTTTGAGAAACTGATATTGAAGGATAGGGTGCTGTACAGGCGTACTGTTCTGTCTGACAAGAAGGTCCGTGAACAACTTATTTTACCCAAATGATTCCGGAAGTTTGCTCTGCAGCAGAATCATGCCGAGATGGGACACTTTGGTGTTGACAGAGTGGTGCATTTGGTTCACCAAAGGTTTTTTCTGGCCACATATGGTTCAAGACATGGAACACTATGTTACCAAAGACTCTGACTGTGTCAGTCAGAAGAAACCTCATGTATCGGTGAAAGCTCCTCTTCAAACCATTCGAACAACTTCGCCGTTGGAGGTAATATCTATGGACTTTCTCCATCTTAAGTGGAGTAAGGGTGGTTATGAATATATTTTTAGTCATTGTAGACCATTTCACCAGATTTGCACAAGTGTATGCCACCCCAAACAAGTCGGCTAAGACCGCAGCAGAGAAACTTTTCAACGACTACTTTCAGTGTTTCAGTTTTCCACAGTGGATTCATCATGATCAGGGGAAAGAGTTCGAGAACAGGCTTTTCCATCAACTGGAAAGGAATACGGATATCTCAAGAAGACGCACAGCACCATTCCATCTGCAGGGAAATGGTAAAGCCAAACGTTTTAAAAGAACCTTGTTAGGTATGCTGAAGACCATGTCAGAAAAAGAAAAATCAAATTGGAACGACCACCTCAACAAAGTTGTCCATGCGTACAACTGCACAAGACATGTCTCAACAGGATTTTCACCCTACTACCTCCTGTTTGGGCATGTACCAAAGTTGCCACTTGATTTAATTTTCAGATTTGGTGCAGATAACCCAGAAAGCCATCATGCAACATATGTTCACAAATGGAAGTCATGCACACAAGAGTATGCAATTGCCCAACAAAATGCCAATAAAGTGGCAGAACGGTCAAAGAGCCAGTATGATCAGACAGTCAGGAGTTCAACGATACTGCCATGTGACAGGGTACTGGTGAGAAATCTGACTCCAAGAGGTGGACCGGGAAAATTGCGTTCCTTTTGGGAGAACCAAGTTCACATAGTCGTGATGCAAATGGGCCAAGATAGCCTAGTGTGCCAAAAGTAAAGCCTGAGCTGGGAAATGGACGGGTGCGGGTACTGCATTGGAATTTACTCCTACCCTTCAGTGGGTTTCCTCTCCAGACTTGTTTGGTCCCCAAAGCCCCGGCCAGAAGGAACCGATAGCAAAGTGGGAGAGCAATATCCTCATGCCCCACCATACCTACTGAGTCCGATGAGGAATATATGGAGCCAAGTCTAGTCTCTTACAGGGGACAATCGTGCACCCAAAATAGACCACATTATGTTGAAGTGGAACCGATAGATGAAACTAGAGAATTCCTCCCCAAATCCATTGTTTGTCTCCATTTCTTCCTTCAAACATGCTGTTGGTATTTCCCCACCACCCTCCCTTCTCTACTGTGTTCCCCTTTTGTGCTCTGCTTGAAAAAGGTTGCGTCGGTTTGTTGCGGAGACACAAGCTAGGACACTGTAGTTGTGGTATCAAATTCAGCAGAAGGCAGCAGTATTAAGGATTTTAACTCTCAGCTTCAAGGTAATGAGCAGGTCTCAGAAATTTCTGTGTCACGTTCATATTATCAGCAATTAAAAAATACCACGATATTTAAAAAAATTAAGCCTTTTATTCTTGTTCTGTTTGAAGGAGTTCAAAATGGGAGGTTATATATTTCTTAACAGGAAGGAAAATAAAATGTTTTCGGGAGTGATCGAGGTAGCGGTCTGTTGCCTTTTCACCACCCGGTTTCAGTATTTTTTTTTGGTCCAAATGAAAAGTTTTGAATTTTCCCAGAGGCTTGGATTAACTTGAAGCAACTTTTACTTTGTTGATTTTTTTTGATCCCAGATGAGTATTTCTGTGTTTCAGGGTGGGGCAGACAGAAAGACAGACCGCATTAGCCCATTATACATATAAAGATTGACTTCCAAACAAACCGATTTCCATCATGATGCTGAACAGATGTACAAGCTTTCCCCAGCCTACCCTGGGACATTGTTCTAACCACTGTAAACAATGTAAAAGTAATTGCCCGAAGTCCACAACCACCCAAACTCCAAGTCCCGAGGAAATGATTGAACTATGAATATGCACTTGAAGCAGTGACACTTGCACATAAAAACACAGCTGCCAAACCACCTCGTGTCGCAGAGTGAAAGGATGCTTTGTTGCAGACGTTGTTTGTGCAACCATTTTCGCACATGTTTTTTGTGCAACACTGAAATGAAACGTCTTTGCTCATCTAACCAGCAGTAAAACATCGCATGCTTGTGCAATTCATATCACTCGTCTATCTTTACTTTAACTTGGAGGCATTGAAAGTCAAGTCAGACGACTTGGCTGCAGCCTATTACACAACAGATTATTTTTACAAACCCACCACCTGGATATGCCATAATAATTTACACATGGTCTAGTATCCCCCTGGTAAGTGAAATTTGCTGTACACATGCACTGTATCGAATGCCTTGGATGAAAATCGAGTTACGGTGCATTTGTTACGGAATCCTCATTTCAATCACCGAAGTGATGAAATGCCATTTAATTTGGTAGTTGCCGAAAGATGTCTCTCATTTCACAAATGCTGACAGAATTTGGATGATAAAATTATAGTTGGCATTGACAATGGAGGAAATTTCACAAACCTGAGCAAAATTGTTCAGATATACAACACAATCTCCACGCTGTCTTCAAGCGTTTTGTAATTCGATTGGCAATGTTGGTTGTAAATCTGTTAAACAGAAATACACAAGCATTGACAGGTTAATGTGCACATGATGCTATATAGTGAGGTTGCAAAATGCAATAGCATAGTTAACCTCTGCTGTACAAACAAGGCCGTCATTGTGATAGCCAGAGAACCCTTATGCAATTGCCTCTTTCACTTTGGTTTGACACCAAGTTTAACAAAGATAATTGTACATAGCTCTGCAACAGGATATTCAACTTATTTGTACTAATGGTGTGTATAGACTGTGAGTAGGAGAACTAATTTGATGCATACGTAGCCTATTATCAGCAGCACCACCACACTCACCTCTGAGCAGTCTCGCCTGGGTTTGAATCCCGACACAGCTCCAAACTGAAATCCCAGTGTTTCACAGGCTGGGTGATTCATCAATGTGTGTGCCGTTCCTTGGATTGACGTTAAACTGGGCGTCCCATCTGCCGGCATTAGTTGGTCGACGTTAAAGATTCCATGGTGTCCTTCGCGAAAGAGTGGGCGAGTTGTCGCCAGCACCATGAACAAAATCCAAATTCCTGCCCTAACCTACAGAGGGCGTTGCATTAGTGGCGCAGGTTTGCCCACAGAAAATCGTGCCACTCAAAGCCATGTGCTGCAAAATTAGAGGTGGAAGAAGAAGCAGTCCCAGGAAAGGAATAAGCTGTGCTGAGTTATTTGATGGACTCTTGCCTGAATGGGCTAACGCCGAACATGCTTCCTTAACAAGATGCCAAAGGAGATTTTGGATGGAAAACATGTGACTGTAGTGATTGAAAGCAGGATGCTGTGCCTTCACTTTTATACTCCTTTGATAATTTTTCCTTTAACCACAGGATCATTGCCTATCAAAATTTGGTTTGGAAAATTGAAGGAGTTCAGCATCTTTGGATGTACATTTGCAACCGTGATTTTTACGTTACACTCGCAGATTTATCTGGAGTTGCATGGGAAGAGAAACATGAATAAGTAACACTTTGTAGCCAAAGGAATTTTAGAAATTGTAATGCTCTCTGCCACCACCACCAGGTGGCGAAACACGGTACACATTTACATTGAGAATTTACGCCCCCCCCCCACCCCCACGTTAGGCTGCGGACTCATAGCCCATGTTACCCCCCACACAGAGTTGTATTTTACCCCGAGTTTGGAGTTTGAACTTCAAACATGCAGCCGTGCATACACACACACACACACACACACACACACACACACACACACACACACACATATCTATATATATATATATATATATATATATATATATATATATATATATATATATATATATATCTTCTTCTTCTTTCGGCTGCCCCCGTTAGGGGTCGCCGCAGCGGATCATCCGTATGATCCGCATTGTGATTTGGCACATGTTTTACGCCGGATGCCCTTCCTGACGGCATATATATATATATATATATATATATATATATATATATATATATATATATATATATATATATATATATATATATATATATATATATATATATATATATATATATATATATATATATATATATATATATATATATATATATATATATATATATATATATATATATATATATATATATATATATATATATATATATATATGTTTACATACACACATACATATATATATATATATATATATATATATATATATATATATATGTTTACATACACACATACATATATATATATATATATATATATATATATATATATATATATATATATATATATATATATATATATATATATATATATATATATATATAGATATATACGAGGTGTGTTCAAAAAGTATCCAACCTTAATTTTTCGTGTGTAAACAAATGAAGCTAGGGAGGCTTGGTTTGGTGCACGTATCTAGGTGATCCTAATTCGTATGCATGAATATTTTCCCGACTGCAGAAGCTGTCAGTCGCCGACAGACCGCCGATGAGTGAGGAAGTGTAAGTGAGCGCCGTCGGATTTTCGTTTTTGACAAATTGACGGATCACTGTGGTCTCATCGCCAGTGATCACTGTGTTGAAGAAGTTGGGATCGCTGTTCACAGTCTCCAGCATGTCCTCTGTGATCTCCAAACAGAGTTGCTTCTGCTCGATCATTAGCAGCTTTGGCACGAACTTCGCTGAGATTCTCCTTAAGCCCAAATCCTCAGTCACAATGGAATGAACGGATCCAATGCTGACGCCCGCCTCGTCTGCAAGTTATCTGATCGTGATTCGACGATCCTACATCAGCTGGGTCCTCACTTGGTCAATGACTATCTCATTTCGGGATGTTGAGGGCCTACCAGAATGTGTTCACATTCCACTGATGTGCGACCATCTTTGAAGCGGTTGTACCACTCTTTTGTCTGTGTGGTGCCCATTGCTTCATTCCCGAAGGCCTGTTGAATCTTGCGCATCGTTTCCACTTGGGAATCGCCAAGCTTTACACAAAATTTGATGCAGTAGCGTTGTTCAAGTTTTTCCGTCATTTTGTCAAAAACGAAAATCCAATGGCGCTCACTTACACTTCCTCACTCATCGGCGGTCTGTCGGCGACTGACAGCTTCTGCAGGCGGGAAAATATTCACTCATACGAATTAGGATCGCCTACATACGTGCACCAAACCACACCTCCCTAGCTTCATTTGTTTACGCACTAAAAATTAAGGTTGGATACTTGTTGAACACACCTCGTATGTATATTGTTGTGGACCCGGCGTGGCGGGGAGACCATGAGGATGGACTTCCTCTGGTTACTCACTGGACTCACGGGATTGGCAGGACGTCGCACCTGAATAACTTCGTGATGCAGCGGGTCGCTAATCAAACGCAAACGCCCATAATTCAACCGCCTGACTCAGGGTCCTCCGTCTAAAACAGTTTACCTCAGGGTCACGTAATCTCATTACCGGGGAACATGCCCTCGGTACATACTTGCTTTAACCAGATCACCTACCAGATCAGATGCAGCCAAGCAGAACTGCCAAGTAGGCACGGGCTACGAAACAGATAATAACAAGGGAATAACGTCCTTGCTAAGCTAGGGTGTGGGCCATGCTGAACCAATGAGAGAAAATACAAAAATGAGCTAGGAACATTTCTAAATAGCACATTTATTCAACAAAAGTGAGAAAAGTAATGTGGCACAATGGATGGGATTTATTGGTATGTACAGCGGGGAAAGCAAGGAATTTATGGGGTGCAGCAAAAGACAAGCAATCTTACAAAGCAAACACACAGCTGAGTTATCCCTTATCCCTTCTACAGTCTTAATTTATGCTAGGACAGGTGCCACCACACACACACACACACACACACACACACACACACACACACACACACACACACACACACACACACACACGGAAAATTAGATAGTGCAGAGAGAAAGAATAGGTGAGAGTAAGTGTCCTCTAAATACCTGGGCTGGTTGGTTGACCAACGCGACCCAGAACGCTTAGGGAGAAGTAGGTGGGAGGCATATTGATGTCTAAAGTGTGGGAGTGGGAGATGTGATATATTGCAATGTTCGGGGCGTAGTGTCATGGGAGAGGAAAATGTGAATGCATGTCTGTATATTTGTTCCTTCCTTCCAGCCCGCAAAAGAACAATCGGGCTTATGCCTCCACAGTGGATGGGATATTTGGGGGGACAGAGAGATGGTAGAACCAGATGCATAAGGAGGAAAGTCCTTATCCTAACCGTGTCAATGTCTGTAAATGTGAATGTTGTACCTTTGTGGGATGCTCCACCTGAGCATTCCTACCTCATGGTAGTTGCATGCTATTCCCTCCTTCCTGCTCTATCACGATGACTCGCGGAACCTTGTGCTCTGCGCTGATCCGTTTATGAATTGCCTGCTTGGCAACCCCTTCTGGCTCCGTGGTTTGATGGCAGCAACAGCAGCGGCTGACAATGGTAAGGGAGGTGAGACGTACTCGTACCCGCGAGCAGGCTGACATCCAGAGTGAAAGATGTGGTGAAGTGAAAGAGAGTCCGAGTGAAGACAGAGGAGAGGTGAAAGGAGTTGAGGCAAAAAAGGAAAGAGAGAAACGGCTCCACTCTGTTCCTTTCATGAGCCCTAGGCAAAGGGCAGGGCGAGGACCTGATAGCAACGGGCTGTGGCCCAAATGACACTCCTCTATTGGGCCACAGCAGCCTGAGCCATGCCCCGTCAGGCTCCGGGACCGGAAACTGGCTCAGTAGTTTGCCAACCTTGGCACGGCTCAGAGCTCCTCACTTTACACAGGGCCGTGGTCCCCGAACACGCACCCGGGTCCTGAATGTGCGCTGATCGTTATTCCAATGTATAATTGTAGCAGACTTCTCCCACTACCCATGGGCCCCTCCATGAGCCGCAATGCACGTTTGAACCCTGTATCAATTCCTCAAATCGTCTTTCCCACATCCCCTCCTCGTCCCTTGAGGTTTCATCATTGTTTAATGACTGGGTGAGGGCAGTTATGATGGTCATAGAGCAGGACACTCACGTGGGTATGTTCTCTGTGAAATGTGTTGGTAATTGCGATGCCTGTAGAGCAGTTGTTCGCCACATGGCACCCAGGGTAATGGCCAGCGCCACGTGGCGTTTGAAGTAGAACGGCAAATTGCAGCAAGGTAGGAGTGTGAATGGCCATGGGAGTATTTTTCCTGTGTGTGGAAGGCGGTAGTGGTGAAGATGGTGAGGTTCGGGGAGTGAGCTAAACTGGCATGCACATTCGTATGGATAATGGCGCGTAATCGTGAAGGAGTGATGTATTGTAGGCAGGGAGCGCTCGCAGCAGGAACGTGCCATGGTGTTCATAGCGTAACATTTCTTTACATGCATGACACGCGCGCTTACATGGCTTGTCCGTTTGATAGAGGGGAAAAGGTTAGATATTGAGGGATGATACAGAGGATGAAAAAAGGCCAAGCTATGAGAGTACCCAGTAACGCAGTTCATCCAATTTATCCACTAGACATGAGAGGAGGACTCAAGGGTGTAGGGCACCCCGGAATCATGGCCAAACCCAATCCTTATCCCTGTGTCATAAGAGGTGACCAGGGTTGCGTCAGGAAGGGCATCCGGCGTAAAACCTGTGCCAAATCAGTATGCGGATCATAATGGATCATCCGCTGTGGCGACCTCTAACGGGAGCAGCCGAAAGAAGATCAACACAACATGAGGGGAGAACTCACTATACAAATACTAATGAAATACCTGCCTTGGGATCAATGTATGGTGTGTATCATTGCCTTTGAGGCATGTGGTTTTACAGAACCAAACTATACATACATATATATATATATATATATATATATATATATATATATATATATATATATATATATATATATATACATATATACATACAATCGCTGAGGTACCCGGCATTGCCTGGGATAAATTTCACATTATTTCCCCAGTTTAAATAAAAAAAGTTTAAGACAAAAGGCATTTTCTGAGGAGATTGTCTTTCTTGCAATGTTTCTGTTGCTTTGGCTGTTGCATGTCGTTCACGGTCAGCTTCAAGGCGTGATTATCTTTCTTGTGAGCTTTCCTGCTTCCGGGCTTCTGTTTTTTTGGCTGCTGATGTAGATCTGCCCAAACTTTCCCGTTTCTTTGGTGGCAGGATAAAGTTGTTGGGATTTTTGAAAATTGCAAAAAAAACATTGCCAGATTAACCTCCTGTAACAACCATTACGCACATGACGGGACCTGATGTGGCAGAAAATGACGGGACCGATTTTCAGGGAAAAAATGCACCAAAATCTGGAATTGCGCCAAATTGAACACTTGTTCGTGTTGCAGGTACAGTCAACTGCAGTGTTGTTGCAGATCCCATGCACTTCACACTCCTTTCTTCGTAGCTCTTGATCAAATGGTTTGCACTTGCGTAAATGACAGACAAACAAGCAGCCAAACAGACAGGCTGACCAACTCTGTGTTCCCATTCTTCATCCCATTGGAGGTTACTGTGCCAAATGTGGTAGCTCTCGGTCAAGTGGTTTGCGCTTCCATAAAAGACAAAGAGAGAGAGAGAGAGAGAGAGAGAGAGAGAGAGAGAGAGAGAGAGAGAGAGAGAGAGAGAGAGAGAGAGAGAGAGAGAGAGAGAGAGAGAGAGAGAGAGAGAGAGAGAGAGAGAGGTTTTCATTGGCTTTGGCATGCTGTACTGTACTGCTGTCATCTGGAAGGGTGGAAGTCATGACTGATATTGCTGCCCATCAAGGCCTTCAATTTGCAATCTACACAGAGGTTGCTGTATGCTGAAAACCTACCTTGATGTCCTTTCACTTTTTACCTGCTCCAGGTAGGCTGAGTAACAATATGTTCGAATTGTGCTCCTCATAAACCTCAATAAAGCTGATTTCACTTCCCTCTTCGACTTCTACCAAAGTATTTTGGGAATACTTAAGCTCTGTGTGTACATAACTTGGTAAAGGCTTACAATTGCTGAGTTTTTTTTTCTCAAGAACCACTCGTCATAACCAATTTTGCACCAAAAAAAAATCTGTCTGAATATTCTCTGCTGCTCTTGCACATCTTTTCTATACTGTTCACCCTACCATTTGTTGTGGGTCACCTTCCATCTACTCTGAAACCAGCCAACATCATTGAAATACACAAACATTGTGCAAAAATGCATCCTCTTAACTGCAGGCCTATTAGCTGATCTCCAATTCTTAGCAAAGTCATGTAATCCACCACAGCAGGTAACATGAAATCCTTCCTTTTCTCCAACCGCCTGATTTTAGACCATCAGTTTGGGTTCAGACACTGTAAAACCACCTGAGACATGCAGTACATCTGCTCTTCTTACAATGAGTGGAGGCCCTCATGCTTAGACATGTGATCATAGCAGTCTCTCGAAACATATCTTGAGAATGTGATACAGTCTGGCACCCTGCCTTGCTCTCCAAAATATCTGTCAATGCCGTCAACCCTGACAAATCCCACACACCCACCCTGTCTCTCGAAAAGGACCATCTGGCAAACCCTCCCATCTACTTCTTTCACAAACCTCTTGAAGAAATTCATTCACTGAAATGTTTTGGTCTTACCATCAGCCATGATATTTCTTGGACAAACCATAAATCCATGTTGGCCTCCAAAGCAAGGAGCCAACGGGGCATCCTCCGTCATGCAAAACCTTCTTTGGCATATCTGAACTTTTATCAGCTTACAAGGGCTTAATTTACAGAATGATGGAGCACTGCTCCCCCCTTTGAACTGGTGCCTCTGTCTCACACCTTGCACTTCTTGATGTCATGGAAACCAAGACCCTCAAAACCATTAGAATCTTCTGTGATGAAGCCGATTCTTTGTGCCTGTTACTCTCACATCACAGCAAGGTCGGTTGCCTCTCTATCTTCTACTACCTCCTTTATGGACTTACACCCTCTGCTCTTTCCTTGCTCTGTCCCACTCAGGCTTCTGCAGGAAACATGCGGGTTGCCAGTTACCTACATCTCGTGAAACTCCCAAACACCAGGCTCACTGTCTGTCCAATTTCCCCCCCCCCCATCCCCCATGGCTTCAGGATGGCTGATCACCACCATCACCTCAGGTTATCCCCCATCCATATTCATGATATTTTCTACCCTCACTAAAGCTCTCAAAGAAAAAACTCATTCTTTTCCAGGTTATTGTGTACCCCCCACCTCTCTCGCAATTTATTTTTCATTTTGTTACATTTCTTTTAACTTTGTGTCCAAAAATAACCTCTTCCTGTAAGCCATACATTGTCTCAACAATTTGTGAAGGCAAGACATAGAAAAGGTTTGTGATATCATAGGTTCCTAACCTACACAAATGGAGACCTGCTAGCACCTTAGCTTCCATGGTTGGAATCAGGTAAACTTGGGTTAGAGACCAAGATTTACACAGAGTAATAGGAAAGATCATGAAAAAAATACAGGGTGGGAGGGCACTGATACTGTTGTTGATATTTGTCTGTCTATTCCCGAATCAGTATTGATTCCCACAATTCAAACAGCAAATTCCCACAATTCAAACAGTAAATGTATTTTTGCACATTTCAATGAGAATCCTTTTCACGCTTATGCGATGTAAACAATTTTCTCAATTTTTTTATTTTCCTATTAATATCTCATGGATTCTGTCATCGTTTGTTTATATTTGGTGTTGAATGTATTCCATCGCAAAAGCTTTCTTGTAATCTCGTTAATTTCTTCTTCGCTAATGCAAAACATTCCATATACAGATCAAGAAAAGATAACATTGATCACGATTCCAATTGTGATGCTTTGCTTCTTTTCAAAGGTCTTGTTTTAGCATGTATTCAATTGGAGATTGTCCTTTATGGTAATTGTGACAACTTCCAATTGTTTACACAGAGCTGGTGTCTTAGGAAAGCAGAGAAGAATGCTCGTTCCAGCAAAAAATAGCAAGCTGCGTTGGCGGCATGGAATGGTGGATGAGCAGTAGAAAAGAGCAACTTTTCCACGAGAGAAAAAAATGCCCCTTATGTTGTATTTTTCTGGTGAAAAAGTTACCCTTTTACATGGTATTTGGGAGACATTGTGAGATGCTGTTTGGATGGAATTGCAGATTTCCTTGCAAGCTCATTGACCTTCTTTTATTTATAATGAAGATATTTTCTCTTATTAATGATTTAAGTATGTACAATGATTTTATCTGTACAAACTGATGTTACTTTTCAATAAATCGGTGTGAAAGTCAAATCGGTGTGAAAGTCAAGTCAGTCTGTCTCTCATCCTTAAATCTCTCCCCACCCCTCCACCTCCCTCCCACACCAACCTTCCGTCATCTCCCTTTCCCCACTACTCCCCACGACTCCTTTTCTCTCTACCTATCCCCTCTCTCTACACCCACCCTCTGTACCTCTCATTACTCTGCGCCCACGAAGCGAAAAGCGGGGTTAAGCAATTGGTAGCACACGTACGTATGGTATACGTCGTATGTCATACATACATCATGTCTGCATTTTGTTCTTTCTCTTCTTCCCTCTGGTGTGTGTGTGTGTGTGTGTGTGTGTGTGTGTGTGTGTGTGTGTGTGTGTGTGTGTGTGTGTGTGTGTGTGTGTGTGTGTGTGTGTGTGTGTGTGTGTGTGTGTTGTGTGTGTATAAATATTGTTAGTAGGAAAGCCTGGCTATGACATTTCATTACCCTATTCTAGAAACAGAAACAACAACAGCAACTCATACATGCTGAACAGCAAATTATGCATCATTTTCAAGAAAATCTACAACCTTTTTGTCTTAGTTGTTACTCAGGCTTAAAATAATAAGTTGAAGGCAGTACCTTCAGTGTAAATATACAGATCTCCAACTCCTAAAAAATTCACATCAACAATATCAGCAGAATAGGTGATGGCTTCTGTTTATTGGGGTGATGAAAATGGTGTTATGGTGGATTATCTGGAATGTGGTTGAAGAACCACAGGAGAATTTCTCTTCGGTTATGCTGACTCGACATTAATAGAGTATCAAACAAATGTCGTGGAAAATTGATATAGAGTTCTCATGACTCAGGACAAACTTCCCAAATAGCCACCACAATTTCCACAGTGATTTGAGTCAAAGCCACTTCCACATGCACAGCCACTTCCAATTTATTTACTCAGACTGAGCACCATTACTTATATTCCCAAATATTAAGAAATATCTGAAAGGAAAACACTTTGAGTCTGACGAATACACTATTTTTGTTGTTGATAAATAATTATAGGGCTAGGAAAAAAAAATATTGGAGGGTTTACAGAAACTTTAACACTCATGGAAGAAGTGCATAAATGTTGAAAGGGATTTTGTTTACAAAAAGATCAAAAGGATGGAAATTCAAGGGTCTACAGCTTCCGCATCTCAGTCATGTGCACAACATTTTGAACGACCATGGCAGACATTTCTCAATTGCCAAAAGTCAAACTACTTTTTTGGGGTATTTTACACAGGGTATAAAGTATATTGCAATGTTTATGGCTGGAGGGGGAGGGGGGGTCAATATTTAAAGGTTTTAGTACCGTGTATGTATTTGCATAGTTCTTAGGACTTTCCCCACTTGTGTTAGGGTAAAGTTGGGTAAAATTGTGTTGTAGACCTAGGCAGATGGGCCGAGTCATTTTGGTGTAGTTCGGCCAAGATGGTCTTGTCAAGTGTCCCCCGAGTTTGCTTCGCTGTGAGCCAGCCAATCCTTGCATGTTGGTTTCTGTCACCTTTCCTGTGTTGACTTATTCAATTAATTGAAAATCCCTGGAAGGAGATTAATTAATGAGGGTAATCACTTTGTTTAGCTAATTGCATGAGCCTAAACATGCACGAGAACAAAGGTGCATCACAATACTGCTTGGCTAGCGCATCATCCAAACTTAGCCTTAAGCCAACAATCCACGGGATATGAACTCCCGGCGTGTATGGTTCCCATCTTCCTTCGCTTGCAGTTTTAGGTTGGTGGCCATCCAGGTAACAATTTTTAGGGGTTATAAAGGTGCAAAGCCACTATCCTTTATTAATTTTTTGTGTCAGAAGAAGACCGCTGGATGCATTTCACAGGTTTGCATGGCAAACATGAAGGATAGAGCTGTTATTAATTTTCTAACAACAACCAACCTACATAAAATATTTGGCACCAGAGAAATATTTATTATTTCTTGAGTGAAGCTTTGCGGTATGGACCCCATGGTGAGCTGAACAATTCATTAATTAACTAGAATGGCACTTAGGAGAGTGCATACCTCTGCCAGGCTGAATGGTTTACATTTTGTATCCCACTGATAGGCCGGATCTAGATCCGGATCTTCACGAAAATCTAATCAATTCATTCATGCATGTCACACACCCAACCTGTCCACCAAATTTTCCAAATCCGTACTTAACCTTTTGATTTTTCCTGCTCGTAGACAAAGAAACAAACACAAAGAAGACGTCGTGTAAAGCACGATACTTGCAAAATCCATAAAACAAATTTGACCTCAAAAATAATAGGTGGTTGAATTTAATGACCAAATATGCAACTCCTCTTCAAATTTCAAGTCAATCGGATGAAAATTGACAATTTCAAAAAGTCGCCCTATGTTGTCCTTTTGGTCCATGTTGACCTCAAAAAGAATTGGTGGTTGAATTCAGTGACTTGAAATATAAATCCTCTTCAAATTTCAAGTAAATGGGATGAAGATTGAGGATTTTAGAAATACCAACTTAGTTGTTGAGTGTGGGTCGATGTTGACCTTTTGGTCCATGTTGACCTCAAAAACAATTGGCTGGTTGAATTTAGTGACGTGAAAGATAAATACTTTTCAAATTTTAAGTCAATCAGATGAAAATTGAGGATTTTAGAAATACTACCGAAGTTGTTGACTTTTGGCCTGTGTTAACCTTTTGACCTTTTGAACTAAAAAACAATATGCTTCTTCCTTATGACAAACTCTAAGATCGGTTCAAAAATTGTGACCTGCATGCAATAAACAGACAGACAAACAGACAAAAACAGACAGAGAAAATAACAAAATCGACAAACCAATATACTTGAAAAATCTTCGATTTTGCACATAACAAAGAGACAGTTGTGAAAACGTAATCTTCGGTAGTGGAGGTAATACATTTGAACACCTAAAACTGCATCGAGGATGCTTTAAAAAGTGTGCAGAGTACTCGCAGCAGTGTATAATGGCAGGCAGTGACTCAGCACAAGGACCTTATTTTGAAGGCCAAATAAATTTGATGTTGCATCATTTCTGTACATTTTGATTTCTACCACCGGTCATGAAAATTTTGTTTGACATTAATTTGCTCATTTGGTATGGTTCTTGGAATTATCAAAAAAATACTCTTATACATAGGCCTACACTTTCATCTCTGAACATTCTGTTCACACACACACACCTCATTCATCAATCTTTTTTTAGTTCTGCGAGTGTATAAATATACAACAGAAGCCTGCTAAATGGACATTGTCCAAGGCTGAGTTGGAATTTGCTGGCAATGGGGTTGTTATTTTTTCATGCAAAATCACTGCTGATACTCATTAGTACTTCTACTTACTGCAAACCTGCAACTAGAAAGAGCAATTAAAGATTGTAAACACTCGCCAGCACATGTTTTGTGTGTTGTTTGTGTGGTTTATGGTACATATTTTGCAGACGTACTCACATTCTCATTGTACATACTTTACAGAGGTAATCGTAGCCTAGTGTTGGCTTAGTGGTTAGGGTGGCGGCTTGGGATCCTAGAGTTCTGAGTTCAAGCCCCGTTGGCCGCTGAATTAAATACACCAGGAGGTTGACTCAGCCTGTCATCCTACCGAGGTCGGCAAAATGAGCACCAGTGTACTGGTAAGGGGGACACTGCATCAGCGGCAGAGCCGCGTCCCAACCAATGATGCAACCGGGGGGGGGGGGATATATATATATATATATATATATATATATATATATATATATATATATATATATATATATATATATATATATAATCGGTTGAAAAAAGATAAACTTGTAAAGATTGTGGTCTACATGTTATGTGTGGACAACCAAACAAACAAGAAAAAGGCATCGTGCAGAGCACAATACTTGCAAAATCCACCCCCCCTCTACAAATGTTGCCATGGATACATCAAATTGTCCATTTCTTTAAGATTAAAATTGACAATCTTAATCAAAGCTCAGGTCAATCAGAAGAAAATTGATTATTTTTCAGATTGAAATTAATGATTTTAGAAGTTTGACCATGAGTTACCTTTGACCTTTTCACCTCAAAAATAGTTGGTTTCCAAATTCAGTGATGCAGTTTGCAATTGCTGCTTAATTTTCAACTTAATAGGATGTAAATTGACGATTTTTCAGTTGAAAATTGATGATTTTAGATGTTTGCCCTTGAGTTGACCTTTGACCTTTTGACCACAAAAATAGTTGGTATCACAATTCAGTGATGCAATCTGCAAATCTTATTCAAATTTCAAGTCAATCAGATGAAAAATTAGGATTTTAGAAATTTGACCAAAGGTGACCTTTGACCTCAAAATCAATAGGCTTCTCAGTTGAGACTACCTCTACAACTCAATAAAATAAAGTTTCATGATGATTGGTTTCGAATTGTGACTTGTAGGCAATAAACAGACAAACAAAGAGACAGACAGAATAACAAAATCGACTGACCAATATATTTGAAAAATCTTCGATTTTGCAAGTAACAAACAGACAAATGGACACATATGCAATACCCTCTCCTCTGGCAAGGGTAATAACAAGTAGCTGCACAAAATACACTCCATGGCCAAAAGTATGTGGACACCCCTTCTAATTAGTGTATTCTGCTGTTTCAACCATACCCATTGCTGACAGGTGTATACAATCAAGCACACGGCCGTGCGATCTCCATAGACAAAACATTGGGAGTAGAATGAGCCGTACTGAAGAGCTTAGTGACTTTCAACATGGCACCACCATTGGATGCTACCTTTCCAACAAGTCAGTTCATCAAATTTCTGCCCTGCTCGAGCTGTCCTGGTCAACTGTAGGTGTTGTTATTGTGAAGTGGAAATGTCTTGGAGCAACAACAGCTCAGCCGCGGAGTGGTAGGCCACACAATCTCACAGAACAGGACAGCTGAGTGCTGAAGCGCGTAGCGTTGAAAAATCATCTGTCGTCGGTTGCAACAATCACTACCGAGTTCCAAACTGCCTCTGCAAGCAACGTCAGCACAAGCATTGTTCGTGGAGAGCTTCATGAAATGGGTTTCCATGGCTGAGCAGCTGCATACAGCCTAAGATCACCATGCTCAAAACAAAGCGTTGGCTGGAGTGGTGTAAAGCTCACCGCCATTAGACTCTGGAGCAGTGGAAACACGTTCGATGGAGTGATGAATCACGCTTCAGCATCTGGCAGAAAGAAGGACGAATCTGGGTTTGAAGGATGCCAGCAGAACGTTACCTGCCCGAATGCGTCGTGCCAACTGTAAAGTTTGCTGGAGGAGGATAATGGTTTGGGGCTGTTTTTTATGGTTCAGGCTCGGTCCCTTAGTTCCAATGAATGGAATATTAATGCTACAACAAACAATGACATTCTGGACGATTCTGTGCTTCCAACTTTGCGGCAACACTTTGGGGAAGGTCTTTTCCTGTTTCTTTCAGCATGACAAAATGCCTCCCCCCCCCCCCTTGCACAAAGAGAGGTCAATACAGACATGGTTTATCAAGATCGGTGTGGAAGAACTTGACTGGCCTGCACAAAGCCCTGACCACAACCCCATTGAACACCTTTGGAATTAATTGGGACGCCAACTGCGAGCCAGACTTAATCACCCAACATCAGTGCCCGACCTCACGAGTGGTTGAATGGAAGCAAATCCCCACAGCAATGTTCCAACATCTAGTTGGAAAGCCTTCTTGGAAGAGTGGAGGCTGTTATGGTCGCAATGGGGGGGACCAACTCCATGTTAATGGCCATGATTTTGGAATGAGATGTTAGACGAGTAGGTGTCCACATACTTTTGGCCATGTCGTGTACATACTTTTATGGCTAAACAGAGGGAAAGTACAAATGAAATAATTACAACAGAATATTAAGAGAACGAAGAGTTAATCAATTTTACGGTGATTTTTAAGAACTCGGTCATAGATTCTCGAACGTATTTTAAATCTGCAACCGGGCATAAGCTCATTTGGGGGCTTATATTTGGGTGCTGTCCATCCTTCCGTCCTCTCGGGGGCGCAACTCGTAAACGACAGCGCAGATTTCTTTCATATTCGGCACATGCACCCAACAAGTCAAATAATTTTGCGATCACGATTTTATTTACAAATGCTGATAATTATTTGAATAATTTTACATGAGAGAACCACACAGGATTATGATTAATTATCAACACATTATAAAATGATTTTAGAAACCATTATTTATTTATAAGCCAACTATAAATAAATAATGCTTCCCAATTATAAGCAGACTATAAGTAAAGAACAAGTAAATATAATGGTAATGGTAAAATATTTTATATGCTTGCATCCTACTTCCGACATCCCACCTTGATACATTCCTACCTCCATACTATCACCTGCATACTACCTACATTCCACATTTTTGCATTCTACTACCTCCATTCCACCTACACCCGACACACAAATTTGCATTATTTATCTATATACGCTTTACCGAAAATACCACCTTGAAGTATTTATTTATCGAGATGCCTTTTATCATTCCACGACCAACATTCCACCTTGAATTATTTCCATTTTTCCATTCATTTATACACACTTTTTCCATCACCGTAGATATACCCACATGCTATCTCAAATTGTTTATTCATTTATATACACTTTACCATCTTCACGACCAACACACAACTTTGAAATTTTTTTGTACACTTTGCCATCTTCACTACTAACTCACAATTTTTATTTATTTACTTCTGTAGGTACACTTTACAATCCCCATTGCCAATGCCCATCTTTGAATTACTTATTTATAAACTTTACCATCACGCCTATATATATCTCTCTCTCTCTCTCTCTCTCTCTCTCTCTCTCTCTCTCTCTCTCTCTCTCTCTCTCTCTCTCTCTCTCTCTCTCTGTCTCTGTCTCTGTCTCTCTCTCTGTCTCTCTCTCTCTCTCTGTCTCTCTCTCTCTCTCTCTCTCTCTCTCTCTCTCTCTCTCTCTCTCTCTCTCTCTCTTTCTCTCTTTCTCTCTTTCTCTCTTTCTCTCTTTCTCTCTCTCTCCATACCATCTTCATTATTTATATACACTTCACATTCTTCATTGTTGAGATGCTACCTTGAAAAAAAAAAATATATATATATATATATATATATATATATATATATATATATATATATATATATATATATATATATATATATATATATATATATATATATATATATATATATATATATATATATATATATATATATATATATATATATATATATATATATATATATAGTGCGTCTCAGCGATAACTCAGCGTTATCCCGTTGCATGTTCGAGGAAGAAGGTGCGCCGTGGTTGTGAGTGGACCCGGTGCTTAGAGAGGACGGTGTGGCAAGTTCGTTCATGAAAAGAAGCTGCAAGTTGGTTTCTGGGCCCTGGTGTTGCATACTCCTGCACGAATTACCTCACGTACGCTTCCCGCTCAGAGAGCGATTGGCACCATTTTGGGTGCGGTTTCCAATGGAGATCGACGCGGTTCGATTGCCAAGCTCCTGAAAGATCATCTCTGGACACAAAGCTAAGTGCCAGGATAAAGGGAGGGATTTTATTTTATTTTATCTTTTCCCTTGTCTGTATTTGAGTCAATGTGGCGGCGTCTCAAAATTAGCTTTAGTTTACCTCACGCTTTTATTATCACGCGTTGATTTATTCCCATTATAAATATTTGATTTATGTTCATTCAACCCCTATTTATTAAATTTGCTTGTGTATGTCTATTCATTGTGGGTTCAAGTATAAACCCTTGTGCTTCCATCCTGGTGAACACCTCTGGTACATGCTTTGCCACCTCCCGTCCCATGCACGCCTTAATCTCCAAGGATCTTGGCTGTTCACCTCCAAGGGAAATTGTTCGGATATCCATCGAGGTCCGTGTTAACCGCCCCGTTCACGACAATTGGGTCGAGGTAATTAACTTAACCGATGGGCACACCACAATACATATATATCGACTCCTCCCATGCTCTTCCAGCCGAAGAAGCTGCATAAAGCAACCAGGAAAGCCTACTAAGGTTTGACTTTTCCTCACATGCGCTGCTGGATGCCCTTCGGGGTTTGGCAGGCATGATGCTGTCGTGATTACGTTATCATCACGATGTTGATCCATGTCAGGAGAATTGCATAATTACATTACTACTTTCCGTGACTGCTTAATAACATCAATGGTGCTTCCTGGTTGTCATTGGTGGATGTAACACAATGTGTCCATGTCACAGATGTCACTTGTGGGAGCCAAATACAACTGGCCTCACCACTTACAGTCAGTGGGGCATCAAGTGCCAGTTTATAAACCAAAAGGGCTTCAAAGGTCACCAGTTGGATGGGACAGCAATATGTTGCCCTGATGAGCCTGAAGAAGGGAGAAACCAGGTGATTTTTTTTTAATCTTTCCCCTTGTCTGTATTTGAGTCAATGTGGCGGCATCTCAACATTCGCTTTAGTTTACCTCACGTTTTTATTATCACGCATTGATTTATTCCTATTACAAATATTTGATTTATGTTCATTTAACCCCTATTTATTAAATTTGCTTGTGAATGTCTATTCGTTGTGGGTTCGAGTATAAACCCTTGTGCTTCCGTCCTGGTAGCTTCACGTTTCATATACTTGGTGACAGCTTTTGACGTTGCCTCACGTGAACAGCTGGATGCCATTCGGGCTTTTGGCAGGCTTGACGCCGTCATGATGAGGTCATCATCACAAGGATGGTCATCATCACACAGTCAGAGAATTGTATAATTACATTCATACTTTCATCGACTGCTTAATAACATCGATGGTGCTTCCTGGTTGTGATTGCTGGATGTAAAACAATGTGTCTAATGTTTATGTAGCAGATGGCACTTGTTGGAGCCAAATACATTCTGGCCTCACACACATATGTATATATTTGTTTAAATACAACACTACCAGTGCAATTAGCAATTCTCTGTCACCAAAAATTTGGTTATTCTGCCATTAAATATGACACATGAAAGTCCAGTGTAGATTCAAGAGGATTCCATTCAGCATTTTTTGATGACATCGTGTAATCAAATTGATGCTTCATAGCATTTCTTCCATGTGTTTTTATATGGGTTCTGGAATGGTTCATTGAATGAATTGTATTTTGTATACGTAGTCGAGGTGAGAGAGAGAGAGAGAGAGAGAGAGAGAGAGAGAGAGAGAGAGAGAGAGAGAGAGAGAGAGAGAGAGAGAGAGAGAGAGAGAGAGAGAGAGAGAGAGAGAGAGAGAGAGAGAGAACACCAACAACAGAGCCAAAGGCCAAAACAGAGGGATATGGACAAACAATGAGTGTGGGGGGGGATGGAGGGTACGAGAGGATGCATGGAGTGGACAAGATGAATACAGAAGGGAAATCTCAGGAGGGAAACTGGAAATTTGGAAGGAGGGATTGAGGTGTCATTGAGGGGAGGGGGTTAATGAAGGTAGAAAAGATCATGGTTTTGGATTGGGGATGATCAAAGATGGTGGAGAACAGCTATCTTAAAGACTTGGAGGGAAGAATGAGATTGAAGAGGATGTGGGAGTTGATTCCACAGTTCGGAAAAATGGAGGAACAAAAGAGTGGAGGTGAGCATTGATTCTGGATTCAATTAGTTTCACCAGAAGGAGGTTGAGGGTTGAGGGTTGAGGTTGAGGACCATGTGTGCCCTGCAAAAATCTGGGAGGGGGAGGGGGTGGTGTGGGGGCACAAAGCACAGAAAGACCAGAGGATGCAAGACCAGAAATTAATCAGTGGAAGACAGAGAGACCACTGACCTGTCTTTGATGGTGAAGTGATAGGCTCATAGACTCAGCTGCAATGAGGGAGATACAAATAATTTTAAAGGCCTTGGTTTCCAAGGTGTCAATCTGAGCAAGATGTGAGACAGAAGAGCCAGCCCGAGGAGAGCAGTACTCCATCAAGCTGGTGATGAAAGCCTTGTTGATGGATAGGAGTTCAGGTGTGCTAAGGAAGGACTTTGTATGATGGAGGATGCCCAGTCAGCAGCTGGTTTTGGAGGCCAACTATTAAATGTGGTTTTCCCATGAAAGATCATGGCTGATAGTGAGATCCAAGAGTTTGAGTGACTGAACTTCCTCAAGAGGAGGACTGAAAGACATATTCCAATTGTTTGACCAGCATGTGATTTTTTTTCAAGGTTTGAAGAGAGGGAAGAGGCTGCAGCATGCCTGTCTGATGGATAAGGGCTGTCATGCTAGAGGGTGGAGTCATGAACAAATAGCTAAATATGATTTTACAGAGGGTCAAAGAGATCATTGATGAAGATCAGGAATAGGACTGGGCCCACAACACTGCCTTAGGGCACTTCTTGACAGGGAGAGGAGATGACAGGATTCCGTTGAGAGCCACACATTGGCTAAGAGAGTAGAGGAAGTCAGTGAGCTGTGTGTGGAGTTGGCCTTGGATGCCAAAGGCAGAGAGTTTGGAGAGTAAAGCAGGATGCAAGAGATAAGTCTGGAGACGGCCCTGATCTCATGTCTGACATTGAGGGCCTCCATCCATATCCATTGTTGGGAGAGTAGAAGCAGCATATCTTAGGAGTAACTTGGTCTGAAGCCAATTTGGTGATCTGAGATGAGGTTGTTGGAGAAAAGGAAGGATTT
>NC_140972.1:72789361-72869361 GCF_056783735.1 Eptatretus burgeri | reverse complement strand
AAGGGTTGGAATGTGGTCGGTAGGGGTCGATTGGGCTAAAGTCATCGATGGGCCGACCACCCAAACTTTGTTGGTCGTTTTGTCATTGTGAATACCTGTACCAAACGACAGCTGCTGAAGGCACATCGATGGAGCTTTGGTGGCCGAAACACGTTTAACGTTAAAAACAGGCTGGGGGAACTATGAACCTTCCTGGAGACAGACAGACACACATCATGGCCATTGCAATATTCCATGTGAAGCATGACCGCACACCTCAACGTTTATTCCTCACTTCCATGGAACCACATTCCTGAGGCTCTTCTGTCTCACTCTTCCTTCCAGGGCTTCAAGCAAGCAGTGCACCACCATCTCTTGTTATCCCCAACTCTAACCCATGATCTTTATTACCCCCATTAAACTTACTTGCGAGTTTCAGGGTTTCTTCCCTCCTCCTGAACTGAGCTGTTCATTCATTCCCTTGATGTTTGTCCCCACTATCACTTCTTCTGTTTTGCTCTTCCATGAGCCTTCCTCCTGGAACGAAAGAAAATAAATAAAAAACCGTACATTCATTTAAATTTCAAACGTCAAATCTATTTCTCCACAAAGTGGGGGCAAAATACTTGTTCTGTGCCGACTGTGCGACCTTTGAATGTCTCCTGACGAGGAGCAAGCTGCAGATGACGTGCGAAATGGTGGGCAGGTTAATATCAAATTGAGAATAGTGGAAGAGGAGGATAGAGGGAGAGGAAGTAGGAGTAAGGGAGGGCCGGTACTAGTAGTCCAGTACAGGGATATGCCGAGTACAAATGGGGAATGCGCGGGAGATCAAATGTCACTTCTTTTACATACACAGACAGTATGCATACGACCCGACGACCCCGGTTACACGGATAGGATCAAGCTGGTAAACAGCCTTCTCACCTTGCCAACAAGGTCAACATGCTGCGCCAAACAATTCGTTAAAGACATAAATAAATCAACATTTGATATGAAAATAAACGCCGAGAATTGCACGTTTTTTTTTTTTCATCTCGAGACCTCGGCATGAAAGGGTGGGGAAGGGGGGGAGGAGCGACGCAAAATCGACCAATCACGACGAAAGCTCCCAACGAGCACGTTATTACCACACCCCTACCACGTGATGACAACACGGAATTATAATCAATACTGCGCTCCGATTGGTTCAGAGCTTACATGGGCGTCGTTTCATTGGTTAACGCTCTTTGATCACGAGCAGCATGTGTGACCGCCCTTAAATGGGCGTGCTCTGAGGGGGGCACCTCATTGACTGGGTATGTGGCGGCCTCATCGGCTCAAGGTAGGCAGTTCGCCATTTCCTGGCCGACATGCCGTATCGAGCATGTAATGGTGTGCCCTGGTAGCGGGCATAAATCTGTTGTACATTTCCTTCATGTTCTCCTTGTTTTTTTGTTTGAAGGTTTGCATTGATTGCGATGAATTGCGCCAGGTACGTCGTTTTTCTTCATATTCATCATTATTCATTTTGTGGTGAATTTTTTTTATTTTTTTTTAAACTCGCGTTTAAACCACGTCTAATCCGTGGTGTTTAAAATGGAAAGGTTGCCGAGGCGATGTCGACGATCGTGTTAGAATGTGTTGAGGTAAAGGGGAGCGAATGCCGATCTGACTGAACCGTACAAATCTCCTCACGGTTTCTACCGTCGTTCTCCTGACCTCGTGAGGACGCACTCGATGAAGCTGACTCGTTGCACATGTTTGTCGTGGGATCCTTCAAGAAACCTAGAGCGATTCCGTCAAGCTGCTAATCGACAAACTATGCAAGCAAGTATGTATAATTATATATATATATATATATATATATATATATATATATACACTGGTACGTGCAAAAAAAGAATTGTGACGTCATAGCGCCGTGTCCTGTCATTGGTTTGGTAAATAAATGGCCGTAACTTGGGAACCACTTGTCCGATTAATATCAAACCTTAAAGGCACATCCTCAGGTCCCCAGCAATATACCTGGCAAGTTTCAATTAGATCGGACCAGTGGTTGTCGAGAAACAGCGGTCACACACACACACACACACACACACTGCTGGAATTGTAGATATATATATATATATATATATATATATATATATATATATATATATATATATATATATATATAATTTGTAGGTGTACTGTACAGATTGTAGACCTCTCTTGCAAACGAGGTGTTGTCCTCATTGAAATAAATAACTTCACCACCTTTTTCAGGAGCACGGAGCCATTCCTTGCCTTTTTGTCCCATTGGCATAAATTCCAGTGGTAATTGCATCGTCTCTGTTCCTGACGTGGCACCTCATCGTTGGTAACACCGAGCTGTCATTCTTGACACGTGCTCAGGAACCGCATCGGTGGTGTAAAAGAGATAAATAAATCTCACTTTTTGATGTACGTACTGATTGCAGGGCGATGGGTCACGTGATCGGTGTGTCGACCTGCTGATTCGTGTAGTCTCATCGAGTTATTTTTTTATTTCGAAAAAGTCTCTGATTGAATGCGTGAACTAGTGACGTTGCAAAAAAACGCAAACGCGTCAATTCCTACTCTGTGGATAATTTGCGGTTTGTACATTGGCCAAATCTGATTCAAGGTTCACACGATCAATCGGTGTGACATGAATAGAGGTGCTTGACCAACCATACACTGGCCTCGTGGTGGTTGTCGTTCACCTGCCAAGGAAGCACCATGATCATAAGCAATGGCCAGATTGACATCAAAAGTTTGCATATATTTTGGTCACATAATTGCAGAAGTAAGAAATCGTCTAAAGAAAAACGAATTGGTGCTGTGCCTGTTCAGTTGTTCTTCACTCGTACTCTGTGGATATGTAAAGCCTTGAGCCCATGCTTGTGAACGCACAACTTGCTAGGCTTGACACTTTGTCATGGTGGCCAAAATTCATCCCCCACCCCCTTTTCCTCCTACCAAATTCGAAGAATGGATGTGCTTGGTTGATCGTTCAAAGCTTCATTTTAAGGATGCTCTGAAGAATCTTCTGCAAATGTGCAATATTCCCACAATCAGGTGGGAAAGCTTGGCTCTCCATAGAAGTGAGCGGTGTGATTCGGTCATCTTTGGAATAACATTTGAGGAAGTTGGCAAAGTTAAGCATTTACATATCTGCATGGAACATCAACTCTAAAGATGCTCAATGAGCCACGAATGCAGCCATGCCCGTCGAACCGATGAACCTTGCTATATCGTAAATGACAAACCGCAAGGAGATTGTGATAGGTGCAGCAGTGATTTTAATATCTGTTGTGCAAGTTATTGCACAATGACCAATGTTTGCTTTAATTACTTTGAATTAAATAATGTAGATCAGCCCTCCAATTGTCCAGGATACTTTTGGAAGATTGCTTTTCATGAGCCTGGATCCAAGTGGATGGGAAATTACTCGTCCTCTTGCTCGTTAGCCAGTGATTGAGCTTTAATGTCAACTAAATTGGTCTAAAGCAGACCTGCTTGAACTTTGAGGGGGAGGAGTGGTCTCCATCTGCTCATGAGAAAAATGCAACCTTTTTTACACTGTGCCTGACCTCCTGCAAACCCACGCCAAGGCCACAAATCTGCAAACATGAACTTTATGTATACCCAGCACCTTTTGTTATTACCTTTTTAATTCCAAAACGTGCAAATACATTATCTAACACTTGCCCATATGCACAGTTGCATCGATCAGAGAAAGAACCCCAAAACATCTTTTTTTTTTTATTGCATGTTGGTGTTTGCTGGTCTTTAGTTTGTTCCATCTACATTTTGCTCAGGTTTCTGCCACAAAATTGCATAAATGTAGAAGCCTCACACTCATGATCACTGGAGCTTCATTGGCTCCCGATTCGACGGCAAATCCTCAAATGGTCCGGCTGACTTGGGAAGCTATAAATGGCACTGCCTTGCCATACATCGCCGGTCTTCAACCTTAAAATCGGGCTTCTCCTCCACGTTCTGCAAATCTTGGTCTTCTCGTGCTCCATAAGAGTTAAAACTAGTTCATCGCATTGCGGGGTTTCAATTATGCTGATCCCCAGCTCTGGAACTCACCATTTGTATTTGCTCTGCTCCTTTTGCTGGTTTCAACATCTCCTTGGAGATGTCGATTTTATTTATTTATTTTGGTATTTTGGATTCTCCAGACTCTGGTATAACGGTTAGCATAATGTGTGCCCTGTGTTGCAATATATATATATATATATATATATATATATATATATATATATATATATATATATATATATATATATATATATATATATATATATATATATATATATATATATATATATATATATATATATATATATATATATATATATATACATACATACATATATCCTTTAAACATGTATTTTCTGCACATAACTTGCAGTCTATATCTGCCTTCACAAATTGTTCAAGTCCTGATGATGTCAGTCAAGTATTTTTAAGTTTAAGTGATGTGCAACAATGAGGGTTATTTTATTGTATTTGTACTAATTATAGCACAGGCGATTTTTAAAATGCCTTTTGGTAAGGTGAAGCATTAAACAGCAAGTTTTGCAATCGTTATCTCGCAAGTTATCCAATCCTGTTTGCTGATGATTAAACTAATGTAGCCTGCAGCACTTTTTGAGGAAATGTCCGGAGTACTGTGACTGGGCAAATGTTGATTCGCCAAGCATTTTGCTTTGTGTTGATGGTTTGAGTTTGTTCAGCATTTAGCCTCATGAACTTTGCAATTGTGAATTTGTATTCCTTCCACTACGGAATCTCTTGTGAAGGCACAATATTTGCACTCTTGGTTGGCTAACCCTATCATGAAACACTTCCATGTTCAGTTGTCATGTCATAGTTTGCTTGCATCGATAAGGTATTCCACATTCGTGTTTTTTTTTTTTTTTTTTTTTTTTTTTTTTTTTTATGTAGTGTAATGACCTGCTTAGTTTTTGGAACAGCAGCCCACATCGGGATGAATACACACTGGCTAAGAACCTGACTGAAGACTGGTTCATCACTACAGAATTTGCATATTGCTTGTAATACCTGCTCCCACTGGGAGCAGCACCATGCCATACATGTTCAGTGAGAAGTGAGAGCTGGTGCCACCCTGAACTCCTGGGACTTTTATTTTTATTTTGTCAAACCTCTCTAAATTTTCCTGTGCATACTTTGAGTACAACCACCAGTTTTCAACTCATTCAGTCGTGCACAGGCAGACCCTTCCCGAAACCTGGTTGTTTTTACCTGACTTGTGTTGGGCCACTCCATTTTTTTGGTGCTATTCAGCCAGTTATCCTCTCTGCACTCGTATGGATAATTAATGTGACAACCCTTAGTTGCTTGCATCTCAGTTGGCATCCTTGTTAATAACTTAAGCAAATGGTCATCGTTATCATGTACTATGCCCTATGCATAATGTTAGTGCTGCCAAAACAGTTGCCAAGTTACAATCCTGGACGGGTTGCCACTCAATCAGCACAGGAATTTGGATTTTGTCAGGGTGCCGATTATAGATCGCCTACTCTTCACGAAGAACACCGTGAGACCTTTTACATCCAACTAATGCCAGGAGGCAGAATACCCATTTTATCGTCCATCCGAGGGACAGCACACACCTTGATGAAACACCGGGATGACAGTTAATAGCTGGGTCAGGATTCTAACCCAGGCTGGACAGCTTGGAGGTGAGTGTGCACACCTCTAGGCCATCCTGCCAACTCCATAACCAAATATGTCTAATGCTTATAAAGTAGCATGTGCATGCTTGACCACTCAAGTTTGAAAAACAACCTTTCAAGGTTGTAGTTTATTTTATTTTATTTTATTTTATTTTATTATTTTTTTTTTATTATTTTTTTTTTTTGTAAGCCTTGGAGATATTGCATTGTTTTCCCAGCTTAATGTTGACCGTTTCCTGAAATGTCTGATCTTTGTGCTCATGAAGTTGGGAGGTTCACAATTTTAGGCAATTGAGGGTGCTTCTGATGTGAACTGGTCCTTGTTTGAACCTGAAACCAAGCTTTATATGTATTACAGGAAATAAATATAAATATGCTTGCTTCACTTTTTTTGAAGGTATTGCCAAGCCATGGACACACACTTGTCCCATTTGAAGTGGAGGCTTTCCAAATACTGTATTTGCAAACGGCAACCACTCAGGTGTACTTTGTGCTCCCCCCCTCCCCCATTGCCCCCTCAGAACATACGATTGTAGAATTGAGCTCTCACCGATGAAAATTTTCCAATTGCAGCAAATCATGTCCCAACATCCGTCGTTAAACATGAGCTGTGTTGTGATGATTTGGCATTTCGATTTATTTATTTATTGTAATAAAGCAAATAATCCCATAATGTCTGAGTTGTCACAGATTGGTGTACTGGCATGCATTGAGCTGGATATTGCGGAACGTTTTCAAGCTAATTATTTGCCGTTGAGCCAAAGAATGAGACGTTCTGCCTTTGGGTGTTATCATTGGCAAGTCAAACTTTATCAAGACTGGTGTTGAAATAAACTTTTTGCAAATCCATTTGACTTTACATGGCTATTTGGGGGTTGTTTGAACCCCGATTTCAATATTTTAATGATTCTATATGATGGAGGGAGAGGGAGGGAACGATTTACATCTCTGTTTGTTTAACAAATAAAACAATACAGTACATTGTGCAGTGCATTTTCTGTTATTTGTTGTTGTAAGGCTTTTCCATGATAAAATGTCACCACTACTTCAGTTAAAACATCTGAAGGGGTAAGTTTCAGGTTGGTGAATTCAATTCTACATACCGCATTACAAGTGAATTGAATCGTAAACCAAAATATTCATTATTTCAAAAAGATCAGAATACTACATGCAGTACCATAATAAAAATAAAAATTATTATTCGTGAAATGTATCTCTATTGGAGTTGAATACAAACAACGCGTATGATAAATACGAGACCAGCACTCTATCGAGTGCATAACCTCCACCAGGCTGAACAGTTTGTTTTGAATCCAACTGATGGGCCAGATCTTCATCCAGACTTGAAACAAAATCTAATCAGCTTGTTCTTGTCACCGACCCAAGATATCCTCCAAGTGTTATTGTAACCCGTCGACAACATTTTGAGATATTGTGCTATGTATCGTTTTTGGTTTTTGTTTTTTTTGGCGCAATCTCGATTGTGAAGAATTGCTTTTAAAATTTCAGTATCTGGATCTTCACTAAAATCTAATCAATTTGTCCTTGTCACACCCAACCTGTCCACCTTTTTATTTTCTTTTTCTTCCACCTGCTGATTGGAGTTCAGCTTTTTTTTTTTTTTTTTTTTTTTTTTTTTTTTTTTTTTCTTTTTTTTTTTTAACAGAGAACGTACAAATGTTACTTTGTGCAGTGGTGGATTCAGACTGCTTGGAATCCTACAGCACTGTTCACAGTTCTAGTTATTGGGATCCCGAATCCATCCATTGGGACTATACTTTGTGCAGAGCGTTGATTGCTGCCGAAGCAGTCTCCTTGGCTATTGGGAACTATCGTGGACGGGTTGTCACTTCCACATGGGGTACTGAAGGACACCCCCAATGTTTTTGTACGGATTATTTGTATTTTTCTTGCACTTGATGTTTTCACTGTTTGTTCGCATTTTTAATTCTTTCCATTGCATCAAACTGAGCAAAAACACCTTGCAAAGACTGATTCAGTAGAAACCAAAGGCGTTCAAGATCATTGCATTCTCCTGCAATGAAGCGTAGTCGATGGGCCTGGCACTTTGCCATTGCAGACAGGTCGTTGGTTTCTCTTTCTTCGACTGCCTCCTTTCTGATCTTACACCATGTGCATTCTCCATGCTTTGTCCACCCCCAGGTATCTGCAGGGTGCACGTGGTCCACCAGTAGCCCCCTCTTGGTGAAACTGCCAAAATAAACTGTTGCTCACCTCCATTTATTTGTTTTCTGCCTGTGGAACCTACTTCCACATTCTCTACAATCTCGTTCTTCCTTCTAGGTCTTCAAGACAGTTATTCACCACCATCTCAGATCATCCCCTGCCCTTATCCAAAATCATGATCTTTTCTATACTCGAACCAACTCTTACACCTCACATATATTTAACCTCCACCATCGAAGATGGATGGAGGTTACTGTTTCACCCCTTTCTGTTTGTTTGTGAACAGTATTATGGAAAAACTCCTCGACGGATTTCGATGAAACTTGGTGGGGGGGTTAGGTATCGTCCAAGGATCATGCTATTAGATTTTGGACTTGGTCCAAAATCCAATATGGCAGCCAATTTGAAAAAATATTTGAATTTTTTTTTTTTTTGCATTTCTACATGTTTTAAGTGATTTCCAACCCCCCCCCCCCAAAAAAAAATTGTTAGAGACAAATAATTTTTTGCAACTTTTTTTTTTTCAACAAAATTTCGATTTCTTTTTTTTGCATTTCTACGTTTTTTTTTTTTAGTGATTTCCAACCCCCCCAAAAGAAATTGCTAAAGAGAAAAAAAATTGCAAATTTTTTATTTTTTTTTTGCATTTCTACATGTTATAAGTGATTTCCAACAAAAAAAAACGTGCCAGAATTATAGCGGCTGATTTTGGAACTTCAGGTGGATATACCCACGTAAAATCAATTTCTGTCTCAAGGAATCGAGTTATTTTACTAATGAATTGAGTATGTAAAAGGGAAAGTTGCAAACTGTACTCTGAGTACTGTTGACATCAAATTGAATGAATAGCATATCTGGTTCACTTGAGTGACCTAGCAGTATTGGCGGCGGAGGTTTTGCACTCTACAGAGTGCTCCCCCTCTAGTTTGCTTCTGTGTCTATCTTGTCCACCACTTGCTTTCTCCTGTACCCCTCATCATTACCCACATCCCTTGTTTGTCTGTCTTGTGATGTAACAAAGTTTGAATGTAACGTGTATGTAAATGTTCCACACATGTCTTGCCTCATGCATATTTATGCTCTGCCCATGGGTTGCATCATCTCCCTGCAGAGGTCAAGCACACTCTTCCCTGATCTGGTGGGACAGGGCACTTTTATTATTATTTATTTATTTTTAAGCAATGCTGTTGGAGTGGTTTAAATAAAAAGTGATTTGAACTGCCTGGAGCATTCTTATTCAAGAATGGGGACATTTTGGCCGTTCCAGGATACGTCTCTTTTCTTCCACCCTGTTGTTAGCATTTATCCCTTCTCCTTCTGCTGTTCCTCTTGTGTTGTACCCCGAGCCGTTTTGTGTTCTAGCTCGTCCACAAGCCTTGATTCTGAATACAAAAAGAAAAGGAGAGAAAGAAAAAAAAAAACCCTTTGACATCTGATGTGGTCTGGCAGCCATATTGGATTTAAGGAAAATCTTTAAAAATCATTTTTTCTAAAACTGCGAAACTTTTATTTGTGTCATTGGTCATGTGGTCAGGCAGCCAGATGAGATTGAAAAAAATATATAAATTAATTCCCTTCTCTGAAACTGCTTGATTGATTTGAAACTACATATTTAGGATCAACTAACTATGCTGAAAAGTTTATTTCACCAAATCATCATATGTCACATTGTCTGGCAGCTGTATTCTATTAAAGGTAAAAACCTTTTTAAAATCCCCCATCAAACTGCTGAACCATATGATGTGAAACTTTTATATCATCGAGTACCCTTGGGATAAAAGTTTTTAACTAAAACCTCCGGTTAAGTGATTTCACAGAACTGTTCAAAAAAAAATTCTTTAAAGGTTTTCCTTCAATCTAACACGGCTGCCAAACCATGTGAACAGAGTCCTACTTATTCAACTTTCTTCCTCATCGCTTGCACTTTTGGAAGTGCCCACGTAGAAACTGCTGCTTGCAGTTATAAGTGGCAGGTCTTGGGATCGACGAGCCATGAGAAATGTAGTTTGAATAAATATGACATAGGGTTGGCATGATTATTGGAATGGGATGGCATAGTCACTTGAAGACGTCGTTCGTTACCTCGCAGTTGTGAGCGGTAGTTCTCATTATTATATTTATTTATTTTGTAAAATAATTGAAGTCATTTAAACTATTTGCTCCAAAATGCAAACTTGTGTGCAAATTGTTTTATGAAACATTCCTTAGAAATCCAACACAAGTTGACACAATATATATATATATATATATATATATATATATATATATATATATATATATATATATATATATATATATATATATATATATATATATATATATATATATATATATATATATATTCCTTGTTTATAAACATGTTTGGTTTTTTTAAATTTATTTTTCTCATCACAGCAGCTGGTGTTGTGGCATAAAGTATTATTTTTAATTCAAAAATTTTGGGTTGGGAAGGGTGGTCGGACAGATTGCCTGGCTGGTTTATCTTTCAACATGAATTGTGATTTATTGCAACTCCCTTGCTAATGTTTTCATATTTATTTTGTGTAGGGTACTGCCCTGGCTTTTTCCATCAGCCCAGTATGGACATTCAACTCAAGACATGATGGCCTTTACTCCAAATTCTTTCCATTCAAAGTCTTCCTACCTATTTGCTGTTCCTTCATCCCCTCCATCACCACTTGCTCACTTTATCAGTCACCACCGCCCGCTTCGGCCTTGCCTGATCAATGATGGACTTGTTGGATATGACAAGACTCGTGGACGTGTTAAAAATGGGATCCAACGGAGTGCCACAGCCCACAAAGCGACTTCAAATATGTGCTCGAGGCAACCCCGCAAAAGTGTGGTGTTTGCAGATACACAAGGGTTACCACTGATCAACATACGTTACTACAGAGAAGCTGATGATCCTTGCCCAGATTTGCTGCAATTTGAGATGCTGCATCTTGATGAGAGCTTTGTGCCAAGCTTGAAATCCAGCAGTGCCTCTGATTCCGATTCTGAAGCAAATGTTGGCGATTGTTTTGAGCTGGCCTCGGTGCTGCCTTTGGCTTGTTCAGGAGCTTCCTCCCATCATTTATCTGAAAACTGTGTGTGCTTGGAGACCTGCACCATTCAGTCTGGTTATCTTTGGGGCAGAGTAGCAGTAAGCAATATCTCTTTTGAGAAGCGTGTGTTTGCACGTGTTAGCTTTGATGGCTGGGCTTCATTTATAGATGTGGAAGCTTACTACAGGTCTTCCCATAGTGCTACATCTAAGATTGACATTTTTGAGTTCTTCATGATTTTGCCATGGTGGGACAAAGATTCTGCTCCAGATGGTGACAAATTGCAAAAGCTTTCGACAGTAGAGTTGTATGGCAAGGTTGCAGACGGAAACTGCCAATGTGTGAATACGGATGCAGCTTGTGCGCAATCCAAATCAATGTCCGAGTTGAGAAAAAAAGACTCTGGAGGTGACAAATGGTGTTTGCCGCCGCTGAAGAGGAAGGAAGGGGCAACACCATGCCTGCGCATTGAATTCTGTCTTTGTTATGAAAGTCAGGGTGTGACACACTGGGACAACAACAATGGTCGAAATTATATGCTCATCTCAACACCCAAGCACAAAACCCATGGATCACCAAATCAAGCTAAGGCACTGCTGTGGGATTGTTGTCAAGGCAACACGATAGAAAGTGATCCCCTTGGCTCGCCACGAAATGGGCAAGGTCACTTCCTTGGGTTGCAAAACTGGGGTGTCAATCCCGGTGAAGTCCCCTACTGGTGAAGCGATCAATCCTACTGTGCTCTTCTAGTGTACCTTGTGTTTCTCCTTGTAGGTTTCAATGATTTGCTGTGTTGTGCCTACAAACAAGATACTGCAGACTTTTTTTTTTTACAGATTACTGGTGGCACTGTTCAGGAAACCAATGCCTTGCCAATTTTGTGACAAACCATTTTGCATGTTTTGGTTTCTTTCCATTCAACCATTTGCACAGTCATGAATTAAAGTGTTGATCAATGGGAAGATCCCAAGCATTGTGTAGCATCTGATGAAAGGTGATTTCCTCAGTTTTGTTTTTTAAATGTAACTAAATGCTGTCAGCCTCTGAATCAAAATTAACTTGTATATGCATGATGTAGTTTTAAAGTTGTTTGTGGTTTCTCACCCCCTCCCCCCCCCCACTTCTTTTTCTTTTTTCTTCTTAAAGCATGTGGTTTCACTTTGTATGTGTTACACAGTGTCTTTATTATTTGGCTGAAATGTTATTACTTTTTAAGGATTCACTTTTGTGTATTGTAGGAATCACATCTATGCAAATAAAGAAAAATCAAATAAGATCAGTGTTGTAAGCCACCCAAAATGGCCGAGGATCACTTTTGCTTTAATTATATAATAGTTTTTTCATGTTGGGTCTTTTTTTTAAAAAATAAATATATATATATATATATATATATATAATGGGTGTGGTTAAAATGTATTGATACCAGATATTGGAATTGGACTAATTTTATGTGAATCTGCTTTATTTACAAAAAAGAATGATGCTTGACTGTGAAATTGACAAAGATTTAATTAGTACATGTGGCATGCATCACTTTATACGAAATAAGGTCGTGTCAACAAAATTGTTGGCATTGTGGACGGGTGCTACTTGTCTCCGATTTTGTTGGAGGGTGAAACGCCCTTTTGCTTGCATGCCTAAAATTCCTAGGCTATGATTATTGGGTTTTTCAAACATTGGCACAAGCCTTATGCCCTTATCACATCGATACTTTGAAATGTTCCAATTTTCAACACACAAAATGAAAGTGCCTTGTGGTTTTCAAACAGACAAAACTAATCAAATGTGCAATAACTTTTTGGATAATGTGGACATGTGCTATATTTTATTTCATCATTGCTGTGAATAATGGATTGTTTTGGGCTTGATGTGGCAAGCCTATTTCAAACCTTTTTTAAAAAAAAAAATGAATTGTTAAATAAAAAAAACAACTTGAACAATGGATATGTATGGTGATTTGTCATCAGCGTTGCTGTTTTTCTCACATGAACTCATGGTTTTTTTAATTTTTATTAATCTTGATGGTTCGAAGGTGTTCCTGTTGTTTGTCATTGGAGTAAGAAGTGTGTATTACCCTGACGTTTGACTCTAGGAGGGGTTTTCAAATTGTTTTCTCCTCCTCATCCCCCTCACATTTACGACATTGTCGTGATTGGTCGTCAGACCGTCCATGAGATCAGTAACCAATCTCAGCTCGAGCGCTTTAGAGTTGGGCCGTGCCCAGGCACGTGGTCCAGTCCGTCTTCACCGTTTGAACAGTCGCGCACAAAGGACATGTCTTCATTAAGATGTGGATAGATTTGTGTTTGTCATCTTTAACTGCAATGTCACCTTGCATTGTGTAGTCAAGCTGACAGGAATTTGTATCTCCATTTATTTTATCGAAGAAATTGACGTCGTGACGTACAAGGGGTGGGGGTCTCGCATATTCACCGTCTTGTTATGTTTGGTCATTGGCTGTCAGTATTATCAACATCTTTTATTTGACACCCAATCATTCATGGTATTCATTCTTGTTGTTTTTTTAAAAAAATATTGTCTGGTAATCAGTTGCCCAAGTAGCAACATCATTTGGTAATCGGCTTTCATTCAATGTCTGTCATTCATTGTGTGTGTGTGTGTGTGTGTGTGTATGTGTGTATGTGTGTATGTGTGTATGTGTGTATGTGTGTATGTGTGTATATATATATATGTGTATATATGTATATATATATATATATGTATATATGTGTATATATGTATATATATATATATATATATATATGTGTGTATATGTATATATATATATATGTGTGTATATGTATATATATATATATATATATGTGTGTATATATATATTCTTTTTTTTTTTTTTTTTTTTTTTTCAATATTTTTCTTTTTGGACGCGAAAGTCAAAATGGAGGCAATTTAACTTTGACAAAAACACAACTTTGATGCAGGTGGCAGTCACACTTTCGTAATATGATTTGGTGCTGTATGTGAATTGCAGACTATACAAGGTGAAAGTCGGCATAAAATTGAAAATTATTTACTAGTTTCTCAAAAGTTAATATTTATCACTACAAGGGGTGTTTTCTGGCAATGCAGTAGTCCTGCTCCACCCCAACCCACCTCCCCCCCAGACTCACTCCCCCTTGCCTCCGCTGATTAGTGGAGGTTGGCTTTGGGGCTTCCCAATCTCTGGGGACAGGTAGAGTACAAAAATGCAAGTTATCTTCACAGCCGACTTGTAATACCCTCTGCCACGACCACTGGGTGGCACGAGACTATACAAATTTTCGTTGACCCTCCCTCCCAAACCCTGCAATTACAGATGTAACCAAGTAGCCCATGTTCACCACGAGGTCAAACCTGGTCCATGTGCCAAGTTTAGTGGCAATTGGTCCAGGAGTTTTGGTGTGATAGATCACGCACAATGGCATTTATGTATTGGATTTGATATTTACCCTCACCTAAGGATTCGATGGGTGCGTTTGTTTGTCCGCAGAGAACTTTCATGTTTGTTTTTTTCTGCAACCACTTGTTGGATTGAGATGAAATTTTCACTATCGTTGCGACTGTAGAATGTTTTAATAATTATGACGTCATAGGTCACGTGGTGTGGCAGCCATATTGGAGAAATGGAAAAACTTTGGACCTCCATCTCAAACTGCATCAAGGAAAAATTCGAAACTTGGCACATAATAAGTACTCATGGGGAATGAGTGATTTTTTTTTTAATGACATCATAGGTGCCCTTGTCGTGACGTCATAATTAAATATAAAGAACACCACATCTGATGAAAATTGACGGGCATCTCGGGTTAAAATGGTCCACAAAAAAATTCATGATTTCACCGGTCACATGATTTGGCACCCATATTGTTTTAAAAAAGAAACCTGAAAAAAAATCATCTTCTGAAGTGGCTGAACAGAGCGAGCCGAAATGTTACACATGACCGCCTGTCCATGAGGAACAAAAGGTTCACACCTGATGTTGGCCACATGGTTTGGCAGCCATATTGCGTTTACCCGAAAACGTATTAAAAAATCTTCTCCAGAATGGCTGGACAAATCGAGGGGAAACTTCACATTAGTGTTCACCAAGCCATGGGTGTACAAGTGGCACATCGCAAGCACTCCACATGGCGAGTGTGTGTTGTTTTTTTTTTTTTAATGACATCGTAGGTGCTTGCCTTCATAATTGCATATGGAGAACGCCACATCCGATCAGAATAAAAATTTTTAAGGGTCCTCCAGTGATTAAATGGTCCACAATTTTTTTATTGATTTCATCGGTCACATGATTCGGCAGCTACATCTAGATATTTCTGTTAATGTCTGCGTGTAATTTGACGTATCTCTTCCAAAACTGCCGGACGGATTGTCACCACCTTCGGCATGCGGGTGCTCTGTGGTCTAACGAACAGCATGGGCGATGTGAGATCGTGCCAGATGGAAAGGTTTGGGAATTTTGGGAGGTTTTTCTAATTTTTACATTAGTTTGCATGGCGATGTGTGACGTCACCGCTGAGAGGTGTAATGACGTCATCAGTCATTCGCTGATGTCATTACGTCTGTCGTCGACAGACCGTCACCTCCGAGAGGCGTAATGCCACTCCCAGAAAACAGCGTCTGCAATGTAAAACCCTCTTCTGCACATGCTGACTACCTCAGAAGGTGAATGTGACACAAACGTTGTATTTTAAGTAAAGATTTCTTTTAAAAAAAATATTTCTGTTAACGTCTGCGCGTATTTTGACGTTTCTCCTCTGAAACCGCTGGCAGGAATGTGCTCATTTCCCATATACTGGGGTTTCTTAATGTGACGAAGATGATGCACTAAATTTCTAAGCTGGAATTGGATGACAACGTGGCTTCAACAAAGTTTTCAACCAATCGACGGCCGCATTTATTCCCGTTTGGTCGCCATCGCTGAATTGCTGTCCGGTAAGTGCTGCTGTCTTTCCAAAAAATATGAACTCGAGTAAGGGAGTATTCATTGCATCAAACACTGAAGATAAACACAACTGATAATAGTATAGCTCAGAACATCAGCAATGGTTGTCATGTTTTAAAAATCAGCGTGGAAGGAGGGGAACAATGAGCGTTCAGAGCTCTGCCAACATGATGTACCCCGATTGGCTCTTTCCCGGACTGAACACGCCCTCTTCGACTGTCAATTTGTGTCTGAAATCCAACGTACATATTAAAAACACCCGAAAATAAGTTGCAATAGGCCGACGTCCAGATAACATCAAAGGCTATAATCTGAAGATATGGGGAACCAGGGAACGGGTATGAGGTCATCCCTTCATTGCCCGGATTCTCTTCTTTTCTTTGTTTTTCGAAAGCGCGGTGTCTGACAATAGATTCTGTACCTTGAATGCGTGCGTATTGACTGTTCAAATTAAAGAGGTGTTCGATTGTCGGATGCACCCAAACAACTGCCGTTCATTACATTAATTGTCAATATCAACCACCATCGTTACCTGTGTTGTGTCTTGCGTGTGTGGTCTTCAAATTAAAGCGTCCAAGCGGTGTTCGACAGTCAGATGTGTGCCAAAAAGTGCCGTTCATTGAAATTTGCATTCTGATTCTCTGTCACCGTCCATTGCTCCTGTTCAGTCTTGGGCTAGGCCTATATCATGTTAAACTTGCCCCATCAGACGCCAACCTTCCAGTCACACTGCAGAGGATGCAATTTCCAGTCAGACATGCATACTCGATGAACATAAACAAATCCCAGGGCCAAACACTTGACAAACTCGGAATATATCTCCCAGCCCTTGTGTTCTCCCATGGCCAACTATATGTTGCATTTTCACATGCAAGAGGTTACTCCTATATATCTATCAAAGTGTACAATAATTCCTCACAAGGACTATTCAGCAACAAGACACTCACCCAAAATGTCATCAACAGGGAGGTCCTTTAGAAAACTAAGGACAGATAACCATAGTGCATCACATCCCTAATTACACCCTTGAATTTTTAATATACTTGTGTCAGGTCAGGTTAGATCTGTGACCTACTACAGGTACCATGTAAACCTGTACTAACCTGTTCCATGGTCGGGTTGTCGGTGACTAAACGGTCTCCCCCACCAGGGTGTTTGGATATGGACACCCAGCAGGAGTAAAAACAAAACCTGTCAAAGGGCGGAGGAGCTCCTTGTGAGCCATCGGCCATCCATATCTCGTGCCCAACTGTGTCTGCGGACGCCCTCCTGCAGTTGGGTTACTTTTTTATTAGGAGGTTGGTGGCAGGATTTGCACTCCGGCCACCGTAAAACCCTTCATTCCACAAAACACAAAAACTCAAAAAAATCTGAAAACCCACTCCGTGGGAGTACCTCCTGTGCAGCTTCCCTTCGCAGGGCAGCTCACCGGATGATGGGATTGGGGCAAAGCCTTCAGGACCCCCAATCTTTGATAGGAGGGAAACCACGGGGTAACATTCACGGGTCAGATTGCGGGTTCATCCAAGGAGTTGCTGTCGCTGTGTCCAATAAGCTGACCCCAATGATAATTGAGGTAACACCGGTCAACGAGCGTATTATGAGATTAAGGATTCGTCACTCCTCAGGTGTCATTTCCCTGGTCTCTGTTTATGCTCCGACTGAGGCGAGTGATCTCACCGTGAAGGATGCCTTCTACGCCACGCTAGAGTCTGTGGTTGATCAGTGCCCCAGACGAGATACACTTCTCGTCTTGGGGGATTTCAATGCATCGACTGGAACTGATAGGGATGGTTATGAGATGTGTGTTGGTCCCCATGGGTCAGGAACTATGAACCAGAATAGCACTAAGTTCCTTGACTTTGCACGAAGTCATGGACTTAGGGTGGCTGGTTCATGGTTTCAGCGCCCACAAGCTCATCGCTGGACTTGGTATTCCAACGCTGGTGGTGCGGCAAAGGAGATTGACCATGTCCTCATTGACGGGTGCTGGAGGATGATCCAGAACTGCAGGGTCGACCGGAGTGCTCAGTTCCTCAATACTGACCACAGGCTTGTTGTAGCAACTCTAAAGCTGCACCTTAAATCCTGGAGAATGATACCATCCCAGCCTAGGCTGGATGTTGGCAAGCTCAGGGATGAGAGAATAGCTGAGGAGTTTGTGAACAGGCTGAGTGGACACTTGGGTCTGGGTGCTTTGGGGGGGGGGGGTCCTGAAGAGTTGTGGAGTGCCTTCAAGACCACCATCCTTGATGTTGCCGTTGGATGTCTTGGAACTCACCGCAGGGCAAAGAAGAATTTTGTCTCTCAAGGGACACTTGATACAATTGACCAGAGTCTCAGGGCCAGGCTGAATGGGAGAGCTGAGCTGTTCAGGGAGCTGAGGCGTAAAATTGTACGTGCACTGAGGGTGGACAAGGAGGCCTATGTGTGAGGAATCTGTGAGGGGGTAGAGCATCACCTGTGGACAGGTGATTCTCGTCCCGCTTACAGGGGAATTCGCGCATTGCGTTCATCCAAGGTCATCCCTCGGACCAATGCAGTTAGAGCAGAGAGTGGTCGGCTCTTGACAGGAGTCTGAAGTGAAGGCCCGCTGGGCCGGTTACTTTGAGCGGTTGTACCAGGCTAATCCCCCAGCTGTCGAGTTGGTTGTCAAGGGTGCTTACAATCCCTGTTGCTCACCCTCAAATCAACTGTGGTCCACCTTCGCTTGTGGAAACACGGGCTGTGGTGAACCGGTTGAAACGGGGCAAAGCTCCAGGGATCTGTGGCATCAATGCTGAACTTCTCAAGGCTGGTGGAAATGCTGCATTCGTGTCGTTGCATGCAGTTTTGTGCTCTGTCTGGAACACAGGCATCATCCCAACTGATTGGAAGAGGGGCCTTGTTGTTCCTCTCTGGAAAGGGAAGGGTGATTGCCAAGACTGCAACAACTACCGAGGGGTGACGCTGCTCTCGGTGCCAGGCAAGGTCTTTGCTCGGATAATTCTTGATAGGGTTTGCCACCATCTGCTTGAGCACCAGCGTCCAGAGCAGTCAGGCTTTACACCAAAGAGGTCAACGATTGACCGTATCCTTGCTCTTAGTGTCCTCACCGAATGCAGAGGAGAGTTTCGGCAGGGGCTGCTTGCAGCCTATGTTGATCTCTGTAAAGCGTTCGATTCAGTGAATCGGGATGCCCCCTGGAGGATTCTTGGTCTTCGTGGGGTGCCACCAAAACTGATCGATCTGATGTCTGAACTCTACTCTGGTACTGAGAGTGCTGTGAAGTGTGGTGGTACCATCCCTGACTTATTTCCAGTTGTTACTGGAGTTCGTCAGGGGTGTGTACTTGCCCCCACACTTTTCAGCACTTGTATGGACTGGATTTTAGGGAGGATGTCGGAGAGATCAAGCCGTGGTGCATCGTTTGGGAATGCCAAGATCTCGGACCTTGATTTTGCAGATGATGCAGTCATTTTTGCAGAGACTTTAGACATCCTCTTGGGGGCACTCGAGGTGCTGAATGAAGAGTCGGAGCCGCTGGTTTTACGGGTTTCTTGGGTCAAAACTAAGATCCAGGCTTTCGGTGACATCTTGGATGCTGCTGTCCTGTCTGTGTCTGTTTGTGGTGAGGATGTTGAGGTCGTGGAGAGATTCACTTACCTTGGCAGTGATATTCATGTCTCTGCTGGCTGTGAGTCAGAGGTCGATAGACGTCTGGGTCGGGCCTGGGGAGTCATGGGTTCACTGCATCATGGGGTGTGGCGCTGCCGGTACCTGTGCGGGAGGACGAAAGTCCGAGTCTTCAGGTCCTTGGTACTTCCAGTCTTGCTCTATGGATGTGAGAATTGGATTCTGACCAAGGATCTGAGACGGAGACTTAATTCCTTTGGTACCAGCTCTCTTCGGAGAATCCTTGGCTATCGCTGGTCGGATATTGTGTCCAACGAGCGGTTGCTGAGAGAGACTCGGATGAGATTTGTTACCTGCATAGCCCGTGAGCGTCAGTTGCGGCTGTATGGACATGTGGCTCGTTTTCCTGACGCTGATCATGCTCACCAGATTCTCTCAGTGGGGGAGTCTCATGAGTGGAGGATGCCAGTGGGCTGACCATCTCAAGGAGATGGGGATGGGCCTGGCATCTGCCTGGGGGATGGCCAGATGGAGGCCCCTGGAGTACCAGGGGAAAGTGGACACAGCGACGCGCTGTTCTGGCACATGCTCCCATACCTCACCTGATTAAGGAAGACAGGGATGGCGGTTTTGGGTGCAGAGGTAGGGTAGAACGAGAGAGGAGTGTTTGAGGGTGGGAGAGTTGTTGACAGTGTGTAGGAGATTGCAGAAAATATCGGGGAGAGGGTTGGATGGGGAGGAGGACAAAGGGATATCTGGTGAAGGGATGAGTTGCAGTGAGGAGCAATAAAAGAGGGGGCAAAGGGAGGGAGGGGTGAGGGGGAGAATTGAGGGAGAAAGGTGAGGGAAGCTTGGAGAGGGAAGAGGGTGAAATTTGCTTTGAAGAGGGAGGAGGTGGCTGGTTTGAGATAGGAGATGACAAGAGTATAATGCACAGCCATGGCAGAGGAGGGAGAGGAGAAGGATGATGTCGTGGTATTGTGAAGAATTTGTCGTGGTATTGTGAAGAAGGGAGTGGGCAGGGGGAGGCGTAAGATATGAGGAGTTGGGAAGAGGGGGAGAGGCAACTTTGAGAAGGGGGATATTAGAAAGGGAGGGTGAGGGGGGAAGAAAGGTGTGGGGTGGAGTTTTTGAGAAGGGGTAGGGGGAGAGGATGGTTATTGCCTTGATGGGGGAGGGGGGGAAATCGGAAGAAGTTGCACTGAAGTGGGGGGGGGGGGGAAACGATTGGAAGACTAATGGGATTTTCAAAATTTGTTGGTCAGAGATTCATTTAAATACATTGGAGGATGGATGGAGTTTAAAAGAATGGAGATAATGAAGGAAGAAAGGATTGTAACAGATGGGATTTTTTTTGACACCGGATGAAAGAAAGGTCGAAAGTAACTTGGGTTTTTGAAGAAAGAGCATGGCAGAGAGAGAAGTTGAAACATTTTAAGAAACCATTTGTGTTGAAGATTAGGGAAGAGGGGTGCAGAGTCAAGGAGGAATTTGAAGAAGAAAAAATCGTGAAGGTGTGTGCAAAACGTTCATGATCAAAGTGGGACTGGAAATGTGGAAAGGGAAGAAAAAGGAAGAGTCCGTACAGGAAGTCACGTGGTTCCGGGAGGGAAAGGTTGGAGAAGGGAAAAGGCAAACACGATATGCAAAGACGACAAATATTCACCAATGAGCACAAGTTTTAATTCAAGACTTAACCAGAAACACAGAGATAACAGTAAAAATGACTGGAAAACTTATCTTTGAGAAAGTTGGCAGAGACCCTGCAGAGGAACCGCAAACGTGGCTCAAGGTCCAGAAGTTGAAAGTTGAGTCTTTTCCAGTCTTTGTCTGAAATCAGACACATAATACAGCAGATTTAACTGTTAGCTCTCATTGAGCCACTGCTCCTTTTTTTTTTTTTTTTTAAAGCTTCAATAGTCCTGCACAGTGTGTCCAAACACCAGTAAAAAGGGACTGACTCCCTGCCAGCAAACGACAAAAAGTGCACACCTTCATCCTGATCTTTGTCACACTCAAAGCAGTCAGTTCTCATCATGTCTTTTAAAGTCTGGTGGAACCTTTCCAAAGCACCTTGCAACTCTGGATGGTATGCACTCCATTTAACCTGTTTTACCCCCAACTAGTGCAAAACTTGTTGGAAATGGTTTAACATGTAATTTAATTCCTGATCAGACTGTATGACCTTAGGTAGGCCAACAAGAGTCAGGAACTTAACTAATGCCTTGGCAATGGTCTGGGGCGCAATTTTTCTGAGGGGTATCGCTTCTGGGAACCTCACGTGTGTGTGTGTGCGCGCGCGCGCGCGCACACACACACACAATAGTCAACATGCACTGATTACCTGCTATAGTCTTTGATAAGGGACCTACACAATCAATGATAACCCAACTGAAGGGTTCATCAAAAGGTGGAATTTGTTTTTAGGGTACCAAAGGAATCTTTTGATTTGATTTCCCCACCATCTGGCATGAGTGACAGGATTTACAAAACTGCAACATCATGTTGCAAATCCGGGCAAAATATATCTCTTTTATCACGTTTTGTTCACCCCAAGGTGACCTGCCAACGGTGTCTTGTGTGCAAAGTTCAAGATCTCATTCAGTTGCAGTTGTGGAACCACAATTTGATAATGTATTTTACATTCATCATCTACTGGTACATCATGTGGTCTCCTTCCTGGAAACCAAAGACCCTGTCTTGAAGGCACAAACTGAGACTTATCAAAGAGTCTCCCCCGTCCCTCAGCACATTCCAAAGAGTTTCATCTTTTTTTCTGCCTGTAAGCCCCTGGGACCAGTTCATAAGCTTTAAGAATTGCCCTTTGTACCTCATTATACTGTGCACACTGATCAATAGGTAAAGCAGAGTATTAATCTTTGGCTTTCCCTGCAAAAAACACTTCGCAATAGCATAGTCCAACACTCTTTAGGGTAAGCCATTGCAAAGTTTGTGCCTGTGCCACTTTCTCAAAGTGAAGGAAGTACTTCTGTCTCTCTGGAACGAGTCTCACATGTCTGGTAATGTCCCAATACTTTTACCGGTCGACAGAGATTGGGGAAGATGTGGTCTTAATTTTCCTCCATCACCTAAGGTGAAGGAGGTTATGTTTTCACCCCTTTCTGTCTATTTGTCTGTGTACAGGATATCTCAAAAAGTTGTCAATGGATCTGGATGAAATTTTGTGGACAGGTTCGGGGTGCGACAATGACAAAGTGATTATATTTTGCTGAAGATCCGTATCCGATTACGACAATTTTTTAAGTGATTCTTCACCATTGACAGATCGGACTAAAATGATATACAGCACGATATCTCAAGGATGTGGACGGATTCGGACGAAACTTGGTGGACAAGTTGGGTGTGGCAAGAACGAATTGATTCGATTTTGGCGAAGATCCGGATGCGAGAATTGTTTAATTTCTTGAGTGATTCTTCACCATTGAGAGATTTCAGCCAAAAACCATACATAGCCTGATATTTCAAAAATGTATTGATTGGGCCCGATTATGTTCTCGTGGATCAGGCATTACATGGCGGAAGTATGCGTTCTCCCAAGTGCCCTTCTAGTTCCACTCTGTATTTCTAATTCCCTTCATTTAATCTGTCCTTGAATTTCCAATTCTTTCATCTCTAGTTCTTTAAGGCTTTCTTTCAAAAATCTCCAGTTATTTTAGCTTGTATTCCCTTTCTTGCTCGCCATTTCTGTTTCTTTGAACTGCAATTCCAACTTTCGCAACTCCACATTTTCACTCTTTTCATCCTTTAATGATTGGTATGCCAATTCCTGCAAATTGTTCTCCTCAACCAAATAGTTTACCACCAACGCCAGGATTTCCACTTTCTTTCGGGTTTGTCTAACTTCTAAGTCAATGCGTAGTCAACTCCAAAAGCTCAGATTTCTTTCATTTATACAGTTGTCCCATAATCTATTACCTCAATAAATTATTTTGCAATAACTGCTATTCTGGTCATCTGTCGGTTTCACCTGGTTATCTTTCAATCACTTTCATATTATAAGTGGCAATTTGGTTTCATATCATACAAGCCCCCAATTTCTGTTCCGTGTCCACCTCGAGGCACAAAAGTGAGTGCACCCGTTACCCGGAGGATGTCACGGTAGAAAAATAAATGAGGACACTAATGTGCCCTGTTGTTTTACGGGTGAAGCCAGCATTCGACAAGAGACAGAAGGATAATTTTATAAGTAATATTTATTTATCCCTACTGTCTACCTTAAAAACAATAACACTAATTAAAAGCAACCCTTACTGACTTTCCAAAGAATCCACAAATTTATAAAGTACATACGTCACAGATATCAATACAGCTTTGAGTCAACTCAACTTTCGAGGTGGCAACTTATCTCAGGAAACCAGTTTGTAAAATAAACCCCAGCAGGTTATAAATGGGTGAAGAGTCAGCTGTGAGCATGTTCAAAAGGATCTTGTCCAGTGGGTGGGCACATGATAAATCCAACAGGCCAGTCACAAAGCAAAAGTCCTCAGAGGGTGGAAACCTTGTAACATCGGAGCAGGGAGAAGAACCCGAGCCCAAAGGTCATGCTGCCGCAGAGAGGTTGAAGTTGGGAGCTCCACACTGTGAAAGACAATACTTACTGGAAGCAGGTGAGAAGAGAGTGAAGGAACAGGCAGGCTGCCATCTCTACAACCAGCGAGGAGATGCCTGCTTTGAAGTCGTCTTTGAGACAATAGCAGGGCATCAGATTTGATGAGTGCCCATCAGATTTGATGAGACCAGTAGATTATAGTGACCATCTTCCAGCAGGGTAAAGTTGGTTCATTGTAATCAGGGAAGGGGGTCGCTGAACTATTTCAGGTTTACGTGCAGTGGACCCCCGATTCCTCCTTTTCTATTTTAATCGGTTTTAAAATGAATTTCCTCACTTGAAATTCAGCACAGCAGCCGTTCCTTCTCCGTCAACATTTTCTCTCTCTCCGACTTTACGCGAACTGCCGGTGCATTTTATATCTTTCACCAACTGCCCGTCTCTTTCACCTTCGATTTGTTGGGGTTTCTCGAGGCCCCAGCGGTGCTATCTTTTATCTTGTTTTGTTGCCATTGCTGTGGTGCAATGGCTATACTTTTTTTGAAAGGAGTGTTTTTTTATGGCCAAATTTCAAGCTGATCACGAATCCGTTGAACTTTTTGACATAGGATGATGTCTTCGGTTGGTAAAATGCAAAAATTCAAAATGGCCACCAAATTTACCCACTTTTTCAGGTAAAATTTGATAATTATGGCTTACTAGGGCATGTAATATTAGGGTTGGGCACACATCGACTTTTTCTCTGTTGTCACGTTGAAAGGAGTGTTTTTTTATGGCCATTTTTCACGCTGATCACGAATCCGTTGAAATTTTTGACCTAGAATGATGTCTTACTAAGACACTATCATATTATGAACAGATTTGGATATTGGGCCATCTCAAATTTTTTGATGGCAGTGGAAAATGGCTACCACAGCCATAAGCGGCTGAATTTGAGATGGCCCAATATCCAAATCTGTTCATAATATGATAGGCTACTAGTCTGCCAAATTTGGTGCTTTCCTCACAAAATGCACAATTGTTATGCTATATTTAGCTAAGTTGCCCCACTATTACACTGGGAATCAGACATCTAACTTTCTGGTGGCAAGCTTGTGGGAAAACCGATTCAAACATACCCTCTTACAGGCACTGCAGAAACAGGAATGCAACTTGTAAGACAGAAATAACTCCCCGAAAGGTAAGAAAGGTCATGGGTTAGGATGGGGGATGACACGAGATGGTTGTGCACTTCTTCTTTGTTTGTATGCAGCACAAGGCTGTGGGGTAGCATCATTGGCTGAGGTCGTGAGTGTGTTGCTGATGGAGTGCCCTCAGCTGATTAGAGCAAAAAATAAAATAAAAAAAACACAACTTGGATGTCAAGTTAGATGAATAACTGAAATTAAAAGAAAAAATTTGTTTCAATTTTTTTTTTTTTTTTTTTTTTTTAAATCTCTTCACAAATCAGTGACCAGTGACCACAGCACACAAATAAGTTAAAAAAGAAAAGAAAACAACCCCACTTTCGATTCCTACCAACCTGTTTTTTTTGTCACCTTCAACTTGTCATTGTCTGTACATGGAAGGTCTGACAGCACCTTCTTCTGTTCTACATCATGATTTTGATTATCGTCGTAATCTGGGGAATCTTGATCAGAAAATTATTTGTCGAATTCACTTTCTGACGAGTCTGAAGCGAGTTGTGGGGTATGCTGGATAATGCTGATCACAGCATTATCCATCGCATGCTGACAATCTTTCCCTCGATTACGTCGTGGCAGTTTTATTCAGGCGTATTCAGGCGTATCCAGCGTATTCAGGCGCTTCTCGGAGTGTGACACCTACGACGCAGCGATCGACGTGCTGCGGGCGCTCTACGTGAAGCGCAAGAACGAGGTGTACATACGACATCTTCTCAACACACGCAGGCAAGCAGCCGGGGAGACAATCGATCAGTTCCTGCAAGCTCTGAGGCAGTTGGGCAAAGACTGCAATTTCCGGGCTGTAACCGCCGAGGAACATCGAGATGAAGCGACCCGAGAGGCGTTCATCCAGGGGCTCAGGCGTTCATCCAGGCGTTCATCCAGGTTCGGCAACGCTATTATTGGAAAAAGTGCAACCCACTCTTGAAATGGTAGCTGACCAGGCCCGAGCTATGGATACGGCTCAGCAGCAATCTGAATCATATGGGACACCGGTGTTGCTAATGAACGCTGCTACGGCGGAAACTCAAAGAACCCCCCGGGACACCTCCGACACTGAGGATGAAGATAAACCCGAGGAATCGGATACCCAGACCTCGTCAAACTCCTCAGCAACTACTTCGGTTGGTAAATGTTTCTTTTGTGGGTATAAAGACACCTCCGTAACAAATGCCCCGCCAGGGATGCCACATGCATGAATTGTGACAAGAAAGGGCATTATGCCAGGGTATGCAAATCTACTCTTAGAAAAAATAAACCCACTTCTGCGGCCCTCTACTCACAACAGAAACTAACTGCAGCCTCACCGGGGAATCTATCCGAGGTTATCATCAACGTACGAATTAACGGGCATATGGCTGAGGCTCTGATTGATACCGGTAGCTCTGAAAGTTTCATCAACAGCTCGCTAGTGAAGGGCAGGAAATGGAAGATCCACCCGACAGACAATACGGTATGCATGGCCTCCACATCACTACAGTCCCACGTACGAGGGTACTGCAATGTTGAGTTGGACGTAAAATGCTACACGTATCGGGATGTAAGGGTAGTGGTGCTTCGTGATTTATGCGCAGATGTAATTCTGGGTCATAATGTCCTCAAGCAGCACGCGAGCGTCGAAATACCCTTTGGAGGAAGCAAACCTCGTCTAATTCTAAATGCTCTGACCACCGCAGAGGTATCGTCCCCCCTGCTGTTTGCTAACTTGTCGCCGGACTGTAAACCGATAGCGATCAAATCGCGACGATACACCGCCGCCGATATGAACTTCATCACTTCTGAGACCAAGCGATTACTGGAAGAAGGTATTATAGAACCGAGTGATTCGCCATGGCGCGCGCAGGTGTTGGTGACCACCAACCAGAACCATAAGAAACGAATGGTTGTTGATTACTCTCAAACGGTCAATCGCTTCACCCATCTCGATGCTTACCCTTTGCCGCGCATAGACGAGATGGTCGAACGTGTGGCCAATTATAAAACATTCAACACCATCGATTTGCGAAGCGCCTATCATCAAATTCCCATTCGAGAGGAAGACAAACCTTACACCGCGTTCCAGGCAGGTAGACGCCTCTATCAATTCAGGAGGATTCCGTTTGGTGTCACCAATGGAGTAGCTTGCTTCCAACGAGTTATGGACGACATCATCTCGGATGAAAACCTCAAAGACACTTTTGTTTACGTGGACAATGTCACGGTGTGCGGTAAGGATCGGGGGGAACATGATATGAATCTGGACAGATTCTTGAGCATTTCTAGAAAATATAATCTGACCCTCAACTACGACAAATGCATATTCTAGGCAAAGGCAATTGATCTTCTCAGCTACACAATAGCCGACGGCATGATTAAGCCCGATCCTGAACGATTGCGCCCACTTCGTGAGCTACCCCCACCTCATGACCTGTAGACATTGCGTCGAGTGATTGGAATGTTCACTTACTACGCTAGATGGATTCCCCAATACTCCGAGAAAATACATCCCCTGGTGCATTGCGAAAACTTCCCGCCAGATGCCGCTGTTGTGAAAGCTTTCCACAGCCTCAAAGATGATATCAGTAATTCCGTGGTATTATCGCTCGACAGCACGGTGCCGTTCGTGGTGTAAACGGACGCTTGCGATCGCGGCGACGCTTAATCAGTCTGGGCGACCCGTCGCGTTCTTCTCGAGAACTCTCTCTGGAAGAGAGCAGAGACACTCGGGCGAGAGAGAAGGAAGCGTATGCTATTGTCGAAACCCTACGTAAATGGAGACGTTATTTACTGGGCAACCACTTCACACTCGTCACGGACCAGCGATCCGTTGCCTTCATGTTTGATGGGAAAAATAACGGGAAAATTAAGAACGAGAAAATAATTAGATGGCGGATAGACCTATCCTGTTATAGTTATGACATTGTTTATCGGCCCGGGAGGGAAAACCCTGCTGCAGACACCTTCTCTCGGGTCTACTGTTCGGCAACAATCGGTCGGGCTTTGCAAGACCTCCATGAGTCTCTGTGCCACCCAGGGGTAACCAGAATGGCACATTTCGTGCGCAGACAAAACCTTCCCTATTCTATCGAAGATATTAAACAAACGAGTGCTTCATGCCCTGTTTGTGCTGAACTAAAACCCAGATTCTATGGCACTGCTTCTGACAGGTTGATCAAGGCCACTTCTCCCTTTGAGAGACTAAATATCGACTTCAAAGGACCCCTGCCGACCGAGACAGACAACAGATACATACTCACGGTTGTTGATGAATACTCAAGGTTCCCATTTGCATTCCCGTGCTCGGATATGACCTCGGGCACTGTCGTGAAATGTCTCTCTGACCTCTTTGCCATGTTTGGGAAACCTTCGTACATACATTCAGACAGAGGGCCGTGTTTCATGTCGGCCGGGCTAAAACAGTTCCTATATGAACACGGCATAGCAATTAGTCGAACGACGGGTTACAACTCACAGGGTAATGGGCAGGTGGAACGGTATAATGGAGTCATTTGGAAAGCCGTAACCCTGGCGCTGAAATCAAGAGGACTGGGCCCCAGGCAATGGGAGGTTACCCTTCTCGACGCCCTGAATTCCATACGCTCTTTGCTCTGTACGTCCATCAATGCTACTCCTCACGAACGAATGTTTACTCACCAACGACGATATACTGATGGCCAATCGGTGCCCAACTGGCTAACCTATCCGGGAACAGTGTTCATGAAGCGCCCGGTACGACAAAGCAAGTATGAACCAATGGTGGAGAAGGTCGAACTCATCGATGCTAATCCTGAGTATGCTCATGTTAGACTTCCTGATGGCAGGGAGACCACTGTGTCGGTTCGCCATTTGGTTCCCGCAGGTACTCCTCCTGCAGGTACTCCTCCATCTGGTACTCCTCCCTCTGACATTCCCTCCCCAGGTGTTTTCCCCCCCCCCCCAGGAACTCCACCCGAGAATGGTGACGACGGAGCTACCGCATTCCACCCGAGAGCGATTGAGGAGTCATCCCCGGCACGAGTCGAGGCTCCCCAAGAGGATCGGAAGCCTCCCTCAAGTGAAACCACCATTTACTCCCGGAGAGGTCGACGGATAAAACCCCCTCGCCGACTCGATCTGTAAAGGGGATTATCGGCATCCCTCGATGGCACCTTACCATGCTCCTATGACTCAAAATAATCCTCACTGCTTGGAATGTATGCTTCTGTAGTTTAAATAGTTCGCGCTGCTTGAAATGTATACTCCTATAGCTTTGAATTAATCATGGTGCGCTAGTTGAGCCTCTAGTTACATTTTAAAGATGGGGGGAATGTGATGAAATAAAGGATGAGGTGACGCGCGATCACGTGTTGCGCAGCTCGTACACGGGACAGATAAAACCGAGATGCCGCGCGGTCGGTTGCATTGTCCCTGGGGCATTGTCATTTACGGCGGTGGTTCACTTGGTGCTCGTTGAATGGTGAGAATTGAGAGTATACCGGACTCTGTGCTTATGCTGGCTAATTGCTGATTTATTTTGCAGTGATCTACTGCACATGTATTCCTTGCTGCACATGTATTCCTTGCTGCACATGTATTCCTTTATGTCTCTGTAGAGTTGGCTTCAATCAAGTGAAATAAAGCCTTATACTCCGAAGGTTTTTCTCTCCCATTCACTTCAGTAATGTTGAGGTAATATTAATTTTTTTAGATGAGATCCTGTTCTCGGCGGTGTCGTTGTTGTTGTGAAGGTAATGTTGAGGTAATATTAATTTTTTTAGATGATATCCTGTTCGAGGCGGTGTAGTTGTTGTTGTGAAGGTCATGTTGAGGTAATATTACTTTTTTTAGATGAGATCTTGTTCTAGGCGGTGTCGTTGTTGTTGTGAAGGTAATGTTGAGGTAATATTATTTTTTTTTAGATGAGATCCTGTTCTAGGCGGTGTAGTTGTTGTTGTGAAGGTATAAATGTTGAGGTAATATTAATTTTTTTAGATGAGATCCTGTTCTCGGCAGTGTCGGTGTTGTTGTGAAGGTAATGTTGAGGTAATATTAATTTTTTTAGATGATATCCTGTTCTAGGCGGTGTAGTTGTTGTTGTGAAGGTCATGTTGAGGAATTTTTTTTTTCAGATGATATCCTGTTCTAGGCGGTGTAGTTGTTGTTGTGAAGGTCATGTTGAGGTAATATTAATTTTTTTAGATGAGATCCTGTTCTAGGCGGTGTCGTTGTTGTTGTGAAGGTAATGTTGAGGTAATATTTTTTTTTTTAGATGAGATCCTGTTCTAGGCGGTGTCGTTGTCGTTGTGAAGGTCATGTTGAGGAATTTTTTTTTTCAGATGATATCCTGTTCTAGGCGGTGTAGTTGTTGTTGTGAAGGTCATGTTGAGGTAATATTAATTTTTTTAGATGAGATCCTGTTCTAGGCGGTGTCGTTGTTGTTGTGAAGGTAATGTTGAGGTAATATTTATTTTTTCAGATGAGATCCTGTTCTAGGCGGTGTAGTTGTTGTGAAGGTAACGTTGAGGTCATATTAATTTTTTTAGATGAGATCCTGTTCTAGGCGGTGTAGTTGTTGTTGTGAAGGTAATGTTGAGGAAATTTATTTTTTTCAGATGAGATCCTGTTCTAGGTAGTGTAGTTGTTGTTGTGAAGGTAATGTTGAGGTAATATTAATTTTTTTAGATGAGATCCTGTTCTTGGCGGTGTAGTTGTTGTTGTGAAGGTAATGTTGAGGAAATTTATTTTTTTCAGATGAGATCCTGTTCTAGGCGGTGTAGTTGTTGTTGTGAAGGTCATGTTGAGGTAATATTTATTTTTTCATAGCAAAAAGACGGTTTAATTTGATATATGTAAGAAGAATTCTTCGTTCGCTTCTTGGCTTTGCCTATTCCATATTGTAATCAACATTTTACGAGTAATTATTCATGGAATAACTTCCAATGTATTAAAATAATTGTTTCGGCCATTGACTTTGCATTTGACGTTTTGGAATTTTCTCTTTCGTCGAAACGAACAACGCGGAAGTTAAAATTCAACCTGTTTGATTGGCGGGACATAGCTTCACATTGGTGAAGGGAAATTTAAAAAATAACTATCTGCTCTGAGGGCAGAAACTGAGGCGTTTTCTTCTCAGATGCGTCGTCAATTTCTGCCCTGCAGGCGCATTTGGTTTCTATAAGTTTCGTTTATACAAAACGTATTTCCGGTAGTGCACGTGGGAAGTTTCAACTCTGACCAAAAGGGAAAAAAAGGAATCCGTCTTCGGTATCATGGGCAGCGGGCGAGGAAAACGTCGTCCGAAACGGAAGGACCCGTCGGACCCGTCGGAATTGCAGGAACACAAAGATCGCCATGATCAGAGCATCGATGAACGGAGCAGAGGTGGACTTACCAAGGCAAGAACACACTGTTACTCTGCACTTGAACTGTTACCTCAACCCTGGGCTTGAGTTTTATTTTAAAAAAAAATGTTTTACTCCATTTCGCATTTAGTAATACTGGACTGTTCTTATTCTCAGGGGGAGGGGGTATATATATATATATATATATATATTTATATTTATATATATATATATATTTATATTTATATTTATATTTATATATATATATATATATATATATATATATATATATATATATATATATATATATATATATATATATATATATATCTACAGCTCTGGAAAAAATTAAGAGACCACTGCAAAATTATCAGTTTTTCTGGTTTTACTATTTATAGGTATGTGTTTGAGTAAAATGAACATTTTTGTTTTATTCCAAAAACTACTAACAACATTTCTCCCAAATTCCGAATAAAAATATTGTCATTTAGAGCATTTATTTTCAGAAAATGACAACTGGTCAAAATAACAACAAAGATTCAGTGTTTTCAGACCTCAAATAATACAAACAAAACAAGTTCATATTCATTTTTAAACAACACAATACTAATGTTTTATCTTAGGAAGAGTTCAGAAATCAATATTTTGTGGAATAACCCTGATTTTCAATCACAACTTTCATGCGTCTTGGCATGCTATCCACCAGTCTTTCACATTGCTGTTGGGTGACTTTATGCCACTCCTGGCACAAAAATTCAAGCAGCTCAGTTTTGTTTGATGGCTTGTGACCATCCATCTTCCTCTTGATCACATTCCAGAGGTTTTCAATGGGGTTCAGGTCTGGAGATTGGGCTGGCCATGACAGGGTCTTGATCTGATGGTCCTCCATCCACACCTTGATTGACCTGGCTGTGTGGCATGGAGCATTGTCCTGCTGGAAAAACCAATCCTCAGAGTTGGGGAACATTGTCAGAGCAGAAGGAAGCAAGTGTTCTTCCAGGACAACCTTGTAGGTGGCTTGATTCATGAGTCCTTCACAAAGACAAATCTGCCCGATTCTAGCCTTGCTGAAGCACCCCTAGATCATCACCGATCCTCCACCAAATTTCACGGTGGGTGCGAAACACTGTGGCTTGCAGGCCTCTTCAGGTCGCCACCTAACCATTAGACGACCAGGTGTTGGGCAAAGCTGAAAATTGGACTCATCAGAGAAGATGACCTTACTCTAGTCCTTTATGGTCTTTTACAAACCTCAGCTTGGCTCTTCTTTGCTTCTCATTGATGAAGGGCTTTTTTCTAGCTTTGCACGACTTCAGCACTGCTCCTCGGAGCCTGTTTCGAACCGTGCTCGCCGTGCACTTCTCCCCAGCTGCCGTGTGCCATTGTTTTTGTCGGTCACTTGATGTCATCCTACGGTTGTTGAGTGACATTCGAATGAGTTGGCGGTCATCATGGTCAGTGGAAAGTCGTTTTCGCCCTCTGCCAGTCTGTAGCTTTGTTGTCCCCAATGTCTGCAACTTGACCTTGTTCTTATGAACCGCCGTCTGGGTGTGCTCTGGCTTTCAAAAGGAATTAGCCACTGTGGCTAATCCAGGTTTAGAATGATTAGCCACAGGAGAAAGGAAATAGCCACATTTTATTCAAAAGTTTTATTATTTTTTTTTTTAGCAATATGAAATAATAAGTTAATTTTAAGATGGATGTGTGAGTTTGATGGGTGAGGTTGATTGGATGAGTGAGTTGGATTGTTCAGATTGGTTGGATGAGTGAGTTTGACATGTGAGATTGGTTGAATGAACGACCATCAGGGGAGGTGGTGATTGTGAGGGATGGTGGTGGTGATGGTGTGTGTGTGTGTGTGTGTGTGTGTGTGTGTTATGGTTGTTGTGCCTTTAGTAAGTGGTCGTGGGGGATGGGGGTGGTTGTGCACCAACCTCATGCCAGTCAAACTCATTCATCCAACCAATCTCACCCAACAACTTCACTCATCCAACCAATCTCACACATCAAACTCACTCATACAACCAATCTCACCCAACAAACTCTCTCATCCAAACAAACTCGTACTACTACTGATTGTGTCAAAACTCACTTGGCAACCACTGACCCAACGAAGCATGTAGCGCTGAGTAGCGCCGAATCATTCCGGGAATTTTTTTTTTTCAAAATAATTAAAATAAAATTTTGAGACGAGAATCATGTGTAATTTCGGTCAATTTTTTTTTTTTTTTTTTAACTAGAAACTACTTTAAAACTACTAAAGCTAGTATATATAAGCTTGTACGAAATCACGCGTGATTCCCGTAATGAAAACATTCAAAATGGCGGCCGTCTCAGCCATCTCAACAAAGGTTGAATTCTGTGCTAAAATCGCCCAAAATTCACCTAAAACTGGTAAAAAAAAAAAAACCCACTAAAACATGGATTAGCCACAGTGGCTAATGGGTGGTTTAAAATATTAGCCACAGGTAAGGGGGATTCGCCCTGTGATGACGTGGCAAGCGGCAGCGCACACCCAGGCCGTCTTTGAAATTTTAAGGATGGAAGCAACGTGACGCTCACTGTATCCCTCTGCCAGTAAAGCCAGAATTGAACCCTTCTTTTCCTCACTCAAAACTTCTTTTCAACTCTTTTGTCATGGTCAATAGTTATTTTTTTGGATTCCAATTACTTTTGAGGTACTACTAGCACTGTTTTTGCCATCCAGCTGGTCCTATTGCAAGAGGATAGTGATGACCACAGCAGTGGTCTTTATACTTTTCCTTGTTAAATAAGATTCGGTTCAGGTGATCACCAAATCAGTACCTCACGAAGTAGAATGGGGTGTGCCTGTGTTGGAATTCAACAGACACTGGAATGGAATGGCTGCCATACATGTGGAGATGGTGATTTAAAATTTTTTTGGAGTGGTCTCTTATTTTTTTTCTAGAGCTGTATATGTATTACACACATACACACACACACTGCCAGATAATCTGGTTCAACCAGGTCGTTGTGTTGTATGGAATACTTTGGGAGTTTTCTAGGAATGTCCTTTGACAGTATAATAGCAGTGACCCATGGAAATTCTGCGTCATGTAAAATGTGACTTCAAGTCCTCGACCTCATTTTTCTTCAAACCCCCTCTCCGAGCTCTATCCCCTCTCTGTCCCTCCCTCCCTCTCTCTCCCCAACCTGATTGTGTCCTATCCTTTCCCTTTTTATGCCTCCACACAAGGGTGCCGGAGGCATTATGTTTCCGGGTCGTCTTTCCATCTGGATTTTCGTTTTCGCGATAATTCTAGAAGCAAATTGTAGAATTTCATCAAACTTGGTAAAAAGGTAGAGTAATACAGGGCAATTGAGTGATTTGATTTTGGGCCAGATGTGACAAAGGTCAAGGTCAAACTCTGAAATTTTTTCTGTTTACGCCCTAACTCAAGAATATTGGACAGGATTTCATCAAACTTGGTACATAGGTAAAGTAAGACAGGGCAATTAACTGATTCGATTTTGGGCCAGATATGATAAAGGTCAAGGGTCAAATATGTCAATACTCAAGTGTTTGTGCGGGAGAGCGGAGGCATACCCGTCGACTGCGCGCAGTCAAATTACTCAAGTTTCTTCAAGTCCTCAATGGTAAGTCCACGAATCCTCTCCCAACACCAATTCCTGAACCCCCTCCCTAAATGCCTCTCAACCCCCCCCCTTTTCCCAACTCTGTGCATTCTCTGCCCCCCCCTCTCCCACCCCCACTGAGTGTGAGGAATAGTAGCGATGAGAATTAAGTGGTGAGGAGTCGTCTACATGCCCCAACACACCTTCCACAAGCTGGCTAGATTGTGCTCACCCAATGGTTCGTTGGTTCTGATTCGCCTGCATTGTCTCTCCCGGGTTCCTCCCTCCATTCCTTTCATTCCCCGGTCGTCTGGGGTGCCCAATTATCTCTCTCTAAACGCGATGGACCCAGCAGCTCTCGTGGGAATAACGGCCGGTGATGCGAGATGAGGCGGGCAGCAGCTTTGTTGTGACCGGACAGCATGACATCAGCTGCACAACGCTGTGGTGACTGAATGCCGGGCTTGGCATGGATGTCCTTGTGTGAGATGAGAGTCAGGAAGCGTACAAAAATAATGAGTCGAAATGTAATTAAAGTGTAACAAAATAACCCCCCCAAAAAACTTGGAAACTGAAGAAGAAGCATGAGGGCTGGAAAGTGTCAAAGCGGAGATTGGAAAAGGTCAAAAAAGGGTTAGATAAAGCTTCTGAAGGGAATCAGATCGAGCGAGTAAAGAATTGCAGAATCTCTTCTTCCAAGAGAGCTAATGAAAACGTTCTTGATTTCTTCTCCACGTCTCTCCCTTAATTTATTTCCCACCCCCCTTGTCTGTGGCTCAGAGACACCCATTGGTACCTCCTTGTTGGTGATTTGTCTCTTCTCTGAAACTACACAAACTATTCTGATGAAAGTTGACCGCAACCTGCATCACACGTGTTATACCAAAGTGTATCGACAGCATCGAAATCTGTGCTCATTCAGGGGGTTTACAGGGTGAGATGGGGGGGGGTTAACCCCACAAAATAGGTATTTCATCTCTTCTCTGAACTACACACACAATTTCAATGAAACTCGACCATAACCTTCATCACCCTTGATGTACCAAAGTTTGTTCACGCCATTAAAAAAAAAAAAAGGTTTTGGGGAGTCTGCGGGGGTTTTGAGTGACTGGTGCTCCTGATCCAGGTGAGCTTCAGAACAGGTGGTGCTTTTTTATTATTATTATTATTATTATTATTATTATTAATAATCCGTGCTATGTAGAGCATGTCGATCTTGCAAAACATGCACATCTCTTCACATTCAGCAGTATTCTAAATGAAATGCTTTCAAGTGCTCTTCTAATAATTGCTATTTTATGAACAATATATTTGACAATGCAAATACTCTGCACCACGCATACTGCAATATACAAATCAAGATCACGAAATGAGTCATAACTGAAAACGGAGTTTTGTTTCAGAAGCTATTCAAATACCTACAAACTGACAGTTTCCACTGATTCTTCAAGTATGAATAAAAGCAATAAACTGAACTTTTAACTTTTCCTTCTCAATTGTCACAAATCCATAAACAATATTTCACATATGAAAACACTTGAACTGATGTGTATGGCCATTAAAACAATAATATTGACAGAACATTCTGGACACAGCAACTTACAACAAAACGGTGAACAGCATGAACAAAGGTATCTGATTTGCCACATGTGCAGAACTTAGAGAAAGTTCACACTCCCTTTCAAAATTTTCACCTTTTGTTGCCTTGTAGCCTGGAATTAAATTGCATGAAATCAGACTTATTTTTCCACATTTATTTATACATCATAACCCACAACTTCCAAGTGAAAAACAAATTTCAGAAAATTAATTAAAAATACAAAACGAGAATGTCTTGGTTGGATAAGTGTTCACCCCCCCCCCCTTTTAATAACAATTGTAAATTAGCTCAGGTGCAACCAATCACCTTCAAAATGACACCAAGTTATTTGGCATCCACCTGTGTTAAATTGTCATGATTCTGATTATTTCAAAATAAAATCAGCTGCTGCTGGGTAATGCAAAGACAACCATGAGCACCAAGGAGCTTTCAAAAGACCTCTGGGATAAAGTTGTGGAAAGGCACAGATCAGGGATGGGGATAAAATTATTTCAAAGGCCTTGAATATTCCTTGGAGTCTAGTCAAGATAATCATTAAGAAGTGGAACGTGTATGGTACCACCAAGACCCTGCCTGGATCAAGCCATCCCTCCAAACTGGATGACCAATCAAGGAGGACACCAATCAGGGAGGCTACCAAGACACCAATGGCAACATCGAAAGAGCTACAAGCCTTTTTGGCAAAGACGAGTCACTGTACGCATGTGATAACAATATCCCAAGCACTCCACAAGTCTGGCCTGTGTGGTAGAATGGCGATAACGAAGCCATGACTCAAAAAAATCCCACCTTGAGTCCCATTTGAGGAATGCAAAAAAAAAAAAAACACTCCAGAGATTCTGACACCATGTGGCAAAAAGTTTTGTGGTCTGATGAAACCAAGATGGAACTTTTTAGCCTCAATGCAAAACAGAACGTTTGGTGCAAACCCCACACAGTAAGCCCATCACCCAAAAAATACCATCCCTACTGTGAAGCATGGTGGTGGCAGCATCATGTTATGGGGATGTTTCTCATCAGTAGGGACTGGGTCACTTGTCAGGATGGAAGGGAAAATGGATGAAGCAAAATATAGAAAAATCCTCAAGGAAAACCTGCTGTCCTCTGCAAGAAAGCTAAAATTGGGACTGAAGTTCACCTTTCAGCATGACTGACCTGAAGCACACAGCCAAAGCTACACTGGAGTGGCCAAGGAATAAAAAGATTAATGTCCTTGAGTGGCCCACTCAGAGCCCTGACCTAAATCCAATCAAAGATCTTTTTCATTACTTGAAAATTCCTGTCCATCAACTTTCCCCATGCAAATTGACTGGGCTTGAACAGTTTTGTACAGAAGAATGGGCAATTATTGCTCAATCAAGGTGTGCAAAGTTGGTAGAAACCTATCCCAACAAACTCAGAGCTGTAATTGCTGTCAAAGGTTCTTCCACCAAGTATTAAGTCGGGGTGGACACTTGTCCAACCAAGATATTCTAGTTTTGTATTTTTAATTAATTTTCTGAAATTTGTGGAATTTGTTTTTCACTTGGAAGTTGTGGATTAGGATGTATAAATGAAGGTGCAAGAAGTCTGTTTTAATACAATTTAATTCCAGTATATATGGCAACAAAAGGTGACAATTTTGAAAGGGGGTGTAGACTTTCTATAGGCACTGTATATCAACATACGGATATCAACTTGTGAGATGTTTTTTAATTATTTGATTACATGCAAGATGGCACTCGATTCTTATGGTGGGAAAATGACCACGTTCATATTACCAATTTTTTTTTCACTTGTGATAAATGGTCAGTCATGATCAACTCCATTTTCTTATAAGCATGGTCAACTTCAGGTAATACTTATTCCTCCTAGTCATAAAAATAGGACTGCCTGTCCTGAAGCTCACCTCAATCAGGGGCAACAGTCATTGAAACCCCCCACAGACCCCCTTAGACCCTGAATTTTTTTCAATGCTGTGAACAAACGTTACAGGCGATGAAGGTTGTGGTCAAGTTTCATTGAAGTTGTGTGTAGTTTCAGAGAAGAGAGGAAATGCCTATTTTTTTGGGGGGGGGGTCAAAAAACTCCCGGTAGACCCCCTTAATGGGCGCATATTTTGATGCGATTGATAAACTTTGGTACGTCATGGGTGAAGAATGTTGTGGTCAAGTTTCATCAAAATTGTTTGTGTAGTTTTAGAGAAGACAGCAAAGACCTATTTTGAGGTGGGTTCACCGTCCCGCTCCCCTCTCCGAAGACCCCTTTATGTGTGTAAATTTTGATGCCGTTGATGCACTTTGGTGGTGATGAGGGTTCTGGTCAAGTTTCATCGAAATCATGTGTGCAATTCTGGGGAAGAGAGCGAATACCTATTGTGTGTGTGTGTGTGTGTGTGTGTGTGTGTGTGTGTGTGTGTGTGTGTGTGTGTGTGTGTGTGTGTGTGTGTGTGTGTGTGTGTGTGTGTGTGTGTGTGTGTGGTCAAAACCCCTCCTCGACCCCTTAATGAGAGCAGATTTGAAGCAGTCAATATATCCTTGTTTGGCATCAGATATGAAGCTTGTGGTCAATTTTCATCAAAGACATGTGTTTGGTTCAAGTGATGATGACTGAAGTGTTTACGGACTGTGATTCCCTGACTCACTCACCTATGGACACTGATTGCATAAGCTCATCTGACGAAAGTTCAGGTAAGCTAAAAATCACTGTTACTGAATTCTGCTGGTTACCTCTGCCACTGAAGGTGAAGGAGGTTATGTTTTCACCCCTTTCTGTCTTTGTTACTTACGAAATCTTTAGATTTCGTAAGTATATTGATGACTTCCGTCCTCTGTCTGTGTGTTTGTTTGTGTGTGTGTGTTTGTGTGTTTGTTTGTAGGCACGATAACTCGAGAACTGAAGAAGCTACCAATGTCAAATTACACCATGTGATTCAGGAGGGCCATGGCTAGCGCTGATTAGATTTTGGTCAAAATCGGTCAAAGGTCAAGGTCACAGTGAGGTCAAACATAATTCCGTAAATTCATGTGGAGAAATGGAGTATTTTTGCTTCGGTCGACGTTACGAGTTGGTTTTAACTTCGATTTTAATTTTGTCTTCGGTTTTTGCGATCGCTTAGGACGCTTAAAACTCGGTTGTTGAAATTCTGGTAGAAATCGGATGTTTTGGAGACGTTTTAAGATTGAATAAAAAATATTTCACTCGCGCGTCACGAGTCGTCACGTGGTGCATTGCACTTGAGCAGAGGCGGCGTTGATCACGTAAACGTTTTCCGTGTGCGTGCTGACGGTGTTTTCGATGAAGATGGAGTTTAAAAGTCATTTTTTATCCCAATAAAGGTTATCGTCGCATGCCTGACTCGCTAAGCCGTCGGATTATGTAAAGATTGTTGGTGGATGGCCGAATATTACGGTTTTGTGACTTTGATAAAATAATATAAAATAATTACGTGGAGAAATGGAGATTTTTGCTTCGGTCGACGTTACGATTTTTGATGGTTTGGTACAGAATCATTGTAGAAACTTCTGGTTTGCGTCACTACCTTCTCTGGAGACAGCTTTTATTAGACAAGGTCAGAGGTCAAGTTGACTATTTCATAAGTACCAATCTATGACTGCTTGTTTGTTTGTCCGCACAGAACGTTGGTGTTTTTCTCTCCAACCACTTGTCAGATTGAGACAATTTTCACCATTAGTGCGACCACTCATGTGGAATGCTTTAATGATAATTATGACGTCATAGGTTACGTGGCGTGGCAGCCATAGTGGAAAAACAGAAAAACTTTGGACCTCTGTATCTCTGTAACCGCACCAAGGATAAAAATTGATACTTTGCACATAGCAAGTCCTCCTCATGGGGAATGAGTATGGTTTTTTTTTTTTTGTTATGACGTCATAATTGCATATGTGGAATGCCACATCCAATCAGTGTGAAAAATTGAGGGTCATCTGGGGATAAGACTTCATTCTTATGATACTCACTGTTCTTGTCCAAATCCTAAATCCCCCAGCCATAACTAATTGATGATGTTAAGGTACATTCACTTTTACAACTTCACACCAACTCTCTAATGCAAATTGAGCAATGAATTTGACTAATGAATTTGACTGTTTCTAATGAATTTGACAATTTGACAATGAGCAATGAATTTGATCTTGTTCAGTGAATTTGACAGGTACTTATGCCACTGCTTTGGAATGTGTGTGCTGCTTCCGAGGATTCAAATTTCGACTTCTGTCCCCCCCCTCCCCCTCAAATTCTTCCCCTTCCCCTCCCCCCAGTCATCATCTTTCAACGTTCTTGATGGACTCTGACTTGTCCTATCAGTCAAATTCAACATCGACAAGATTGCAGCAATATTTGTTGAGCTAAGATGTAGCTGCAGAACACACCTCTGATAACTGTCCAAAGTTTTGAGCACCAGCTCACCTCACCTCACCTCACTATTTGCACCATGGCCATTCCATTTACGATGTAAGTGATATTTTGCATGTCATTACTTGGGGCAGGTGTCACCTTTCCCAATTTTTCCAATTCTGTTATGACGCTCTTTGTGGTGTTCCTCATTGCACCATCAACATGGGCCAAAGCAAACAGCACAGTCGTTGGCTCATTCGACAATTTCTTCAGATTGAGCTGTAGGCGACCAAATATGTCCCTGTCAGCTTTCAGGGTCACTATCTTGTCAGCCAACTTCACTTTCTGTGCTGACAACTTGGTGAAGGTGTTGATTTTGAGGTGAGGAAGAGTATCCCAGATGCTTATTGTGTTGATATCCAGCCTTTCCTCAACAAAGGATGCTGTCTGACTACATCCTGTAGTATTTATTGCCACCAGTTGATTTTGCCATTTCAGTTGGCATCACTAGCCTTGAAACAACATTAGACAGAGGAATGCATTATTCTGTTGCATTCGTCAGGTCAAATGTATTTGTCATCATCTCTGGTGAATACTGAGTTCAGCTTCTGAACATCACTCATCTTATTACCTTCGCACTCTGCGAAAGGTTATGTTTTGGTCGCTGTGTATTTATTTATTTGTGAATATGTGTGTTTGTTTGTTATTCGCATAACTCAGAAAGTATTAAACCGAATTGCATGAAATTTGGTGGGATGATTCATGAGTATCCAAGGACGATTTGATTAGATTTTGGGAGCGATCGGGTCAAAGGTCAAGGTCAAAAACACTCTTTTGAGCATAACTTCCTTCATAATACAGCTATCGACATGCAACCACCGCCATATTGTTCCATGACGAGTTACCTTTAAGATATGTCATGTCGGATTTGACATAACATCATCGGAAGTGCGTCTAAATGACTTCACAAGATGACGTAAATTTTCATTTTTCGATCTCATCAGTTTTGATCATACCGTTTTGTAGGACTTACCTTAAGGACGTCACACACCAAATTTGACTTCGATCGGACTGACCGTTATGACGTCTTTGACGTTTGAACATGACGTTTTTCAATTGTGGCGAAAATGTCCTGATATTTTACATTCAAATATCTATATAATTTATAAAGCAAAGTCTCCCAAATCCAGGCATTAGGATCAGTACCAAAATATCTGTTTATTGATGTACAGGTTTTGCCAATTAACTCTGTAGTCAAGGTCACACTCAAGGTCAAAATATACTTGTAGGCATAGCTTCAGATCGAATAGAGCTATTGACATGAAACCAACGTTAAAACGTTCAGTGAACTACGAGCTTTCAGAATGGTAGTCCCTGATTGGACGTGACGTCCCCGGAAGTGCGTCAAAATGACGTCAAAAGATGATGTCATTTTTCAACTTATTAATTTTTCAGTGTTTATCATTCCATTTTGTTGGACTGCCTTCAAGGAGGTTACACACCAAATTTGACGTCAATCGGACTGACGGTTGTGACGTCATGGACGTTTTAAAATGACGTTTTTCAAATGTGCCCGGAAAAAAGTTGCGGTGGCGAAGGTATGCGCTCCACCGAGAGCCCGTTCTAGTTGATCCTATGGGAACCCATTTATTTGTGTATGCAGACTCTCACTACACTCTAATTTGTGTGTGCAGATTTGCTTTGTTGCTGAAGTAATAGCTATGCCCTCATGATTTGTAAGAAACCATCTCTCCAATGCTCCAGGCTTCTGCGAGATCCTTATGATTCCTGCCTTTTCTTTTTTATTTTTGGATCTCTTTTTTTATTTTTTTTTTGGACCCAACTTGGCTGTCTATCCTTCCGTCCATCCATTGGTACTCGACTCTGTGCAGAGCGTTGGTGCTGCCTAAGCGGTCTCATTGGCTATTGGACACAATCCTGGACGGGTCGCCACTCCGACACACGACACCAGCATGCTGGCACTCATTTTGCCGACCTCGGAATGATGACAGGCAGAGTCAACCCCATCTATTATTAATTCAACAGCTGAGTGGGATTTGAACTTAGGATCCCAAGCTCACAATTTGGCTGTGTAACAAGGTATTAAACTAATTTCCTAAGTGCTGTGGATCCCGTTTCGGATTTGGACTTGTAGGATTTCATCCATATAGGGGTAATTCTCAACAGAGAAAAGGGAGGGGGGAGCATAGAAAGCACAGCTGTGCAGAAACGACCACAACTTAATTAATAAATAAAACGCTGGCATCTCGAAACCACGACGATTTAGCAAATATGCCTTATCTTTTACTCAGGGTGGCTTTTACTCATATTTTGGGTGGGATCAAGGGTGAATCCCCACTTATTGTGGGAGTGGCTTCCAGGAGCACGGGTCACGCGCTGCCCTCTTTCCTCCAAATGCAGTGCGCTCATTTGTCCAGACTCATGTGACGTCACCCTGCTTGTGAAGTTGCTGTGCTGGAATCACTTTCAGTTGTCCTCCGACTGTGCCATGCCTGTCAGTCCCTGACCCAACATGGAGCCGACATGCAGCAGGTCTGCATCATCAATGGAATGCCCGGGAAGGGTGCGGATGACTCGCTGGATAGAGGATCATGAAGTAATGGCAAGTGCACACTTGTTACTTGGTGTGCAAGACTGTTTGTTACGGTGCTGGGCTTGGGTCCGATCATGAGCCAAAGGTGTCCGTGGGTGAGGCGAGATGATGGTCCCGAGGTGCAGGAAGGCGGTGGGTAGTGGTGAGATGAATGTGGTTGTGGTGTCGAAGTGTCATTGTGTGAGGACGATGTGCACCACGGAAGACACTTGAATGGTGGTGCTAAATGAAAATAAGTCTGGTGTGTATTTGAAGCAGGCTGGTTGGTTATTGCTGGCATTGTGGTGAAGAAGGCTATGATGGAGGAAATGGCAGTTTGGTTGTGTTGTATGGATTCAAATATGTTGTGGTTCACTCATGAAATTAAGTTGCTAGCAGCGTGTGCTCGGTCGTGTGAGGAGGGGTTCGTATGGTGAAGAAAACTGGGTTCCAGTTTTTGAGCGACAGTTGGTTCTCTCCAGGGGTCTCTGCCGACTTTCTCAAACATAAATTTCCGGTTGTTGTTTGTCGCGGTTTGACTTTATTTTGTTGCCTCCATGTTTACTGTGTGTTCCTCGTTCAGTTTTGTATCAAAATTTGTGCTATTTGGTGAGTTTTCGTCGATCTTGTCATGTCGGGTTTCCCTGCGGCCTAATCGTCTTCCCGTATATGTGCACAATCGTGTTTATTTGTATTTTCTCCTGATTTAATACCATCAGTTTTTATTTTCTCCACTATTCCCTCCACCCTCCTCCTATCCTTCCTAACTATACCCTCTGTTTCATGTCTTAAAATGAAAAATACAACAACAACAAGAAAAACCTATTCTCTTCTCACCCTATACTCCACGTAACCACGTGACTTCCTGTATAGACTCTTCTTCCTCCTTCATCATTTGCCGATCTACCAACTTCTTTCTACTTTTGCCGACCCACATTCACCATACACCTTCATGATTTTTTTTTTCTTCAACCTTTCCTTTACCTAATCTTACCTCATCTTTATCGAACAAAAACAAAAAAAAGTCGTCTTAAAATGTTTGAACTCCCTCTTTCACACGTGAGTCATTCCATCTGAAATCACCAAATTTAAGAAAACGTTCCCAGTTGACCCCCTCAGATTTACTTTAAACTTTCATAAAATAGTTCCCAGGTATCAAAATGAAGCTGAGTAAAATTTTGGGTCCATAGATCCGGTCAACTCTGAGATATTGAGGTTGAAAATGTGGTTGTGGCCCTATTTTTATGGTCGTTGCGAGCATCACAAAATGAACGGCTACTTTTAAACTTCCACAACTTTTTTAATATTAATGCTAGAGCCTTGAAATTGTCAGAGATTATTCTATAACTGCTCTGTAAGAAACAAACATAAAACTGAGTATACCTCTATTAAATTTTATGACCTGATCAGTTGAAATCCAGAAAAAAAATGTTGGTTTTGTTTGAAGACCCAACTTTGAGAACCCATATATTTTTATTGACCCATCCCAGAAGCTTGAATTTTTTTCATGTAATAACTGTATGGTAGTAGTATTCAAATATTTACTTTTTGTAATCAGTGATATATAAGAGTCATGATCCCTCAAAAATTGAAATTTTTCATTTTTCCCTGAAATTCAGGTGAGGATTGCAAATATATGACAAGGCATACCACTTCAAATTGTTCACCATTGGAAAGAGCATATTCGAGTTTACAGAAGTGTCAAATATCAAAGTGGAAAAATGTTTCTATCAATATTTTAAAAAATATGATGAAAAAAAATTGAATGATGAGTGTAGAGGTTCTTTCAATCGTATATCTTCCTCTTGAACAAATGCAGTGGGACTGCAAACATGTGTGAAACATGTGCTGCCAAAAACTATCACGTCATTATCTTCAGCATTGACAAGAATATCCATACAGGGTGTCACACTAATCGAGATGGTGTACTTGGTAGAAAATTCTGGAGTCTACCTCAACCTGATGACATTCGAGCTCACTTAAATCTCTGTACTCGTCCTCAAATTCAAGCACTGCTCTCTCAGAGTGTAGATGAACTCCTTATCTTCATGTGGGATGATAAGGCATTTGAATTCATGAAACACAAATTATTGAAGCCTGACTTTATATTGTGTGGATTTGTGAAAAACCCACTGAGTTCTTGTGAACAGCTCGCATGACTTCATCTTCAAGGTCGACAGTGGAAGCCTTAAACTGTTCCCAAGCATGTTTCCGTGAAAGTAAATAAAGAATTCGGATGGTAAATCACCACGTTTAATTAAGCGTAAACGTTTCACAGCTCATGGATTATTAACACACCTGAGTTCCCAAATATAGGCTCCCTTTTGCTCTTTTGGGATGACAAGTGTCAGCAGGCTCGAAGCACCAAATGCAAACATGTTTGGTGCGTAATGGGCCGGTTGTAGCACGCGTTGCACCAATGGATCCAGAGGAGGATTCTCCAACAGCAGGTTGATCGTGAAGCTCTGCATCGTCACTTGAGTTCTGTTTTTGCCTTGTCTTTTGGACAAGTCGCTGACTGTCTGAGAGTTTCAATTGACACGCTTTATGCATCAGTTGTCCTTTGGGTCCCGCATTCCAGTCCACTCTGTGAAATGTGTCTCCGAAAGTATCAAGATCGACCCGTATCTGTGCCTTAAATTTCAAGTTTTCCCATGCCGAGAGATCCCTCAACTCCAATAAATTGTCGTCCTGTATTCACTCTCACATAACATACAATGCTGTAGGTGTTTTCTCCTTCACCCACCTTCATCTGGCCATGGCTTGATCATTGATGTTGATGGAGGCTCACTCATAATTTAGCTGTTCACTGCAATACAAACTTTATAGTTTTAATTAATTAATAAAATTGCAAATATTAGTTATTTGAGTGTTATAATTTGCTATAAGTATTAAAACTGGATATATAAGCGTTTAATACACCCCTTGGTCGACTGGACAAAACACTAAGATACTCAGATATGTAATGCACTCATGGTGGCTGTTCCCCATCATTTCTCAAAATGTGTAAAAGCTAAATTTAAAGGTTGTTTCCCAAGGCACCTAAATCCACCCTTAAACTTAGTTATCCGCAAAATAGTCACACAGGGCTGCTAAAAGTAACCCCACTAATGTGTCAGTATAATTTACATGTTCGGTTGTGTGCTGATGGGAGCACACAACCGAGACACAACATAGAGGTTGTATGCCCCCATCGTTGTATATACACACCAGCAGGGGTACCTGGCATTGTCCGGTCTCATCCTGTTGGCATTTTGAAGATTTTTTTTTCTTTTATTTTTGGTGGGCCCTAAAACACTTCCCCACACCCACCAAAGAATGGGTTCAGGGATCATTTAATATTACCTTTCACATTGCTGCAAAGTCTGACGCATGAAAGAGCGATTTAAAATTAATTAAACCCCCCCCCCACCAAAAAACAACAACTTTGTTTGCTTAAAACACTCTCTGCCACTCACTGATGAACCTGTGAAAGTTTGGCCACCTCTGAGAAAAATGGCGACAGACAAACGTCTCTTTTATAGTGCTTTGATATTTATATGATAAAAGTATCTCCTGACCTACCTGGCAGCTCAGTAACTGAAGATGAACAGGTAAATGTAGCCTCTAGTAGCATTGAATGTCCATGTTTTAATTTGAGATGGGAGAACTGGATTGGAGGGACATAATGTTCTTCTGCATGCTTGAAAACAAAGGCTTTTTGGGGCTCTCTGCAACACACCACTGTCATCCAGAGGTCTCTAATAGGTTATCAACTACACTCATCGGGTGGTGATGTTTCTTCAAGAAACCTCCTTGTGCTCCCTCCACCAGGTTCATTTCAACCTGGGGTCCAAGCAAAATGAGACATGTACTGTTATTGTAGGAATACCAAACAGGCCAACCCAAAGGGATTTAGGGATTTTCAACTTTGACCCAACTCTCTACCACACCCCCCCCATCTCCTCCTTCCTTTTCCTTTATAAATTTATTTATTTTTTATTAAACTTTAGTCCTGCTCCAGTGATCATGTGATTATGTGTAGAACTAAACATCCTGAGATGCTTCTGTGAGCAGGCATTATCTCTTCAGATAGCAAATGATGTTCACATTGTTCCATGTGTCTTTATCATGATTCTGCTCCTCTCTGGGTGGTCTATCTGCATGCACACTTCATATCTGTAAAAGAGAACTGCTGAAAAATTGTCAACATGATGTTTGAATGTAAATTGTGGAGTAATCAGACCTCATTTATGGGTGAAATGGATGAACCAGCTCCTCCATAATCATATGAATGATTTGTTTTGGATGTGCACATACACTTTGATGGGTGCTTAAAATGTGGAGTCATGGAATGGTGCTTCTGCAAGCTATGGAGTCGTCAAGGGAGGGATTATTCAAATTGTAGCATGTGGTGTTGACAATTCTTGGCCTATCTAGCAAAGGTAAGGAACCAGTAGTAGTTCCTCACTAATATATCTTGTATCATGCTTTGTTACAAACCTTATTCTTATCTATTCTGCTTCCTTGGGGCTGGCAGTATGGCCTGGAGATGCACACACTTGCATCTAAGCTGTTCAGCTTGGTTTTGAATCCCGACCAAGCTATAAACTGTCACCTTGGTGTTTCATAGGCAGGCTGATCCATCATGGTGTGCCGTCCCTCGGATGGACATTAAAGAGCTTCCTATTTGCCAACATTAGTTGGTGGACATTAAATATCCCACCATGTCCTTCGTGAAAAGCCGTCGAGCTATCGTCTGCACCATTACCAAATTTTTAATTTCTGCCCTATAATTACTGCTTGGAAGCATACCGGGCGTAGTGGCGCGTGCCTGTAATCCGGCTACTCGGAGGCTTGGGTTGGAGGATCGCTTGAGGACGGGAGCTCTGCACTGGGCCGCGCTATGAGAGGGTGTTGGGCAGCTCGGAATCAATGGCGAAACCCAATCCATATCCCTGTGCCGTAAGAGGCGACCAGGGTTGTCAGGAAGGGCATCCGGTGTAAAACCTGTGCCAAATCAGTATGCGGATCATAATGGTGATCCACTGTGGCGACCCCTAACAGGAGCCGCCGAAAGAAGAAGAAGAATTACTGCTTGGAAGGCAATGGCAAACCACCCAGCATAACCCTTGCCAAGAAACTGCTTTGATAGCACTGACTCGCTGTAATAGAGGTTGCAAGATCAGAATCTGTTTCCTTGATCCATACCGTCACAAAAATTTGCAACCATATTTCTCTTACTGGACTGTGCATTTGGTCAGATATGAAAGAATCTGAGAAAAAGTATCAGAGAACTTTGCTCAACTATTTAAATAGCAGAGAACTTTGCTCAGCTCTACGATTTACTGATAACGTTGCAGTAACGAATAAGTTCAGAATTCCATTCTTTTCTTTTTTTCTGCATTCCAATTTATCAGATATTTTGATTGTCTTGGACTTTTTCAAGCCAAAATAAATAGTCTGTTAAATTGGACTTGGTACCTTTTTTATTACCCTGCGTGTACAAAACGAAAAGCAGGATTAAGCAATTGGTTCTCTCTCTCTTCCCTCTCTTCCCTCTCTTCCCTCTCTTCCCTCTCTTCCCTCTCTTCCCTCTCTTCCCTCTCTTTTCTCTCTTTTCTCTCTTCTTCTCTCTCTCCTCCCCCCACAGACATCAGTTTATGTTCGAGAAACTACTTGATTTAATTTGAATGTTGTATTTTAACAACTAGTTGGACCATGAATCGGAAAACAAACCTGCAATTTTGCAGTACTTTGGCTCTGAATTTGGCAAATTGTACGGATCTCAATCTGATTGTATATGTGCACAGATGAGTAAGGAATTTTTTTTTACTCTGTCTGCTTGCCTGGCATCAAGCAAAATTTAAAATAATTCCAAACAGGAAGTTCCTGTTTTTAAAGACATTATAAACGGGCCTGAAGAACTCTCTCTATCGAGTGCAGCCTGTGGCTGCTGGTTGCATCATTGGTTGGGACGTGGCTATGCCGCTGATGCAGTGTCCCCCTTAAGGCCCGGTCACACCTTGACGTTTTAGCCAGCGATGGCAACGTGTTAAAATGTATGTAAAACGCTGGCTTACGTTGAACTTTTGATGTTTTTTTTTTTAAGATTCGGATGTATTCATAGCGACTTGGTCTTATGTATAACACATTGGTAACAACACAGAACGTTTCGTTGTGTTATAGATAACTTGTACCAACGAACGCTGAACCTGTTGTCGGCCTACACAACCGATGCCCAACGATAGTCTAACTCAGGCATAGCGCGTTGCACGCATCGCCGACCATGTCATGGCGTAGCCTATTAAAAGGCTGACGCACAACTATTCGAATCATAACTGCCGTAGAAATGGAAGGGTCAAAATCGCGGTCACACCTTGGCGATCTTGCCAGCGTATGCCGAAGTAACAAAAAGTGTGTCTAAAACGTTGGGGCACGTCGAATACGGAATGGGTAAGCTTGGTATGCGCGAGTAGAACGCTAAATACGCTATCATAAGTCGTAGTAAGTAGAGTACGTCAAGAAATTTTGAACATGTTCAAAATTTTACGACGTACTCGGCGTATGACACACGTTCCGCATGCGATGGGGATAAGTTTTACACACGATATGTGGACGCTTACACACGTCCACAAAGGCTACTTATAAGCTACTCATAAGTCGAAACACGTCGCGGTAATGTCTTTTTTACGCGAAACTTATTTCTAACTTATGTTTGACGTGCTTTGAACCAATTCTGTACGTAGTCCCAACCAACATCGACGTATGCACACGTATTCAAATGACGTCTTCCGGTCGACAAAAAAATAAAAGAACGTGTTTCAAACTTACAACTGCCATATGAAGACGTGTTCCCAGCGGTTTTGGGAATTGGTATATAAAAGGGGAACCCAACAGTGTTTTCGAGTCCTTTTTGAGTCGATGTCCATGTCAGCAGTAACAGTATCAGTATCAATATTAGTAGTAGTTTGTTCATGTTGGCAGTAGTAGGTGAGTGTGAGGGGGAGGGTGTGGGTTATGATGGATCGTCCTTGCGTCCGCGTGTCCACGGGTAGGTTCATAGGCTGCCACTCAACGATTTAAATGGCTGCATCTCCACTATTGAAAGTAGACGCTTGCGCTCAACAATTGCATTTTTTTTTACACTCAACGACTTTTAAACGGTACCTCTCAGCTATTTTCATTGTTTACAATGAACGATTTCAATTGCTGTCACTCGCCTTTGTTTTTTGATGCTGGCGCTCAGAAATTTTAATCGTTTCCATTGAACGTGCAAAATCACTCAAACCCCATTATTGAAAGTAGAGGCTTGCGCTCAACAAGTCAATTTTTTTTCACTCAACGACTTTTAAACGGTACCACTCAAGTATTTTCGTTGTTTAAAATGAATGTTTTAAATTGCTGTCACTCGCCTTTGTTTTTTGATGCTGGCGCTCAGAAATTTTAATCGTTTCCATTGAACGTGCTAAATCGCTCAAACCCCACTATTGAAAGTAGACGTTTGCGCTCAACAATTCGATTTTTTTTGCACTCAACGACTTTTAAACGGTACCACTCAGCTATTTTCATTGTTTACAATGAACGATTTCAAATGCTGTCACTCGCCTTTGTTTTTTGACGCAGGCACTCAGAAATTTTAATCGTTTCCATTGAACGTGCTAAATTGCTCAAACCCCACTCTTTTAAAAAGACGCTGCCGATGGACAATTGGAATCATAGGCAAGCAAGACATCGAAGTGTGAACATCCTCGTCATGCCCAAGAAAAGTTTGAAGACTGCTGCAAATAGATGTCCTGGCCGTGGCCGTGGACGCCGACGCAAGGACGATCCTTCATCACCAAAACCCTCCCCATCACGCTCAACCTCCGACGGAGAGGATGCTGGCTCCAACGCCTCTCGGGCATCGTCGGTGGCATCGATAGCTGCGTGCGACGCCTCCACGTCCCCTCCACAAGTCGTTGCGAAGAAGAGGGCCAAGAAGACAATGTATTGTCTCGATTTCGAAGAGGAGCAGCTCATGTGCGATTTCCTTCGCGACAATCCATGCATCTGGGACATCAAGAAGAGGGACTACAGAAGGGTGGACAAGAAGGTCAAGGTCTGGGAGGATCAAGGCACTACCATGGGAAAGTCTGTGGAGCACCTTCAGGGGTGGTTCAAGTCCCTGCGAGACACCCACACCCGTCTCGACAGGAGCAAGAGCGGTGACGGCGCCACCGAACTGATGGAGAGGGAGCAGTGGGTGAAGGCAAACTTCGGCTTCCTCAAGCCTGTGGTCCGTCATCGTCCTTTGCCCGTCAATAGTGTAAGTGTAAATACATAGTATCATGGATACTATTTTTTCCCCCATGCCTTTAATTGTACTAAAGATCTCTAAGGAATTCTTCATATATTAATGCAAAGCATTACATTTGCCTCAAATTTTTGCATTGTCATTTAATATACACTTGTTGTAATTGCAGATAAAGAAAACCATAGCGGCACACAGCGGGGACCTCGCCGCTGCAGAGGCAGCTTGTGCAGAGCTCATGGTCCATGAAGACAGCACGCCTTCCCCTGTCCCACATTCATCCGCACAGGGCAAGGGGAAGCGTGCACACGACGATGACCAGCTGCTGCAGTCACTCGAGGAGAGGGTACACGAGTCTGGGGAACTCCTAAAAAGTCTCGCAAAACCTCAACCCGTCACAGCCGCTGCAGCGTACGCCAAATACGTGCATGACATCCTGCTCGGTATGTCCAAAAACAAGTTTCGGGAGACAAGGGCAAGCTTCAACGAGATTCTCAATGTGCTGCTGGATGAGGACAGTGAAGTGGAAGAGTGCCCGACGGCTCACAACGTCCCTGCTCGTGTTTTAAGGCGCAAGTTTGCAGCAACAGCTAGGCACCAGCCACCCCGCCACATGTGGGGAAACAAGCCATCGACTGCGTCAGCATGGGCCTCACAGACTACCGGCGATGTGGACCCACACATGCAGCATCCGCAGTGGCAGCTGATGACGCCTCATCCCCCTCAGCATGGCTTTTTGCTTCCTCCCCCTGTGAGTACACAGCAGGCAAGCTCCGCATCTGCATCTGATGTGCAAGAACTGAACCAGTCCCCAAACGAGTTGGACACAATCGCAGTAGGAGTAATGTCGACATCTCTGGCTTCTCAGGACTGCTGAGCTTCACCAGCGATCTGATTGTCACAAGCACCCCTTGTGTGGAGGTTAACAAACCTCCACCACCTGAGAAGAACAAGTAAATAGAGTGACAGTGTCGTGGTTTACTTTTCAAGTTTGGCAAATACATTGTTTTGGCCATATTTGTGCCATTTTTTTATATACGTTTGCCCACTGTACTCTTTTACAATTTTTCCACAGAGCACTGAATAAAAGTTGAGCAAACTCTTTCTATTTTGGTTGGAATTGCTTCATTAATATTTAATTCATAAACAATAATGCTAAATATGAATCCGTTAGGCGCCATCGCTGCTCGCTCTACTTTGGGAGCTGGGCGACGCCACTTGTCCTTTTCATTTACATGGTACCAAGCTGTTTAGTACAATAAATATGTTCACCACAACCCTCTTAGTTTGCGGCCAGAAACCCACCTTGTGGAATACTAAACATGTATCCAAAGGGACTGTAACAAATGTCAGCCATAGTGATCCCATTTGCCTATTCGCTAAAACACTTTTTATTAATAGGAGTTTGTTACACTTTCTCCTTGTTCACATTTTAAGTCGCGTCTCGCTTGCGAGCTGTGGTTCATGGAGAGCTTGGCGCTGTTCTTCTTGTGAAGACAAAACCTTTACGTCATGGCTCTTTCACATACACGATCCGGATCTCCCAAAATACCAGACACATATACACATTGTCACATTGAGGTTGCCTTTTGATAGTGTCTAACGTGGACTTTTAAATACATTCGGAAATTTGCTTACAAGTTTGGGGAAGTTCGTGTTTCAATTTAAAAATTATTCCATTTAATATATTTAAATTGCGTAAATATAATTACAACTTAAAATGCACGGAGAACGCCATTTACGGGCGTGAGGTGACGCCACGTGACGGTTTTTTGTAGTTGTTGTTGTTGTTGTTTTTTTCTTTCCTTCAATTAAAAAAAAAAAAAAATTTCCCTATTGTCCTGGAGAGGACAAAACCTTTAGGATACGGCACTTGGAGACATTTGTCCTTGTTTATTTTAAAAAGACCCCTCGGAGGTCTACTTATGGAGGTTATTTTTGTATTTTGCACACTTCACAATAACTATACGTTTTTCGATAAAGTATTTGAGCTATTCCGAAGCAACAGAGGTGTGCAGAGCAACCATTAAATTTTGTGCACGAACGAACAACATTGACCACCATTCACCCAAGTGTCTTGAACAGCATAATGTTCTTCTTCAACATATTAACAATTTAGCATTCGTGAGGCTGTTAGAAATGTACTGGGCCATAACCTATATCCTCCTCGTCGTTTTGGGTGGTTAAGCCTATAAATTGGCATGAAGGGGCATTGGTAGATTGCGCACGCTCTTTTTATTTTTTTTATGAAAAGTTATTCTTTTCGGAAGAATTAAAGGGGTTGCTGGCAAGACTTTGATAGGACCCGTGGTGCTTTATTGGAAAGAACACGATGCACACATATATTGAGCGTACGTAGCAAATTTCATAGGAATCCTTAGAGTGGTTTAGCTGTTAGGCTTGACAAAGGATTTTGGGAAAGGCAGTCATGGAAATACCCCGAAAAAGGGTGCTGGAAGAGCACCCAATACGTTATGTTGTCTTCCCTTATGTATTTGTCCTTTGTAATAAATAACAGAAACGATGTTCATTTCAAGAGGTATGTTAAATCCTCTGTGGTCCTTTATTGCATGAACTTTTGCTAAAAACACATATCTATAGCATTTTTTTGTTGCCATGGAATTGAACCAGCAGGGGAGTTGACCCAGTGCTTGAGGAGATTCCTCTGTTTTTTCCCATCCTTGGAGGCAGTGTTGTTACCAGTAGCTGTCTGCGTATCCTCCAAGTGGCGTCCCTCTCGCCATGCTCCTGGAACAACGTCGCATTTCCCATTGTCTTCCCGGTCAAGTTGCGGGTTGTGTAGTCCGGGGTACCTTGGAGTCAAATTATATTTTATTCACTTATAAAGCACAGCTTTTATAAAAACACGTATCCAAATGCGCTGTGCAATAACAAACAATATAATGATACATATAACATCGAAGGTAAGTCATACATTTTTCGAAGGGTACGCTAAAAAGTTTGATTGCATTCTATACTGGTTAATATATGCTATTTAAACATGGATTACCTTGTCCGCAAGAGGTTGTGCAAGATCAAGCATGCTTTCACAATGACCTGCACATTGGAGGGTTGATGCTGCATTGCACTTAGCAGAACCTGGAATCTGTTCGTCAAAATGCCGAATGCATTTTCTGCCACCCTCCTTGCTCGGCTAAGCCTGTAGTTGAATATGCGCTGGTCATTATTCATACCCCGGAAACTGTATGGCTTCATCATGGTGGTTCTTAAGGAAAACGCATCGTCGCCGACGAAGAAGTACGGTACGTCCTCGTTGTCGTGTGGAAGAGGCTCAGGGTCAGGGAAGCCAAGTGTACCGTCTTCCACGCATTCCTTCAACTCAGAGTCATTGTAAATTTGCGCATCCGATGCGGATCCGGCACCGCCGATATCTGCCCAAATGAACTTGTAGTCAGCATCTACAAGCGCCAGAACAACAATGGAGTAGAATCCTTTATAATTGTAGAAAAGTGATCCACTCCTTGGAGGACAGCGGCAGGCCACGTGCTTCCCATCAAGTGCCCCACATGTATGGGGGAAGTTCCATCGTTTGTAGAACTTGTCGGCTATGACGCGCCAACCATCAGGAGTTGTTGGGCAAACAAGTACCTCATCCACATATTCGTCAACAATAGCTTGACAGACTTCTCTTACCACTCGGGACAGGGTGGTATGAGGGACCCGCCATCCGAACCTCATCGAGCGATACTTGCATCCAGAGGCAAGGTGACGCAAAGTTAGTGCCAGCCTCATGCCAGGCTCAAGCGGAGCCCTGAAGAAGGTGTGCCGCTTTGCTATCCGTGGACCCACTCTGGCCAGCAGCTCGTCGAACATGGCTGGGGGCATGCGGAGAAAGTTGGTGAAGGCTGAATGGTCCTCCTTACGGAGTTCCACCATGAGCTGGTTATATAAACCAAAATGCCGTCGCCTCCCAATCCATGGTGTCACCCAGTGCCTTCTCCTCCGTTCACGTCTTGTTTTCTTGGTTCTATTGGCATGCAAGTGGTGCAGTGCCAAATTGATGAGGGTATGCTGATGTTGGAGGACAGGAAGGTATTGTAGTGTCATCGTTGCTGGATACTCCATCTCTCGTAATGTCATGGACATGTACTTGCTATGTAGTCCGCAACACTGACGGGTTCCTCCTGTGAAACCTCTTTTTATTTACCAGTTCCCCTAATCGCTGCCATTACATCATCATCTGGTATCAGTACGTTCGGAACTCGTTCCTTATGTTCTGTAGTCGTCCGGCAAACGCCAAATACGTCCACATACGTCAGTATGCGCAAGAGGTGCGTTACACACAGGAGCAAAGTACGTCACTCATTGGTTTGATAAAAGCCTCTTTTGTCCTAAACAATAACTCGGCATGATTTTACGTGTAAGTAACTTTTAAGCAAGGAGTGTCGAAGTGTGTCAACGATCGCGAAGCTTGTTGGCAACTTGTCGCTGATGGGTTATAAATAAGTGTCAGGCACGCTAACCATTATACCGACGTCTTTCAGCCTATGAGTAACTTAAAAGTAACGTCTGTCGACGTGTGGCATCGAACGCGTAACGTGCCAAACAACACGTTAATCACAGGTTAGAAATAAGTTTCGGGTACGCAAAACATTACGCCGGCGTGTCTCGACTTATGATTAACTTACAAGTAGCATGTGTTGACGTCTGTCAACGATCGCAGACCGTGCATACAACTTGTGACCAGCGTAGCGGAACGTGTGCGTCGTACGCCGGCATACGTCGTGAAATTTCAAGCATGAAAAAATTTGAACAAAACCAAAAAGTACAACGTATAAAGCCAACGTACAACGACGTATGACAGTGTTTTTCAGCGTGCTCTCAATGTTATCAAAACTTACCCATAACGTATTCAACGTGTGCCAGCGTTTTAGAAAAAAAATTAAAAAATCGGCATACGTTGGCTTAAACGTTAAGGTGTAACCGGGCCTTTACCAGTACACTGGTACTCATTTTGCCAACCTTGGAAGGATGACAGGCTGAGTCAACCTCCTGTTTTATTTTAATTCAGCGGCCAATGGGGCTTGAACTCAGGACCCGAGGATCCCAAGCCACCACCCAAACCACTAAGCCAACACCAGGCTATATGACTGAAGAACTAATGAAATGTGTTAATTAAGTGTTGTCAGACGCCAGTAAACTTGTGGGAATTTTTTTTCCTACAGACTTTAAAACTTTTGCTTTATTTCTATTGAATTATAGACTTGAACATGATAATGCAAATTGCCTTCTTAGCACTTTCGAAAACCTACCGTTTAACAGTACTTTGACCAAATATTACGGCATAAGCCACTCGCAGACCTTTCCCATGTCCTGTTTGTCTCAAGACTGTGCAGGGTAAGGTGTCCTGTGAACGCTTTCATTTTGATCAGTATCTCGGTGCCTTTATTTTCATAAAAAAATAAAAATAGTTCCTTGGTCCATGATCTGTGAACGTTGAAGCATTTTAGAAAGGTGTATACCATATTTTCATGCAAATAACCCACAAGTGTTAAGGCCCTGTCACACCTTGACGTTTTAGCCAGTGTATGGCAAGGTATCAAAATGTATGCAAAACGCTGGCGTACGCTGAACTATTGATGTTTTTTCCCCAGTTTTGGACGTATTCATAACGAGATGGATGTATGCATAACGTATTAGTAACGTACACAGAACGTTTCAATCACATATAGATAACTTATACCAACGAATGCTGAGCGTGTTGTCGGCGTTCACAACCTATGCCCAACGATAGTGTAACTTATGCATAGCGTGCGGCAGCGTATCGCCGACGATCACGTGCCGTAGGCTATTCATAGGCTGCGGCTCTACGATTCAAATCATAACCGCACTAGACATCGAAGTGTGAAGCTGCTGTCACACCTTGACGTTTTAGCCAGCATATGCTGACGTATGAAAAATTTGCCAAACCAAGCTGGCACACGTCGAATACGTTATGGGTAAGTTTTGTATACGTTAAGAGCATCCTGGCATACATCGTAGTACGCTGGCATACGTCGTCATACGCAGAGTCCGTCGAGAAATTTTCAGCATGTTGAAAATTTCTCGATGTACTCTGCATATGACGCACGTTCCGCATACGCTGGCCATAAGTTGTAGGCACGTTACGCGATCGTTGACACACGTCGACACACGTTACTTGTAAGTTACTCATAAGTCGAAACACGTCGAGGTAATGTTTAGCATCAGTGTTCCAGACTCCCTGGTTTTTTTTTTTTCTTCTTCTTTGGTATGACGGTGATGTTGACACTTTGATTTCTAGTGCGGTTATGATCTAAATCGTTGAGCGGCAGCCTATTAATTATATTATAACCCCACTAGAAATCAAAGTCTCAACATCACCGTCATACCGAAGAAAAAAACAAAAAACAAAAACGGAGTCTGGAACACTGACTAACCATTACCTTGACGTGTTTCGATTTATGAGTAGCTTTCAAGTAACATGTGTCAATGTGTCAACGATCGCGTAACGTGCCAACAACACGTTACTCATAGGTTAGAAATAAGTTTCGGGTATGCTCAACATTACCTCGACGTGTTTCGACTTATGAGTAACTTACAAGTAAAGTGTGCCGACGTGTGTCAACGATCGCGTAACGTGCCTACAACTTATGGGCAGCGTTATGCGGAACGTGTGAGTCGTACGCTGGCATACGTCGAAAAATTTCAAGCATGGAAAATTAGTCTAACAGCTCGGCATACTACGACGTATGCCAGCGTGCTCTTAACGTATACAAACTTACCCATAACGTATTCGACGTGTGCCAGCGTTTTTGCCAAATTTTTCATACTAGTACGTGCCCGTAAAAAAAAAAAATAAATAAATAAATAAAATAAACCACACAGGCCGTTTCTTCGCTCTCACGTGCCCGTACGTGTGTGACTCGGAAGTTCGATATTATTCGCAGTTACGATTATTCGCAATTTATTTTTAATACCCAATTATTCAATTAGCGCCAACGTATTTTACCTTTTCGCAATGTCGTGGCAAGGAAAAACAAAAAGAGAAGAGAAGAAGAGAGAAAAAATTTACTTCCTGGTTCGGAGCATACCAGCACTCTGATGTTCCCGAAATTTATACACCGTCTAATATGAAAACGATCATAACTTGGGCCATTGTGTTTATCTATAAATGCGCATAAGAAATCGAGAAATTATTAGAATACACGAAGTCATCACTCTCCGGAAGTCCGTACGTTGTAACCGTAATGGGGAACGCGGCTGAGGTTCCCTTCCCCATCGGCCACGCCCACGCAACAACGTGTCTTCCCATTGGTTTGGTAAATAAATGGCCATAACTTGGGAAGCACTTGTCCGATTAATATCAAACCTTGAAAAGGCACATCCTCAGGTCCCCAGCAATATACCTGGCAAGTTTCAATTAGATCGGACCAGAGGTTGTCGAGAAACAGCAGTCACACACACAGACACACACACAGAGATTGCTGGAATTATAGATGGATGTCAGGCATACGCTGGCGAAATCGTCAAGGTGTGACAGGGCCTTTAGATTGGTTCCAAAAATTCCAACTGAAGGGTATAGTTGTGTGCAGGTTGTACGGTATTTCACCAGACGGCACTTACAGGGGCCCAAGTGAAAATATCGAGGGGAATTTCATTGGAAAGGTTGCAAAATTCTCACCAGGGTCAAAAATAAGATTATATTTGTTAAAAAATTTTTTTTTTACAGACAGCATGTTTATTTAATCAAAGTACATATATACATATAAGAACTAGAAAATATATGAATTGGATGTTGAGCACTTTTCCGATATCCCCCCCGTCCCTCTCTCTTCTTCGTGGGGCGGCTCAGCTGATCAATTGTGTACTTTCTCTTGAAAGCATGAAACTTGGCATATGGTTAGAGTAATACAATACAAAGATTTTTAGTCCAACGGCCACTGGAAATTGCACCCCGTATTGTGGCCATCTTGGATTTCAAAATGGCCACCAGTATGGACCTGTTTTGTTAAATATCTCCTTAAGTCGTACAGATATCGAGACAGTTGAACCGCCTATACCTACATTTTACGGCTCTAGGAAGCCAATGGTGACATAAAATGTTTGAAAATTGTGGCTGCCATCTTGAAATCCAAGATGGCCACCATTGACAAACTATTTTGCTCAATATCTTATGAAGTACTAAAGATATCAATACAGTTTTAACGCCTATACTACATTTTAGGGGTCTAGGAATCCAATGGTGAGATTGAATATGTGGCAGCTATTTTATAATCCAAGATAGCCACCATCCAAAGGCTAACATAAACTATCATCAGTTTGGACAATATGTGAAGGAATGAACCATCAAGAAAACATCACAAGCGGTTGGCAAAAAAACAGTTACCATCACTTGACTTTTCTAGTCTCTGTTGCATTCCCTATCACAAGAACAAAGTGACGTGCATGGAAGTGCAGACTTCTTACACCTGCAGTGATCAGTGCATCCTTTTGTGCATCTACACCGGAGAAGTTCATTGCAGATCTTTGCGGCTTACGGTAGTGTTATCCAAATCGGTTTAAACTGACCGTCGGATGTTTTTTCCCAACCCCACTCACTTGGACATGGGAGCTCAGGCTGTGCATGTAATGCCTGGCCCCAGAATAATGCTCCTTGGTACATGCATGCCTAACATGCTGCACCAGAGCACGGTGTGTAGACGGAATTGATTCCAGAGGTCTGCCTTCCTTTGCAAACAGTTTCTTTCGTGCTGTATTAATGTCACTACAGGTACTTGTGCGATCATACATCAAAATGACAAATCTTGCAATAATGCTCATACAGGACTCGTTTATATCTGTTTGTTAATGGTTGACATCAAATAGTGCATCTGTGAGCTCTGGGAACGACTCCCATACAGCCCATGCAGTTCGCTTACCACGCCCAGCAAACGCTGCCAGTGTCACATCCTCTCAGTGCATGAAACGTGGGGAGGGCCTTAGACTTCTCAGGGCCGAGAGCAGTGGCTATGTCATGTGCAGGGAGGAATCGCAAGCTCTTCCCTGTTCCAAAGGCTAACCATATCTTCACAGAAAGTCTTTGAGTTGCCATAACTGCAAGTCCGACAACATCTGTATCAACGGTTCGGATTAGGATCCTGTCATTCCCTCTCTGTGCCGCCTCAGCTGCATGGAGGAACATGCGGCCATCTGCCTCTTCTTGGCTGCATGGAGCAAGTGAATCTAGATTAATGCGTGGTGGAGCAGTAAGAACCTCTGTTTCCAGTGTGACTACTAACTCTTTGCTCTGGTCTTCAACTGACTTGATTATTTCATTGGACAGAAAACTGAAAAGTTGTGTCTTGTTTTGGTCGACACGAAGAAAAATCTGCCATTGTCCAGGAACTGCAACTGAGGTACCCACACGTCGACGAACTCCCCTGCCACGCTTTTCTCGGGTCATGCTCTTCAGACTTTCAGGCAGGTAACGGTTCCACACCAGGTCAAGTCGGGTTGCAGATTTGTACTGGGAGAGAAGAAATGGGATGAATACCTCTTTGGCATATTCCCCAAAGGTCTTCTCTGTTCCAGGCTTTAGCATTTGAACAATCGCTGCCCCATCAAGTATTACGCATGTAACCTTTGGAGCCTGTATACTTTCCGGTGCAATTTCCTCAAAGCATTGCAAAAGATCACTCTTTGTTCCAGTTCGAAGCTTCCCAGCCTGGGACAGGGATGGAGGGAAAGGCTGATTTTCACGACGGAAAAAAATCATCAAGGTTTCCGTCACGTGTCTGACGAGCAATGTAAAGGTGGGAAAACAATTGCACATCACTCTTTAATGAGGCTACCTTCTGTTTGTCTTTAGGCTGGGCTTTTCCTGATGAGCTGCCAAATAATGGCAACTTGTTGCGGGAGAGGACATCATTGAGAGGCTTTTTACGCTCAATGAGCCTTTCTTGCACAAATGATTCCAAAGCTTCCTTCCCCACCTTCTGCGCATTTTGCACACTGTGAATAACTGATGAGCTTGCAATGTCTTTTGTGTCGAGGACCACAATGTCAGTAGTTTCTTCAAGAAATGGATTACCAATGTTTTGTACCCTGCGAGTGTTGCTTCACCTTGTTTACCTTTTCGTTGACTGGGAAACAACCTTTTCAGTGGTGTTCTGTTGACAAACAATGCAGAGTTCCCACTGAGTAACTCGACCCATTTCAGCATCTGGCTTAGATGGATCCACAAGTTTGATGCTTTGCCATCTCCAGTTCCAGATGAACAGGCCTATGTAGGGTTGATCACTTGTGCAGTCACCATAACGATGGATGATGTCCCTGAAATGAGTAGATGCATAACTACTACCAGTTTCATAGTTTGATCAATATTTTAAAGCATCAAAAATGTATTTGTCTCTGAAATGTGAGCATAGACCTTAAGAGCAAAATAGCTGTGGATGGTGGGATTTCAAGATGGCAGCCACAATTTTCAAACATTTAATGCCACCATTGCATTCCAAGAGCCCTAAAATGTAGTTATAGGCGTTTCAACTGTCTCGATATCTGTACCAGTTTAGGATATATATAACAAAACGGGTCCACAGTGGTGGCCATTTTGAAATCCAAGATGGCCACCATACGGGGTGCAATTTCCGGTGGCCCCTGGACTAAAAATCATTTGTATGGTGTTACTCTAACCATGTGCCAAGTTTCATGCTTTTAAGGAAAAGTGCACAATCGACCTGTTTTTTTTTGGAGCTAAGCCGCCCCACTATCTGTCCAATTACATTGCAAGATGGTCATGAAAGCTGTAAATTAAGTGACCATCTTTTTTTTTTTTTTTTTCTATTATATCCTCAAATATTGTTAAATGCTCTTAACTGATAGTACTATCCATTTTTTGTCAATTGACTATTTACCGCAGTTGTATTTGAAAAGAGCCGTTCATTGGCCCTTGACACCAAAGCCGTGTCGGTTGCTAAAAAATATAGAGATCGCGTCAGTCTGTCTCCTGGTCGCGTGGAGATGAAAGTGGGGTGTGTTCAGTTACCCAGCAGCTAGCTTGCGCTTGCCAAGCAAGCCGTTCCTTATCAACGGTTTTGAAGGAGTGCTTGCTTGAGTGCTTAAGCCACAAACTTGCGAACTGAACACAGCCCTGGCCGGTGGAGTATACCCTGGTTGGTGTCTGCGGGTGATACATGCCTGAAATTTTCCTCGAGTACTTTTTTTCCCCGAGTGTGGGGTATACTGGGGGTGGGTTATTTGCATGAAAATACGGTACTTGGAACAGAAGTACTAACTTGAGCATTGAGTTAATGGAGGTGAGGTACATGACAAAGTGTACCTGAAAGATTGAATCCATGGGCACTGAAATTCTCCTCATTGTTCAGGGAAACCGCAGCAACAACGTGCAGTGAGTGTTTGGGTTGCAATTATTTGTGTCTGGAATGTAAGGGTCATTTTCACTCTTTCCCACCTTCGACTCTTACTTTGCCTTGCCTCCCCCTTTTGTATCCTTTTTTTGGATGTGCATGTCTTTTTCCCTCTCCTGTTGCTGCTGTCTGTTTTGAAATTTCTGTCTGGTATTTTTATTTTTCATTTCTCCCACCCTCCCCTGCACTTATCCCCTGCACTTATCCCCTGCACTTATTCCCTCTCTTCCTCTCTTCTTCTCTTCCTCTCTTCCTCTCTGAGGAGATGCCCCTCCCCTCACCCTTACGACATTGTCCACAAACAGCAATTGTACCAAAACCTCACCTCTCCCAACTGCTTTGCTATTCTTCTGTCATATTTGGTGTACAAACTTGGGCTACCCATCTACAGCATCAAAGCTTGTTTGAACAATTTTATAATTGATTGTAAATTTTCATTGAGCTAAACCTGAACAGTTCACTGTTTTGTTTTTTTAGGTCATCTCTACTTAGATGACCTAATAAAGCCGGACCAAATGTCCGTCCATCCGTCTGTACGTCCGTCAACAATTTTTCTTTCCGATCTTGATGAGACTTAGTATGTGGTAGAGGTCGATGAGTGTTGCACAACTATATAACTTTTGTCCGGGTTCAAGGTCAGGGTCAAGGTCACGTAAGTTCTAAAAATCGCCATTTTCAAAACCTATCTAGTCTGCCGTTCTACAAGATATTCGGCAACTGTTTATTGATTATGTTAGTAAAAAATATTATCTTGTATCTAACCGGACAGGTTTTTGAATTTCCGTCCCGTTTGGCCGCCACGTAACCTAGAAGATGGTCAAAAACACCTCCCGGTACAAAGAAAACTTTTTACTTCCGATCTTGATGAAATTTGGTATGTGGGTAGAGGTCGATATCGTGCAGAGACAGTGATACCCAACGACATATTTTTTCCTGGATTTGAGGTCAAGGTCACGAGGTCACGAAAGTTGTGAAAGTCGCCATTTTCAAAACCTATCGAGTCTGTCATTTTAGGAGATATCTGGCAACGGTTCATCGATTATGATAGTAAAAAACATTATAGAGATGACCGTCACCCCCACACGGGGGTAATTTTTTTTTTTTTTGTATACCTTGTTATGTCGAGGCTCATATGAGAGCTAACACACAATGCACGGCCAGGGGGGCATGAGACAAGAGTGGCGGGAGTGGGAATGACAAAACAGTGGGGAACAGAGACATTAGGAGATCTGTGGAAGGGAGAGGGATGGAGCGGGGAACATGGGGAATACAAGATGGACATTGCAGGGACTTTCAGGAAGGAAAGCAGGGAATTTGAAGGAGGTGGGTTTGGGGTGGATTAACGGGGGTATAAAAGATTGAGCATTTGGATGGGGGATGATAAGAGGTGGTGGTGAACAGCTGTTTTGAAGGCCTGGAGGGAAGAATGGGATTAAATAGAGTGAGGGAGTTTATTCCAAAGGTTGGAATTAAGAGGAATGAAAGAGCGAAGGTGAGCAGTGATTCGTGATTTTGTTAGTTTTACCAGAAGGGGGTTGCTGATGGACCTTGAGCGCCCTGCGGAAATATGGTGGGGACAAATCACAGACAGAGCAGGGGGGTGAGACTGGAGAGGAGACGGTGGAAGACAGAAAGACCACCGACCTGCCTGCAGTGAGAGAGTGAGAGGCCCAAAGACTCCGCCTCATCGCAGGAGATGCCAATGATCCGAAATGCCTTGGGGAATTTCTCGTGATAAAAGTACAGTATTAATAAACTATTTGAGCACTTGGTGGAGTGCATACCTCCGCCACGTAATGCCTGATCCACGAGAACATATCTGGCCCAATACATTTTTGAAATATCATGCTATACAGTACTGTATCATTTTTGGTCCTATCTCTCAATGGTGAAGAATCGCTTTTTGAAAATTAAATAATTATCGTATCCAAATCCGGATGCCGATCTTCACTAAAATCGAATCAATTCGTCCTTGCAACACACCCTACCTGGCCAAGTTTCATCTCAATCCATCCACAACTTTTTGAGATATCGAGCTATATAATGTTGTCGCCCTCTCTCTCTCAATGGTGAAGAATCACTTTAAAAATTCTAGTAGCCGGATCTTCACCAAAATCTAATAATTTCGTCCTTGTCACACATCCAACCTGCACACCAAATTTCATCCAGATCTGTCCACAACTTTTTGAGATATCCTGCACACAAACAAACAGACAGAGAAGGGTGATAACGTAACCTCCTTCACCTTTGGTGTCAGAGGTCATTCAAATAAGTATTTTAAAGATTTAAAAGATGCAAAAGTATGCAAACAAGGTCGTAGCATGATGGGAGCATGATACTATGCAAGATCCAACACAACATCCTTTTTTTTTAACCCCCCCTTTAACTTTGATGTCATTGATGTGTATTAAGCAATGTTGTTGACTTGCAGGAGTCTTAAGTAGGTTGTCCACATGTACATATGCCAGGTTGGTTGTTGGTTTTCTTTGATTGGTCAGTTGTTGTCTTATTTGTGTACATACGCAGTAGTTGCTTGCTGCCCTGAGAATTGCTGAAGCCTGACTTGCTGTCAGTTTTTACAAGATATCAGTATGTGCATTGCGAAATCCTGATCACTGACCACAAATAGTTACACTGTCGTAGCTGCAGTGCACTGCCAAAGCAATTACTTAATGAAAGCGATTAGACAATGAACGTTCCTTGTTGTGCCTTGTTTTTCTTTTCCTGCCATCGGCGTTGAGCCTCAAAAAGACAGCTCACATTTACCTTTCTCGCTTTTATATCTTGCTGTTCTGTGTTACCTCTCCTCTCATCTGGAGCTACCACCTTTCCTCTCCCCCAACCCATCGGGGCTCCCCCATCCTCCCCCCTCTTAAGTAGTGGGAGTCACTCACGCTGTCTTGTTCACCACCTGTATTCAACATAGTTCCAATGTCGTCACCCTGGTACAGGCTGGGCTGCCACCCATAAATTTACCTTCTTAGATTTGTTTTGCCATTTTTACCTCCACCACCGGAGGTGGAAGGAGGGTATTTTTTCACTCCTGTCTGTCTGTATGTTTATGTGCAGGATATCTCAAAATCTTGTGGATGGAACTGGATGAAATTTTTTAGAGCAGGTTGGGTGCACGACAAGGACGAACTGATTAGGTTTTGGTGAAGATCCAGATCCGGCTACTAGAATTTTTTTAAGTGATTCGTTACCATTGAGAGATGGGGCTAAACTAATATATAGTCACACTCGTTTCTTCCCTGATCCTGGACGCATTGTTTTATGCTCTCGATGTAGCTGGTGAACCTTCGGTGGTGGAGAGCAGTGTCGGGGCCATTTTGGAGAGCGGTACCAAGTTTGGGATTGTGATGGTGACGTACATACCATCCCCAATTTGTCTCTCCGTGTGTGTGGTCTGATGGGTATCCTGTTTTAATAGCTAGTAGGTAAGGCATCGGTTAAGTCTGCAACTTGTACATTTGGTTTCCCTTTTTATAAATACACACCTTGATTACACTCTTTATAATTGCATTTCCCCTTTTCCTGCCCCGGTTTCCCTTTGATGCAATTAAAGCCCTTAAGTTCCTCTCCCTCCTTCCCATACCCCTCATCGCTCGTTGTAAATAAATTATTCCTCTAATATCTCCAATCTACCCGTGGTTGTCCTTTCTTCCATTGGTCAAGCAATGTCCATATCTAGATTATCTGGAAGGTTATAATTCCCCACAGGGGTGCAAATTAACAGCCACCCAGTCGCCAATAGCGCCTAACTTTTGTGCTGGGCGGGTACACAATACTGCCTTACCTGCCCGGCTGGCGAATCGCCGGTGATTCCTGTTGTTTTGTAGAATTTGTACTAGCTTCTCGACTAGTTTTCTCAACTCGAACTACTGTTTTTGTCCGCAGAAATCCATAGAAACCACCAGTAATTCTACGGCGGCCATTTTGTTTGGTTTCATCTCGTTCCAAATCACGCGTGATTGCGCGAGATTTGATGGTTTGGACGCATTTTCTCATGCCCAGGTTGGTTAAATGAGTGAATTTGGTTGAATGAGTGAGTTTCATGGGTGAGGTTAGGTGAATGAGTGAGTTTGATGAGGCTTTTGGGTTAACGAGTGAGTTAGATAAATGAGTGAGTTTCACACGTACAAGGACCTCTTCATCGGAGTCATTCTTAACACGGTCAAATCAGATCGAATTACCATATACAGTGCGGTGCACATAAAACCAACACTCCATGAGACGCAGTCTCATTTTTAGAAGATTATGGAGATTATACAGCGTTAACGAAGAGATAGAACAAATAATCTCCTGCACACAAGTTTCCTTCATTTCCGACGTGAAGCTGCAGACGTTGCACCCTTATTTACCTTCGAGTTGTCCAATCAGAGTTCGATTCCGACCCCACCATGAACTGTTGGAGTACTGTTTTGCAGGCAGGGAGTTTCATCGCAGTGCTCCGTCCCCTCGGAGAGCAGTTAATCTGGCCGTCTCATCTGCTAGCATGAATCGGGGAACGTTACATATCCCACGGTTGCCCTTCACAAAGAGGAAGCGAGTTATTGCCGGCATCCTGAACAAATTACCACCAAAATCGCCTTCAGTCGAACTTAAGGCCTAGCCAGCCAGTTCGTGAAAGAGTTGGGCCCCCGCTCCCTCGAACTCTTTGTCTTCACGTCAGGGAAGCGACTTTGATGGGTGAGGTTAGGTGGATGAGTGAGTTTATATGTGATGTTGGGTGGACGAGTAGTACCCCCACCATTGTCCATCACCCACAACCCCCCCCCCCCATCGTCCATCAGCCACAACCACCCCATCACCCACAAAAATGCCCCCCCAGCACTACTCACAACCCCCTGCCCCCCCATCACCCACATAAAAGGTCCCCCCCCCATCAACCACAACATACTCCTCCCTGCATCATCCCCCCACCCCCACCCCACTCATCAAACTCGCTCATCCATCCATCCATCCAACTCGCTCATCCAACCAATCTCACTCATCAAACTCACTCATCCAACCAACCTCACTCATCAAACTCACTCACGTGAGTATATTCAAAGTGTTTGATATCAAATTTGTGACTTTTGTCTTTATTTTATCGGGCCGGTATAAATTCTGCTGGGCCGGTAACTTTTTTTAGTCACTGGCCCTGCTGGCCGGTGGATAAAAATGTTAATTTGCACCCCTGTCCCACGCATGGGCTCTCTTATCAGTCCAGCATAGTGCTAGCGGAAATCTCGGCCGCATTAGTCATGATCCAATAAAGATAACAGCATAATTGCCGAGTGCACGATTCCCCAAAAAGATCACGTGTTCTTCGGTAAACAGTGTCAGACGGAGGACCCAAAGTCACATGGTCAAGCTATTGGCGCTCGCGGTCATTTAGGGACTTGCCGTGACACAAACTTTTATAAAAAAATTTTATTTTCATTTTTTTGTGTGCTCCGGCCTGTGAGTCCGGGGAGAACCAGGGATACCGCCCCCCCCCCCCCACCCTCACAGTACCCCGCGATCCTGGGTCCGCAACAACTATATATATATATATATATATATATATATATATATATATATATATATATATATATATATATATATATATATATATATATATATATATATATATATATATATATGTTGCGGATTCCGCGCCCCTTGCGTGCTGACGGCCACGTAACTCGAATCGCGGCACGTCGCCCACCGGACGGACAATCCAGTCGTGACCCTCTCGGACTAACGCCGGGGAACCAGTCACGGGTGGACCTTTCGGTCTCACCGCGGTCGAGCCAATCAGCCCCGCGCGGGACAGGATTGCTCGCCAAATTCGACCTACCTAAGTACCCACGCGGAGGGTAGACCGGGCGATCGCACCTCGCCGCAGGTCGACTTCGGACACGGGCCATAGCGACCCGTTCCGTACTATCAGAATAACCGAGCGGTGTTATCGTCGACCTCGACGGTTCGATTAATTATCGGGCGTATTCAGCCCACTACCAACCCTTTACGTGAAGCAAGATGAGGGTTCAATGGGGAAAAGACGAAGCGAGCGGGAGAACAGTTCAATAATAAAGCACATTTATTCGCGGCACACGGGAAGCACACAAATACAATTCCACCAAATGCACACAAAAAAAAAGAAAACACAATTCCATTTACACAAAAAGCAAATATAAAAGTGAAAACACAGTGCAGAGCTAATACCGACTACCGAGCACACGGCAACACTTATACAATTCTACTTCACAGACGGCGCCGACAACACATACCCAAAACCAAGGAAAGAATACCCTCAAGGATGAGGCGGGCCTGAGGCCGAGACCGGGTCGCGCCTACCCGTCTGGTAATGAGACGCGGAGCGGCGATGGCGCTGCAACCCGCGGGCCTCGTGGACGGTGTCTGGTAGGGGGTGGGAAAGGGGCCCCCTTGGTCGCACTATCTCAGCGCGGGGGGGGAACAGGAGGGGGTTGCTGATGCTCGGGGTATAGAGGATCTTTATTATCCCTGGTGTGCGTCTCCACCTCGGCCAGGTCGCGCTGCCGGCCTTCCTCGGGCGTGCAGCTCCCGGCACCGTCGCGAGCACCCCCTCGTCTGCCTTCGCCGCTGCCGCCTCTCCGCCTCTGGACTCTCCACCCTGGACTCTTCTTTGGGCTCTCCTCGTTCGACTCTCTTCAGCTTCTCCAGCTACTGCAGGCTTCGGGCTCCAGACTTCCACACCGCTCTGACTGACGAACACGGTCCTTTTTATCCCCCCGTAGCTTCGCCTTTGACCCCCTCCCTTTGACCTTTCACCTCGCTCCCCATTGGCCCGAGAAAAAGTGGGCGTGAAGGCTTTTGATCCACAAATTTGCATATATCGATCTTTCTGGAGGCGGGGCCAAATCGCCCCTCGCTCACCGATTGGACGGCAAAACGTGGGCGTGTGTCGTTTTTGATCCGTTTTTGAAGCACAAAATCCGTGATTTTGTACACGCTGTTCAACGTGCGCCCTGCACGAGTCCAACACCGGTACCCACAGCGGGGCAAGAACGGTGGCGATGCTACGGTTGCGAGGTGTGACGGGAAGGTCGTGGCGGTTGTGGTGAAGCGGCGTTGTGGTTGGTGGTTGATGTTGTGGTTGTGGTGGTAATCATGGCGGTTGGTCCAAAATAAAGATAGTAAAAGAAAAACGGCTATCCTGAAGAGTCGCAGCTCGCATAAATGACATGTATTCCCACTAGACAACGGGTTTGGGCCTAACTACACATGCACTTGCCGAGATACCTCACCTAAGGGACCTGAATGGTGGTTTGCGAATTTGGTAACCACAACACTACCCCCTTCCCTTTTTACAGACTCGTCCCGAGTCGTCAAATTTTCGTGTGCCATCATGTGTAGTTTTCCCCAAGTACATTTTACCTACGGATCCCTGAGTGCGACATTCATGGTATTCGTGTCCCCAAAATAAATAACCTGAGGGCTGCGTAACTATCTAAACAAACTCACTCACACGGACGACTTAAATAAAATTGCCGGCGCTAAGACAGACATGCCGGGGGCGCACTCATATTTACAGTACATCTTAACCTTAACTTACAAATTTTACACTAAACCATGGCCCAGGATCATTGAACTCTGCAAAAGAAAAGCAGTTAGCAGGGAGCCAGGCTGCCTGCATGCAGTCTCTGGCTCAAAACAATGCAGGTGACAGGGAACGTGGCTGGCTGCTCACACGCAGTCCAAGGCCTTCCCTTTTGAACTGAACGCAGTGAACCACAACGGTGCATGGGCTGCACAAACGCAGTCTCCGTGCCAGCTCAAGTGGCACACGCAATGAGCACAACGAATGGATGCATGAACACAAACACGGTGCACGGGCCGCCACTGCAGGCCCGTGTTGTAGCTGCCAACAGGGCAGTTCTTGCAGCTTGCAAACTGTTGCCTTGCGGATCCTGGCGCACATGGAAATGAACAGGGGGGGCAAAGCAAAAATTGAACGGGGCTGGTGAACGTGGGCAGTGGGCATGGCATGGCAAAGGCAGCAGGCAAACACAGCCCGCAGAAGAACTGGCCGGCACAGGCCTTGAAGAAAAACAGCCAGCAGATGAACTGGCCGGCACAGGCCTTGCAGCACACAGCTGCCGATGAAGTTGGCCGGCCTCCGCCTTGAAGCAAAACACGGCCAGCCGATGAAGTTGGCCAGCCCTTTGCCATTCAATGGAGGTTGGTGGAGGGAGTGCGGTGGTGCTGGCCACTTGGAAGGCGGGCTCGGACCTACCTACCTGTCTCCCTCCCACCTATCGCCTTTGCCTGTCACTGTACATACCCACTCCCTTAATTTGTGAAAAACCAATTTAGCCCCAACTTATTTTTTTGTTGTTTTTATTTTTACTTCCCCACTATAAATCGTCCCCTAACCCCCTTTATCGTCTTTGTTCGGCTAACCTATTCTGTCACCTAGCCTGCTCCCAACCCCTACGTTCCCTTCCCGGAGGGGAATAAGGGAGAGCTAACGTCCTGTGTCGAGGCCCAACGAAGCCTCAGAATGGCCTCCCCAGAGTTCGGCGATCTATAACCAAAGTGGGTCCAGCGGCCCACAACGGAAGCGAGGGATGGATGGTGCGGAGGGGTACACTCCTAATCTACCCTAACCATTTAACTGCTAAACTACCCCGGGGCTTTCAACAAGCGCCTCTCGCTTAAACTATTGGTTCTAACAACCCAGATTCCCGTCGCCTGTGTTGGTGTCCTTACAATTTCGGGCCTCGCCCCCCAATTTTCTCTCCGTGCCCTCACACGGTCTCCTGGCTGGGACACGTGGCTCCCTTTGGCAGGCACGATCCTCTGCCGAATCTCCCGCTATGGCACCCCGGGCACTACACTGCCTCCGAGCCTACCAGCTCCCTAACACCGGGAGTGCCCCCATGGCACCTCCCCTGAAACGCACACGTGGCAGGACGGCCTCCCGGGCCCCTTTCCGAGGGTCACCCGTGCCCACAACACTGCCCACGCGGCTAATGGCGCCCCGGGCCCCCGCACCAAGCAGGCGCACCCGTGCCCACTACTCTATCCCGGCCCCCATGGGCCCATGGCCTACCGCGGCCGACTAGCCTGGTGCCCGGGGTACCCACTCAGCGATACTCACCTTTCGCAGCCACGCTCCCAAGCCCGTCAACAGGGCTCCTGCACCCCCTCCAAATGGGTCTCGAGCCTACTTTCCCACCAACAACAAAACGACCTCCATTTTTCAATTTGACTAACCCCCTAACTCACTTTATACTGACCCGGGGTCCCTTGGCGGGAGTCACTCCTCCCCCAATCACTCATCGCACCATGCATTCCCCATTCACTCCACACACACAGACCCGCTGGCCTCACTCACTCAACAAGTACTCACCTCACAACTCACCAACTCTTCAACACACACACCACTGAACTCTGCCATCCTTCTAACTACCTCCCCTAACTAACTCGTGCTCCCACGTCGTCCCTTAAACTAGTAGCACGTTCCTTTTAACACTACGTAGCTAAACTACGTCCCCTCTACACATTCACAAGTCTGTCCATGTCCTCAAATAAATCATTTTATTTCCCAACCTAAATCTCACTAAATCCCTCTACCTAATCCATTCCACGGACTCCATGAGGACTTACCCCTGCCCCATGAAGTCGGTCTAACTAAGCTAACCCTTCCCCCTAACTCGTTTCCATCCTGTGCCCAGGGTCAAGGGGGTCTTCCACCCTTTGCCCAGGAATCCTGTGCACCCGAAAGTGAGGCTTACTGTTTTCCTTTTTTTTTTTCCATGCGCAGCACCTGCGCGGCAACTCAGAGCTCGCGCACTTTACACCTGCCCGTGACGTCATGCAGCTGCACGTGTACCTCGTCCCTCCTTGGACGGTACCATCCGGCCGGGATACCCCTCCTGCCGGATTCCAACCACACGTGCAGCCATGACGTCGCCGTGCGCATAAAAAAAACACAAGCCCCACGTCTCGAGGGGTTCCCCACGCGAACACATGTGCTTTGCCCATTGGAGCTGAACACACACGATCGCGTGGAGAACCCGTCCGGTCCAAATCCATTTACCTGCCTAAACTTTGTCCGTCCGCGGGATCGGCAAATCCACCGCGTGCGTTTCCGGACCGGGACTTCACTCTCGCAAGCGAGCACGTGGTGGTCTCGTGCGTTGCACAGCACGAACCGCGTGCTCACTGCTGGGTGAACCCGGCACGGTCCCCGAAACAACTACACCCGCTACTCGGCTTTCTCTCCTCTGTCGCCGTCGTCGTCGCCATTCCACACACGCATACCTGCGTGTTACGACGCACACAGTCCACTCCATCACATTCACACCGGGAGACGCGGCTGCGTGCTCCCGCTTGCCAGCCCGCATCTCTCTCTCATACCGCTCTCTCACCCACACGGTCTCCCTGGCACACAGCGACCTTGCACCCGGCCGCTCACTCACCCGTGCCTCACTACTCACACAAACCCTACTACTCCCACGGGGTGCTCCATTCACTCGCGGGGGCACTCACCCGCGGTGCCTCACCCACACACGCGAGGGCACTCAACCGCTGTGCCTCATCCACACACCGTGCCTCACTCATACACGCGGGGGCACTCACCCGCGGTACCTCACTCATACACACGGCGACACTCACACACGCGGTCTCTTCCACACAACGTCCCTCACTCATACACGCGGGGGCACTCAACCGCGGTGCCTCATCCACACACCGTGCCTCACTCCATACACGCGGGGGCACTTAACCGCGGTGCCTCATCCACACACGCGGGGGCACTCACCCGCGGTTCCTCACTCATACTGGCCGTTTCACTCACACACACACGGCCTCTTCCATACACGGTGCCTCATCCACACACGGCGTGCTGGAAGCACGTACTCTGGCACCATCGCCACCACACCACTCACACACGGGTCGCTTCCACACACGAAGGGACGCACTCACGCCTTGCACCACACACACAGGGACAACCACACTGGGGATTCGAGTCCCCACAAGGGTCTCCGGGGCCTCTATACCCCCCCAAGCTCTCCGTGCACCCGTCCACAGCACTCGTCCCTCAACCTCGCAAAGCACGACCGAACTCACCTGGTCGTGACTCACCTCAAGGGGCAGACTCCCTCCCCTCGTTCCTGGAGGAGGCCATCCAGGTGCTCGCACTGGGTCTCTACCCAGTCCGCCAGCTCACCCTCACTATCCTCCACTACCTCCGTGTGTGTGTGTGCGTCACTTACCCCGTCTTCCTCGTGTAGTCTTTCCTCTATTTTTTCTATCTCCCGTGTCTCTCCCAACTCTTCACCCTTTACCTCCCTTGTCTCAACTATTATTTCCTTTGTCACGGCCTTCATGCCCGCCTGCAGGCATCGGCCCATGTTCTGCGTCTCACCCCGGAACTTTTTCATTTCTTCCTTCATGTTTGCTTCCATTTCGTTTATTTGCTTGTTCATTTCGTTTTTCATTTCATTTGTATTTGTATCCATCTTCTCGTTCATGTGTTGTGTATTCGCATCCATCGTCGTTTTCACTTCATTCATTTGCTTGTTCATGTCTTTCATTTAGTTTGTATTTGCATCCATTTTTTCGATCATTTTCGCATTCATCTTTTCGTTCATTGCCGCCAGCATGGCGCATAGCTGGGCCATGTTGGATGCACTCAGCTGAGCCGTTTCGGCAAGGGTTGGGGAAGGGTTTTGGTGGAGAGGGGGGGGGAGGTGTCATACACTGCGGCCGCTGCCGCACCCATTTCAGGTTCTGGGTTTAGTTGGGCGAGTCCGTGTTCCTGCACAATCAACATTTCCTGCACGGGGATTTCATCCTGGACCATGGATCCTACACATTCTACATCCATTTCTAATACCCCCGGCTCCCGCTCGCCTTGAGACGCCATCTTGCTTCTCGTGAAGGGTTAATTTGCTCGCTCGTAATTTGGAGGGAATCGGGGGTCGCTTCTCTCACCCCTGGACCGATTCCTGTGAATTTCGCTGGAGACAGGAGAGCCTGTTGTCCCGCTCTCCAATACCAGTGCCGCGAGGAGGGCGATGAATTTGTATCGCACGACCTGACACCAGTGTTGCGGATTCCGCGCCCGCCGGCGTGCTGACGGCCACGTAACTCGAATCGCGGCACGTCGCCCAGCGGACGGACAATCCAGTCGTGACTCTCTCGTACTAACGCCGGGAACCAGTCACGGGTGGACCTTTCGGTCTCACCGCGATCGAGCCAATCAGCCCCCGCGGGGATCAGGGTTGCTCGCCAAATTCGACCTACCTAAGTACCCACGCGGAGGGTAGACCGGGCGATCGCACCTCGCCGCAGGGTCGACTTCGGACACGGGCCACTAGCGACCCGTTCCCGTACTATCAGAATAACCGGCGGTGTTATCGTCGACCTCGACGGTTCGATTAATTATCGGGCGTATTCAGCCCACTACCAACCCTTTACGTGAAGCAAGATGAGGATTCAATGGAGGAAAAGACGAAGCGAAGCGGGAGAACAGTTCAATAATAAAGCACATTTATTCGCGGCACACGGGAAGCACACAAATACAATTCCACCAAATGCACACAAAAAAAAGAAAACACAATTCCATTTACACAAAAAGCAAATATAAAAGTGAAAACACAGTGCAGAGCTAATACCGACTACCGAGCACACGGCAACACTTATACAATTCTACTTCACAGACGGCGCCGACAACACATACCCAAAACCAAGGAAAGAATACCCTCAAGGATGAGGCGGGCCTGAGGCCGAGACCGGGTCGCGCCTACCCGTCTGGTAATGAGACGCGGAGCGGCGATGGCGCTGCAACCCGCGGGCCTCGTGGACGGTGTCTGGTAGGGGGTGGGAAAGGGGCCCCCTTGGTCGCACTATCTCAGCGCGGGGGGGAACAGGAGGGGGTTGCTGATGCTCGGGGTATAGAGGATCTTTATTATCCCTGGTGTGCGTCTCCACCTCGGCCAGGTCGCGCTGCCGGCCTTCCTCGGGCGTGCAGCTCCCGGCACCGTCGCGAGCACCCCCTCGTCTGCCTTCGCCGCTGCCGCCTCTCCGCCTCTGGACTCTCCACCCTGGACTCTTCTTTGGGCTCTCCTCGTTCGACTCTCTTCAGCTTCTCCAGCTACTGCAGGCTTCGGGCTCCAGACTTCCACACCGCTCTGACTGACGAACACGGTCCTTTTTATCCCCCCGTAGCTTCGCCTTTGACCCCCTCCCTTTGACCTTTCACCTCGCTCCCCATTGGCCCGAGAAAAAGTGGGCGTGAAGGCTTTTTGATCCACAAATTTGCATATATCGATCTTTCTGGAGGCGGGGCCAAATCGCCCCTCGCTCACCGATTGGACGGCAAAAAGTGGGCGTGTGTCGTTTTTGATCCGTTTTTGAAGCACAAAATCCGTGATTTTGTACACGCTGTTCAACGTGCGCCCTGCACGAGTCCAACACCGGTACCCACAGCGGGGCAAGAACGGTGGCGATGCTACGGTTGCGAGGTGTGACGGGAAGGTCGTGGCGGTTGTGGTGAAGCGGCGTTGTGGTTGGTGGTTGATGTTGTGGTTGTGGTGGTAATCATGGCGGTTGGTCCAAAATAAAGACAGTAAAAGAAAAACGGCTATCCTGAAGAGTCGCAGCTCGCATAAATGACATGTATTCCCACTAGACAACGGGTTTGGGCCTAACTACACATGCACTTGCCGAGATACCTCACCTAAGGGACCTGAATGGTGGTTTGCGAATTTGGTAACCACAACAATATATATATATATATAAATATAAATATATATATATATATATATATATATATATATATATATATATATATATATATATATATATATATATATATATATATATATATATATATATATATATATATATATATATATATATATATATATATATACACACACACACATACACACACACACACACACACACACATACAGATACAGTGCTCCCTCATCTATCGCGGTTAATGCGTTCCAGACCCACCCGCGATAGTTGAAAATCCGCAAAGTAGAAACCACATATTTGTTTAATTATTTAAATATATTTATACACATTTAAAACTTATTTTAAACCATTATACAGCATCCACACACTTTTATTTACCTTCCCCACACACATTTAATCAGTGATTAAAAAAAAAATTAAAAAATTTTCATCGGAAATGTGACTTCATGGGGCTGCAAAGCCAAAGACTAAAAATAATTTTTAAAATACTATATTGTACTATAAAATATAAAAAAACGTATTATGGGTACTGACCTATGAAGATATGATGATGATAGCTGTGCAGTACTGATGACTATGAAGATGACGATGATGAGATGAATGTAGTACTGCACAGCCAAGAAAAGAAGAGTGTAGTGATGTAGTGAAAGAAACCCGTGATGTTGTGAAGCCACGAAAGGTGAACCGCGACATAGTGAGGGAGCACTGATATTGCATGTTTACATTGAAATAAATATAGATTAAACAAAAACACTAGAGTTTTAGCTTTTAAATTCATTCCAACATGGTGAGATGGGTGAGGGTAAATGTATTACGTACTTGTTATGTACTTGCTCATTCAAATAAATATAAAACACAAGACTTAGCTCAGAGATGATGATGCTGTTGGAGAGGGGATGGTGGAGGTTATAAAGATGTGGATGTAGACCTTGCGATGGCTGTTCAATCATCGGGAGCACGACAGTCGCTTGCTGAATTGCCACATCGAAGAAGGGTGAAACAAATGATCCAAAGCAGCTTTTCCCTGCTTGGACAGGAAGGTAGGAGATTGCATCCTCTTCCAAAATAATCCCACCTTTTCGGTGTTGAAAACCTGCTCTGCCATAAATCCCTTCACCTTGATTAGTTCCATGAGCCATAGTTCAACTGTAGCCTTCGATCCCTGGTGCCTCGTGGAAACATTGGTAAATCTGCAATGGTTGTTCCCGTGCACCGGTCCTCTCAAAATCCAGGTAAATCCATAATTTCTCCCGTGCACTAATCCACTCAAAGGCACTTTTAAAATTTTTTTGGTCCTCGATCCAAACATTAAGCACTTTTTCCATCTTTTCAATATGATGATCAGGGAACTGGAATGAGACATGCGGAGCGGCAGCACTTGAATGGATATTTGATTCCTGTTTACACAGTTGATTCATTGATCTGGTAATGGTGGTCCACAGATGCCGCACTCTCACTTCTTGCCAACCTATCTAACAACTCGATTGTTTTTTTCGCACAGTGTCATCACCTTTCTCTGCTTTTTGTCATGATTAATTTTGTCCATAATTTTATGTTTGGGCACCATTATCAACAGTTGTGTGTCTACGAGATCTTGTACATCTAGTATTACAGCATCTCTGTATTTAATTTCCTGGTCATGATGATTCATTGTTAAATTTAGCTTCATTCCTGTATGCTGGTCTGATTACCACAATTAACGGTGCACAAGAAACAACAAAAGGCATAATGGGAGATAATCGTACACGCGGACGCAAACAATGACTGCTGTTATGAAATTTATATCATCCCATCTTTTGAGCTCTTTCAACCAATGCAAGAATAAGACTTTTTCAAAAATTTTAAATTTTTTAAAATATCATATCTTTACCTGTGCTTCGGCTAGGAGATCAATATCACTGTATTGCACAACATGTGCGAAGTAATTTTGCACCTTTGGTCAGTCAAGTGGTTCTGTTGCCACTCCATCAGCACTAATTTAGACTTTTCTGAATGAGTCATTCATGTGCCAAGTTTTGAGAAATTGAATACTGCTTATACCCAAATGGCCATTATTAAGCTAGTGTTGGCTATCACATTTATAAATAAAGAGGGTGATTGCAGCATTTTTGGAGGATATTTGAAGACACTGTATGAACCTTAGTTGTCTTTATGCCATTTTGCAGCTGTTTTCGAAAGCTTGAAGCTTTTTTTGTTTTTAACCAAATATGGACTGATTGTCACTACAACGTGAAACAGCTGGTATCCAGATATATGTTTGCAGCATGCCATGTTCTTTAAAGGGCTGGCAGGATAGCCTAAAGGTATGCAAACTTGCTTTTGAGCTGTTTGGCCTGTGTTTTAATATCAGCCTTGCTACAAAGGATCACCCCCATGGTGTTTTCCATGCAGGGCAATGCATCAATGTATGTGCCATCCACGGAAAGCCTTTTAAGCCAGAGAAGCCATCTGTCAGCACCGTCATTGGTGGACTGGCAACACTTTCACAAAGAAGCGAGTTATTGCCAACACCTTGAACAAATTCCTGCCACTTTCATTCAGTCGGGCCAGGCCAGCCAGTTCCAGAAAAAAAAAAAATACCAAGACACAATTTGATGTCACTATGGTGGACCGATTATGCCTCCGCCCACATTATTTATCACCATAATACTTGTACCAAGTTTGATTTAAAGCCTTTCAGCTGTTATCAAGTATCACATTTTTACCTTACATGACATCTAACCTTTGACCTCTTGATGCCAAAATCTAATCGGTTCATCATGAATATATACTTTTACCGAGTTTGGTCAAATCCCATCACTGGTTCACAAGTCGGCATGATAACAGAATTTTTACCTAATTGGACTATCTCGCTGTGACCTCTTGACCCAATAATCTAATCGGTTAATCTTTACATCATTATACATATTTGAACCAAGTTTGACTTGGATCGCTTCAGCCGTTAAGTTATCATGGTAACGAAAACCTATCTCAGACAG
>NC_140972.1:72706861-72776861 GCF_056783735.1 Eptatretus burgeri | reverse complement strand
TGAGGTTGAGGAAGAGAGTGAGGACTGAACCAAGGACCAGATGGTGGAAGCTGAAGGAGGAAGGCTGTTGCGTGGAATTTAGGGAGGAGGCGAGACAGGTGTTGCATGGTGGTAAAGATGGGTGGGATGATTGGGCAACTACAGCAGAAGTGGTGAGGGAGATAGCTAGGAAGATACTTGGTGTAACATCTGGACAGAGGAAGGAAGACGAGCAGACTTGGTGGTGGAACGAGGAAGTACAGGAAAGTATAAGGAAGAAGGGGTTGGCGAAAAAGAAGTGGGATAGTCAGAGAGATGAAGAAAGTAGGCAGGAGTACAAGGAGTGGCGGCGAAAGGCAAAGAGAGAGGTGGCAAAGGCTAAGAAAAAGGCATATGACGAGCTGTATGGGAAGTTGGATACAAAAGAAGGGGAAAAGGATTTATACCGATTGGCAAGACAGAGGGACTGAGCTAGGAAGGATGTGCTGCAGGTTGGGGTGATAAAGGACGTAAATGGGAATGTGCTGACAAGCGAGGAGAGTGTGTTGAGAAGGTGGTGGAGTACTTTGAGGAGCTGATGAATGAAGAAAATGAGAGAGAGAGAGAAGGTTGGAAGAGGTGGAGATAGTGAATCTGGAAGTGGGGTGGATGAGTAAGGATGAAGTGAGGACTGCTATGAAGAGGATGAAAAGTGGAAAGGCAGTTGGCCCAGATGACATACCAGTGGAGGCATGGAAGTGCTCAGGAGAGATGGCAGTGGGGTTGTTAACCAGATTGTTAAATAGAATCTTGGAAAGTGAGAGGATGCCGGAGGAGTGGAGATTAAGTGTACTGGTTCCAATTTTCAAGAATAAGGGTGATGTGCAGAGCTGTGGAAATTCCAGAGGGATAAAGTTGTTAAGCCACACCATGAAGTTGTGGGAAAGAGTAGTGGAAGCTTGGTTGAGAAGAGAGGTGACGATTTGTGAGCCGCAATATGGGTTTATGCCAGGAAAGAGCACCACTGATGCGATGTTTGCTTTGAGAATGTTGATGGAGAAGTATAGGGAAGGCCAGAAGGAGTTCCATTGTGTGTTTGTGGATTTCGAGAAAGCTTATGATAGGGTGCCAAGAGAGGAGTTGTGGCATTGTATGAGGAAGTCAGGAGTGGTGGAGAAGTTTGTGAGAATTGTGCAGGATATGTATGAGGACAGTGTGACAGCGGTGAGGTGTGCGGTAGGAATGACGGACCGGTTTAAGGTAAAAGTGGGATTGCACCAAGGATCGACTCTGAGCCCTTTCCTGTTTGCAATGGTGATGGACAGGTTGATGGACGAGATCAGACTGGAGTCCCCATGGACTCTGATGTTCGCGGACGACATCATGATCTGTAGGGAGAGTAGGGAGCAGGCTGAGTCGAGCCTTGAGAGGTGGCGTTACGCACTGGAGAGAAGGGGAATGATAGTCAGTAGGAGTAAGACGGAGTACATGTGCGTAAATGAGAGGGAGGGTGGTGGTATGGTGCGGTTGCAAGGAGTTGAGGTGGGGAAGGTGAATGGGTTTAAATACTTGGGATCAACTGTCCAAAGTAACGGAGAGTTTGGGAGAAAAGTGAAAAAGCGAGTGCAGGCAGGATGGAGTGGGTGGAGAAGAGTTGCAGGAGTGATTTGTGACAGAAGGGTAGCTGCAAGAGTTAAGGAGAAAGTATATAAGATGGTAGTGAGACCAGCTATGTTGTATGGTTTGTAGTCGGTGGCGCTAACAAAAAGACAGGAAGCGGAGCTGGAGGTGGCAGAGTTAAAGATGCTGCGATTCTCGTTGGGAGTGACGAGGATGGACAGGATAAGGAATAAGTATATTCGAGCGACAGTGCAGGTAGGACGGTTTGGAGACAAAGTGAGAGAGGTGAGATTGAGATGGTTTGGACATGTGCACAGGAGGGAAGCGGAGTATATCGGGAGAAGGATGCTGAAGATGGAGGCGCCAGGCAGGAGGAGAAGAGGAAGGCCAAAGAAGAGGTTGATGGATGCGGTGAGGGCGGACATGCGGGTGGTTGGAGTGTCAATGGAAGATGTGGAGGATAGAGCGAAATGGAGACGGTTGATCCGCTGTGGTGACCCCTAACGGGAGCAGCCAAAAGAAGAAGAAGAAGAAGAAGAAGATTACTGCATTGTTCAGGCAATAAAGGACCTCAGAGACAGTAACATTCCTCTTGAAATGAACATCGTTTCATTGATTTACAAAGGATAAAGACATAATAGTCCAGGAGCGGCAAGGGTGAACCTGGTTTTGTCGGATAAAGTTTTTTTTTTTTTTTCTCTCGTTTCTGGTAGCCTGGGGGTTGCTTATCAAGAATCAGGTGGGTGCCAGTTGATATTCTTTGGGCAGATTTTGATATTAACCCCTTCATGTCCGACACGCCAAAACCGTGGAAACTTGGAAATCGTTCCATGGTATTAATTCACATAACACGCATCAAATTTGTGAAATCTGATATTTGTTCACACAATGCTTAATGCTGGATGATATATGGATCACAATAGAAAAAAAATTAACCCTTTCCTGGTCATTGATACTAAGCAATTTTTCACAATTCTATTAGCATAACTTTGAAGACCTGAAGTAAAGAGGAAAGAATAATGTAAAATAACTAAGAAAGACAATAAGATGAAGGTTCAACCTACTTTTGTCAAGGCCCAGAAATCTAGCATCTGTATGCATTGTGTATTTCAAAATGTCTCACTTTAAAAGCCCCAGAAGTGAGCACATGACCAAAACATGGTTACAAACACTTACTGGCAGATTGCTGGCATGTAGAGAACTGACATTCCGAGTTTAATGACACCTCAATGGTTAGTTCAGTTTACTGTCGTCCTTGAGCATCCTCCACTGAAACATGCACAAAACATGGTGCAAGGTCAGCCTTTATCCCGACAACTGCATCGCTTGGAGCTACAAGGGGGTTCGCTTTTGCAGCCGCATCTGATCATTTCCAATATGAAATCAGGGGCAGGTTTAGTGTTGTCCGGTGGAGCAGTTGGGCAAAGTGATTTGTTAGTTATGTCCCTCTTCCATCCAAAGTCTTCTGGGTTCAGTGGTGGAGCGTTAGAACTCGGATTTCGCCATAGAATTGTCTGGAAATGGGCCCTCTTCACATTTTCAATGAATACTTCTCTTGTTGGTGGAAGAGCAGCCAAGTTAGGGGAAGACGAATGACCCTTCCCATTATTTTTACCCCATACAAGCAGCCTTGTGTTGGACATGTCTGTGCTGTCCTTCATGCCATAGCAAGCTGAAACGAAGCGAGTGGCTTGATCAATGAATTGGAGCATAAACATTTCCTATCTCTGATAAGTCATGTCCATCACCTTTGAGGATCTTGACCACTTTGCCCTTTCCAATACCACGGTAACACACCATTGTGTCACATCCTGATATAGCATGGGCAACTAACAGGTTCTTCACAACTTTCTGGTGCCTTGCCAATGTCGATTTGATGTCAACAATTGCCCTTTCCTTGCTTGGAGATTCCATAGTCATTGGCACTTGCATCCCCGCCATTTGGTAGTGATGTAGTAGCAATACAAAGACGTCTGTATCATCCAAAATCACAGAGATGTGGCGGGCCAGTCTGACACAGTGCAGGACTTGTTGAATAATTATGATATCGGCCTCTTCATGATGGGTCTCGAGATCAAACTGGCTCCTCTTTTCTTCCATGCTGACTTCAATAGGGAAAGGGTCCTCTCCTGTCACAACCAACATGTGCATTTGTGTACTCTCCTGATGGAAAAACCTGTCTTGGATAAGTTCGTCGCATATGAGCTGGATTAGTTGTTTCTTGTTTTCAACAGAAGACAAGATGGCCTTTTGAGCTGGCTGTTTTGTAGTCCGATGGAGTTGATGTTTTCTACTGACCCCTGTCTCCCTACCATCTCGCATGGTAGACTTAATACTGTATTCATGGTACCTATCAAAGATGAGGTCGACATCACTGTTGGTCAGGTAGGAAGTTAAATGACTCTTGACATTTACAATGAAATCAGCTACTGTACCATCTGCTGGCCAATGTATGGTCCATAAAAGGGCTGACCCATCTATGATAGTGACATCTGCATCACCAGTGTTCCTCCAAGAAACTTCAACTTGCAGAAACTTCTTCAGTTTGGACTTTGCTTTAGCAATCCGCATTCCATCCTTCATGAACATGGCAGTTGGTACAGGTGCAAGCTCATAGGCAAACACCTCCTTCACATCAACATCTCTGTCACTGGCTAATAATGCAACGACCCTTGAGTAGATGGCATTCAGGTCATAAACCTTGGTGTCACCAATGTTCACAGATTTGCTGGCAACCGACAACAAATCTGTCAGTAGCTGGCTGGCTACTTATACCGTCTTGGAGATGGTACTGTAAAATCCCTCAGGCCACGTGTTCTCAAAGTCTTTTAACATTGCCTCTCCAATCATGACGGCATTTTCAGCATTTACAGATGCTGGTGCTAGCTTTCCACTGACAATGTTGACAAGACTCCCTTCAGGATGTTCCTTTGGATCCATAGGATCAGTGCAAGTCTCAAGTTTCTGACGGAGACCAGCCCTGTCCGTGGCATCAGCCAGTATTCTAGCCTTGGACTCCTCCTTGTGATGCCGTTGCAGTCTGGTAGCATCAGTTTCCTCTTCTTCTAATTCCATCATGTCTGACTCAATCTTGCAGCAGATATGGCGGCTCAGTGCCCAGACTTTCATAGCATTCAACTTCAGGGTTATCCCAATGATTCCACCAGCACTATGACCGTATCTCATGAACGTGGACTCGATGAACTGGTCGCTCCAGATGCCATTCCATATCCCACGAATATGTCTCATCACATGCTGTCCCTTGAGGAATAGACTTTGGACTTGGTCAGGCAGCTTCTCCATGGACCTCAGATAGTACAAACCATATCTGGCATGGTTCACGTGCCTGGCCGCAAAGTAATAGGGCAACATTTTTCTAAATGTTGCCAAGTGAAGTAACCAGTCACCCTCTCGTTCAGCCCTAATATAGGACATCATCAACAAAACAGGCTTCACCAGTACCTCTACCCACAGTTTTACCGTCCTGCTCTCTCTTGCAGTCTGATCCAAGGCCTTCATCAGGTCATCCACATTCTCAAATTTATGATTTGCGAACAAGCTGCGGAGCACCTCCTCGGACAGCATCCGCAGGGCACGTACATTCTGTGGGAACTTTTTGCCACTAAGCATCTTTGGAACTCTGCCAAATACTTCTGAAAGGGCATCTGACAGCCCACTATCGGCCATCAGGGAGCCAATAGCCCCAACAAAACTCATCAACGCATGCATGCCTCCTAGACACAAGAACGTATGCTTGAATCTTTCTGGTTGATTCCAGGACACCTGGACAGCGACTCAATAGAGCTGTTGGTCACAAGACGCTAAACTTCTGGCCAGTTTTGAATGTCAGATCTTGGACTCTTTCCATTGCTGTCAACATTGTATCAGGATCAGAAGGCTTCATATCGATCAGCGGTAGGTAGAAGGCTTTTGTCTTGGGTTGTGGAAGATGACCCTGCTCTCTGCTTTCTTTAGTGTTGTACCCATGGAATTCTGGGCAGCTGTCCTTTGTAAGGATATCCTGTAGGAAGCTATGATCAATCTCTGAAGCTCTCCTAACTGCAATCACTTGTGCAAGTGACTTCAGGGTTGGGATGGCCTTGATAGCATCATGTTTTGGCATGGGTGGCTGTTTTGGTCCTCGGTACCGGTGGATGTCGACGTCATATGGAACCTACTTGGAATCTTTGGGAATCCTTTTGATTGTTTGACTGGCCTCTCCCTCTGGTGGTGTATGTGAGTACTGCGCTAGGAGGACTGCAAGTGAGTGGGTGGACTGCCTACCGTTTTGAGAGGATATGTCTGCGTCGAAGTTGTCCGCAATACCCTGAACTAGGCCATCCGCAGCATTTGATATGCCAGCCATCTTCATAGCTGCCACCGCTGCTTCAGCAGCTGATTTCTTGAAACGTCTGTACTCGGTATATGAGCAACAGACCCCATATGAATAGAAATTATTGATAAGCTTATTTGACTCTAACATCTTTCCAGCAAGGCCTACTTGCAAACTGGTTGCTTGGGATTTAACAACACTTGTTACAATTGAACCAATGAGCAATGCTGGACGTGTACTATCAAGTTTTGGAGAAACCTTTCCTAATAATTTGAGGAGAAAAATCACTAACTGTCTCTTTGATAAGGTCCTTATCAATGTCAATGCTGTAGTTGTCTTTGTCAATGTTAATGTTTTTTTTTTTTTATCTCTTGAAGGATGCGTTTAATGGCTTTTCCAATCAAAGTTTCCATGTCATCTTCTTCAGTGTTCACTAGTCTAAGAATCTGTGAGGCACAGCTACGAAATGCAATAATATTAGCAATGCCTGGCGAAGAAAACCATGAGATAATTGCCAAATAACTCTTGAAGTTTAGACACCAGTGTCCGACGACACAGTTGGACTCCACTGAACTGGGAATAAGAGTCAAACAGGTCTACCGAATTCCACATTTGTGATCTGTCACTTTTTAGCATTTCAACAACTTACAGAAAAGGACAATCTTCATCACTACCTTTTGACTCCTGGCTACTGGCAGCACCTTCCCCAGGAAGTGACCTAAATGACACAAATCTTTGCCGACAGTCCAGATGGTATCTCGCATCTGCTGCATGGAGATCACTCGGTGCCCCCTCAACACGCTGCTGGACAATTTTTGCTACAGCATCATTTCGCTTGATACAAGTTTCTATGAGGGACTGCTTCTTGTCTATCTCACGAAAGAGGTATGATTCCCTCCATCTCGAAGGGTGTTTCTTGTCTTTCTCAATAATACAAGTTTCCCCACAGAGAAGAGTGTTTCTTAAAGTTGAAGGTTTCATCAGAGTATCCTGAAAACGAACGCCTCATGACTTTCTGGGAGATAGGACCAGTCTCTTCATCACAGTGACGTTTGTGACGCTGGGTGTGACTTTTAGACGTGTCGGAAGAGACACGACTTTTGTGGCATTTCAAGGTGAATTCCTTGTTTTTCTCTAACGCATCTTCGAGCTCAAAGTGCTTTTCATCACCATATGTCTTTTACATCGGATGATGTTGGCTATTCGGACGGCCGTAGCACATGTAAGCTTCTCTTTCTTGTCTTGACAGTTGAACTTCCATTTGAAGTAGCATTCATCAGTATCCGATTCGATGACTGCCAAGGCTGAAAATGAAATGCAAGACTGTCACGCTCTCATCTGCGGCATTTTTCTAACTTATTGCATCAGTACTAACATTGAATTTAGAAATGGAGTGCTTGCCTAATCTAATTAAAACTGGCTTTAAATTGTATCGATGTTTTAACATACATCATTCTAGTGATGCTTTAGTATTTTTACTTGCATAAGGTGCCTTCAAAACAGTCTAAATTTGTGGTCTGATGTCTTGGCTGAGCAACAATACTTAAAACAAATGCATGGTAAACACATGGATTAAAACAGGAAGTAAAACAATTCTGCAATGCCATCTGATGTACTTTTCAGTAACTAGACTAATTTCTCAGACATGAGTGGCAAAAGAAAGTCGGAAGCTATCATTCTTTTATGTCCAACGCTCATCCCACATGCTGCAAAATTGAGCGGAAAAGGGTTAATCTCCCAAATTCTGCCCCTAAAATGATTTTAACATTCTCTACAACATGAATTATTGCAGAATGTAAGTATATTTGAGATTTTGTTCAGCAAACTTTCTTGAGAAACAGTGGAAACTTGAGTCTTTCAGAATTTGGCTACATTGGATAGAAAAGGGTTAATATGAAGAGTTCCCCAAGGGATATCATCTGGCACCCCCTGATTCAGGATAAGCAAGCCCTATACTACCAGAAACAAGAGAGAAAAAAAAACTTTATCCGACAAAACCAGGTTCACTAAAATTTGGGGGTTTGGCTCCCAGACTATAAGGGATAAGGCCATAATTTATTATTGTTTATGAATTAAATATTTAAAAAAATAACATCAACAAACATCAAGAGTTTGCTCAACTTTTATTCAGTGCTCTGAAAAATAATGAAACATGATGACACTGGTCAAACGTATTTACAAAATGGCACAAACATGGCCAAAATAATGTCTCTGCGAATCTTGGGAAGTACACAACTGTCACTGTATCTAGTTGTTCTTCTCTGGTGGTGGAGGTGTCTTCAGCTCCCCAGATGGGGTGCTTGCAGCAATAGGATCGCTGGACAGGTTGAGCATTCCTGAGAGTCCAGAGATGTTAAACATACTCTGACCGCAAGTGTCAAAGGCGCTTGGGCTCTGGTTCAGTACCTGGTCAGCTGAGCCTATAGCAGCAGATGCAGAGGTGGAGCTTGGCTGCTGCGTAATCAGAGGAGGAGGAAGCTGGAACCCATGTTGAGGGGGAGGAGGCATCATCCACTGGCACTGAGGCTGCTGCTGTTGGTACTGTGGCTGCAGTGGCTGCTGCATGTACGGGTCCACATAGACAGTTGTCTGTGAGCCCCAGACTGATGCAGCCGGTGCCTTGTATCTCCACATGTGGCGAGGTGGCTGGTACATCTCCGACGCCATGGGGGTGTAGGTAGCTGGTGCTAAACTTGTTTGCACGGAAGCAGGAGCAGGGAAGGTGTGGACTATGGGAGGTTCTTCCTCATCACTCTCCTCATCTAACAGCTCACTGAGGATGGTGGTGAAGCGTGACCTTGCCTTCCGGAACTTGCGCTTAGATATGCTGACCAGGCTGTCACGCATGTAGTTGGCGAAGGCTACGGTGGCTGTGATGGGCTGAGGCTGTGCGAGAACTTTGAGGAGCTCAGACTCGTGCACCCTCTTCTGGAGTGACTGCAGCAACTGGTCATCGTCCTGGCCATGCTTCGCCTTGCCCTGTGAGGATGAATAGGGGACAGGGGAGGGCATACTGTCGTCATCAACCATGAGCTCTGCACAGGCAGCCTCGGCAGCCTCGAGGTCCCCGCTGTGTGCTGCACTGGTTTCCTTTCCCTGCAATTATGACAATTGATTAGTAAATTACAAGGCAAAAATAAGAGGAAAATTCAATGATTTGTAGTAATCGATGATTAATTTGCTTAGAGATCTGTAGTACAGTAAAACTAATATAAATAAATATTAGTATTGATATTAATATGTGTTTATACTTGCACTATTGACGGGCTCAGCACGATGGCGGACCACAGTCTTGAGGTAGCCAAAGTTTGCCTTCACCCTCTGCTCCCTCTCTGTCATTTCCGGGGTGCCGTCACCGCTCTTGTTCTTGTCGAGACGGGTGTGGGTGTCTCGCAGGGACTTGAACCACCCTTAAAGGTGCTCGACAGACTTCCCCATGGCCTTGCCTTGATCCTCCCAGAGCTTTGCCTTCTTGTCCACCCTCCGGTTGTCCATCTTCTTGATGTCCCAGATGATGACGTTCTCGCGAAGGAAATCGCACATGAGCTGCTCCTCTTGGAAATCAAGACAAAACTGTGTCTTCTTGGCCCTCTTCTTTGTAAGGGTTGGCTGAGAGGAGGTGGAGGCCACGGACACAGCTATCGATGCCACCGACGATGCCCGAGAGGCGTTGGAACCAGCATCCTCTCCGTCAGAGGGTGAGCGTGATGGGGAGGGTTTTGGTGCTGATGGATCCTCCTTGCGTCCGCGTCCACGGCCATGGCCAGGAGACTTCTTGGCAGCATTCTTCGAAGTTCTCTTCAGCATGACGATGATGTTGACACTTCGATGTCTTGCTTGGTTATGATTAAAATCGTCGAGCGGCAGCATCCATTTAAATAGTCGAGAGGCAGCCTATTAATAGGCTATGCCACGTGATTGTCGGCGATACGCTGCCGCACGCTATGCATACGTTAGACTATCGTTGGGTATAGGTTGTGAACGCCGACAACATGCGAAGCATTCGTTGGTATAAGTTATCTATAAGTTATCAAAACGTTCTGTGTACGTTACTAATATGTTATGCATACGTTCAACTCATTATGAATGCGCCCAAAACTGAAAAAAAACATCAATAGTTCAGCGTACGCCAGCGTTTTACATACATTTTTGATACGCTGGCTAAAACGTCAAGGTGTGAAATCACCGTCATGCCGAAGAAAACTTCGAAGAATGCTGCAAAGAAATCTCCTGGCCGTGGACGCGAACGCAAGGAGGATCCATCATCACCCACACCCTCCCCATCACGCTCACCTACTACTAATAGCATGGACCTACTACTACGACTACTACGACTACTACTGATACTACTGACATGGACATCTACTCAACATGGAGTCTGGAACACTGACGGGTTCCTCCTGTGAAGCCCATTTTTATATACCAATTCCCTTAAATGCTGCCAATACGCCATTATACGGTAGCTGTAAGTTAGAAACACGTTCAGAAAGTTCTGCGGTCGTCCGGAAGACGTCAAATACGTCTACATACGTCAATATGCGTTGGAGATACGTTATACATAGGTTCAAAGCACGTTACTCATAGGTTAGAAATAAGTTTCGGGTATGCTAGACATTACCTCGACGTGTTTCAACTTATGAGTAACTTACAAGTAACGTGTGTCAACAATCGCATAACGTGCCTACACCTTATGGTCAGCGTATGCAGAACGTGTGCGTCACACGCTGGCATACGTTGAAAAATTTTGAGCACGCTTAAAATTTGTCGACGAGCTCGGCGTACTACGACGTATGCCAGCGTGCTTCAGCGTGCTCTTAACATATACAAAACTTACCCATAACGTATTCGACGTGTGCCAGCGTATTCGCCAAAATTTTCATACATCGGCATATGCTGGCTAAAACGTCAAGGTGTGACAGGGCATGATGGTGATGTTGACACTTTGATGTCCAGTGCGGTAATGATTTGAATCGTCGAGCGGCAGCCTTTTAATAGGACTCACCACGTGATCGTCGGTGATACGCTGCCGCGCTATGCATAAGTTAGACTATCGTTGGGCATAAGTTGTGAACGCCGACAACACGCTAAGCATTCGTTGGTATATGTTATCTATAAGTTATTGAAACGTTTTGTGAACATTACTAATACGTTATGAATACGCCCAAAACTGAAAAAACATCAATAGTTCAGCGTACGCCAGCGTTTTAGATACATTTTGATACGTTGCCATACGCTGGCTAAAACGTCAAGGTGTGACAGGGCCCTCAGAAGCGAAAATGGATTCCATGACCTTGCTGATGATTGGGTGCAGGCTGATTGGTCTGTAGTTGCAGGGATCAGTTTTTGCACCTTTGTTATGCAGAGTGGTAATGTTTTCTGATTTCCAAGCAGATGGTAGATGACCTTGAGCAAATGAGAGAGTGAATAGAACAGAGAGATGGTGAGCAAGAGCAGAGGAGCAGGTTTATGGGACACGAGAGCTGATGCCGTCTGGACCTGTTGTAGATTCTGAGTCGAGGTTTGACAGCAAGCTCTTCACTTTGTCAGTATAAAAGTTTGTCATAAATATATATGATTGGTGATGGTTGACTGCACTCATTGCGTGGTTTTTTACAGGTCGTGCTTTACACGTTGTCCAGTCTGAGTCGTCGCACTATGAGTCGTGAGCAGAGAGCCAATCTGAAGTTTCTTGCCAAGCTTGGCAAAACACCTTCCGAATCCTTCGCAATGCTGTAGCAAGTCTATGGGGAAGAAACGATGTCACGTACATGTGCATTTGAATGGCACAAGAGGTTCAAAGAGGTTCAAAGAGGGACAGGAGGAGGTTGAAGACGATCCACGGTCTGGAAGACCTTCAACTAACAGAACGGCTGACAACGTTGAACGTGTGAAGCAGATGGTGCACGCAGATCGTCGATTCACGGTGCGCATGATTGCTGAGGAACTTTGCATCAACAAGGACACTGTCTGGAGCATCATCACTGAAAATCTCGAAATGCGCAAGGTGTGCGCAAAGATGGTCTCCCAAGCTGTTGTCTGAGGACCAGAAACAGCAAAGAGTCACTGTCTGTCAAGACATTATCGAGCGCCTCGAGGACGGTCCAGATCTCCTCGGGAGAGTCAGTACTGGCGATGAATCGTGGATATTCGAATACGATCCCGAGACCAAACGGCAGAATCATCAGTGGAAAAGTCTGGCATCACCAAGACTAAAGAAAGCAAGGATCTCGAAGTCGAAGGTCAAGGTGATGCTCATCGCGTTTTTTGACATCAAGGGCATCGTCCACTTCGAGTTTCTACCACAGGGTCAAACAGTGAATCAATACATGGACAAGGAGATCCTCCGGCGCCTCATGAGATCAGTCCGGGACAAGAGGAGGGATCTGTGGGAGAATAACGCCTGGGTGCTCCATCATGACAACGCCCCTGCTCACAGTGCCCTGAACATCTGACAGTTTATGGCGGAGAGGAACATGCCAACTCTGGAGCAATCCACGTATTCGCCAGACTTGGCCCCTTGTGATTTTATCCTCTTCCCCAAGCAAGGGGGTGATCAAGGGGACCCGATTTCCTGATGGGTAGGCCATCAAAAGGGCCGTGACAATGGAGCTCCGGAGGATTCCAGAAGAAGCCTTCAGGGGGTGCATCGAAGCATGGAAGAAGAGGATGGACAAGTGTGTCAGACCTGAGGGAAACTATTTTGAAGGGGACAAGCTGTGATTTCAATATATTTTTTGGAATAAAATTTCTGTGAAGTCAGTCCCATTAGTTTTTTAGACGTACCTAGTATATGAGGAAAAGGGAGTTGTATTGTTACGGATTTGGAAGCCTCCTGCACACAGACAGTCAGCAGTCCCCGCAGTTCAATTATTTTGATAAGTATATGTTTATAGTTAGAGTCCCCTCCCTTATGTCTAATGGGAATTTCATGTGTGCGCTGCGGGTTTCTTTTATAGTCAGGTTTTTTACATCTTCAATCGATCCTTCCTACTTCGCACCATCGACGCCATTGCCCACGTGTGTTCGACCACGGACGTGAGCGGAGGTTTCCTCACCTCAGAACTCCGACTCCGCCCAGGAAAGGAGGGGGTTCCCCCCTGTCCAATCAGGAGGCTCATCACCTCAGGTATTAGCCAGAGGTAATGTAGCCAGAGGCTCATCGTAGCCAGAGGTATTCCTTGGGGTGTGGAGGAGTGAGGGCAGTGCTTGGAGAGTGAGGAATTGAGTTTTTGATAAAGGGAGCAACCCCACCACCAGGATGAGGCTCAGGTCTATCATATACTGGAGGAGTGAGTAACCAGGGAGAGAAACTAGGGAGTCAGAGACATCTTAAAGGAGGAAAGATTATTTCAAGCATATTATGTCTGGTTTGTCAGTGGCAACCTGTATGGAGTGATCAGTCAGGTTAGAGCGAAGGCCTTGGATGTTTGAGGTCCACACTGTTGAGGAAGAGGAAGGGGAGGAGGCTTTGGTTGCAGGGGAGGGGAGGGGGAGGGTAGGATGAGGGAGGAGAGGTAGAGGTAGGGAGAGTTGTCGACAGTTTTTTAGGAGATTGCAGGAGAGCTTGGGGAAAGGGTCAGAAGGGGAGGAGGACAAAGGGCTCGGTGGTGAAGGGATGAGTCTTTGTGGGGAATAATAAGAGAGGGGCAAAGAGAAGTGGGAGATTGGAGGAGGTGGAGGAAAGAGATGGAAGAGAGAAGGTGGGGGAAGGAGGCAGCTTTGTGGGTGTGATCGGGGGCAGCTTTGAGAAGTGGGAATGAAGGGGGAGATTTGAAAGGGAGGGTGAGGGGTGAGAATTAAGGGAGAAGGGTGAGAGGGAAGAATTTGCAGAACAGAATTCCATTCTTTTATTTCTTTTTTTTGTCGTCCAATTTATCGGAGTTAAATTTTTTTTTTACTGCCTTGGACCTTTTCAAACCAAGCTAAATGGTCTTTTAAATTCGACCTTGTACCTTTATTTTAATCATCATTTTATTTCCATATTTATATGTTGCTGCTTGTGATATTGTGGAAACTTGAAAAGGGTTTGAGGGGGATTTGGTTTTGGTTTTGATTTTACCTTTTCCTTTTCTTGCAAACTGCAGGTGAACGCATTGGATTTGGAAGTACTGCACATCCATCTGTCTAATATCAGGCCGGATAACCGGTACGTACATTCCCTAAAGGCCCGGTCACACCTTGACGTTTTAGCCAGCGATGGCAACGTATTAAAATGTATCTAAAACGCTGGCTTACGTTGAACTTTTGATGTTTTTTTTTTTTAAGATTCGGACGTATTCATAGCGACTTGGTCTTATGTATAACGCATTGGTAACGGACACAGAACGTTTCGTTGTGTTATAGATAACTTATACCAACGAATGCTGAACCTGTTGTCGGCCTACACAACCGATGCCCAACGATAGTCTAACTTAGGCAAAGCGCGTTGCACGCATCGCCGACCATGTCGTCATGTAGCCTATTAAAAGGCTGACGCATAATGATTCGAATCATAACTGCCGTAGAAATGGAAGTGTCAACATCGCGGTCACACCTTGGCGATCTTGCCAGCGTATGCCGACCTAAGAAAAATGTGTCTAAAACGTTGGGGCACGTCAAATACGGTACGAGTAAGTTTGGTATACATGAGTACAACGATAAAGTACGCTATCATACGTCGTAGTAAGTAGAGTACGTCAAGAAATTTTAAACATGTTCAAAATTTTACGACGTACTCGGCGTATGACACACGTTCCGCATGCGATGGGGATAAGTTTTACACACGATATGTGGACGCTTACACACGTCCACAAAGGCTACTTATAAGCTACTCATAAGTCGAAACACGTTGCGGTAATGTCTTTTTTACGCGAAACTTATTTCTAACTTATGTTTGACGTGCTTTGAACCAATTCTTTACGTAGTCCCAACACACATCGACGTATGTAGACGTATTCCAATGACGTCTTCCGGTCGACAAAAAAAAATAAATTAACGTGTTTCTAGCTTACAACTGCCATATAAAGACGTGTTCCCAGCGGTTTTGGGAATTGGTATATAAAAATGCTGCTCATAAAAGGGGAACCCAACAGTGTTTTCGAGTCCTTTTTTGAGTCGATGTCCATGTCAGCAGTAACAGTATCAGTATCAGTGTCAGTATTAGTATTAGTATTAGTAGTAGTTTGTTCATGTTGGCAGTAGTAGGTGAGTGTGAGGAGGAGGGTGTGGGTTATGATGGATCGTCCTTGCGTTTAACGATTTAACGATTTAAATGATAAACTCAACGATTTAAATGGCTGCATCTCCACTATTGAAAGTAGACGCTTGCGCTCAACAATTGGATTTTTTTTACACTCAACGACTTTTAAACGGTACCACTCAGCTATTTTCATTGTTTACAATAAACGATTTAAATTGCTGTCACTCGCCTTTGTTTTTTGATGCTGGGGTTTGGAAATTTGAAGCGTTTCTTCTGAACGTGTTAAAACGCTCAAACTCGACTATTTTAAATAGACGCTGCCGATGGACAATTGGAATCATAGCCAAGCTAGACATCGAAGTGTGAACATCCTCGTCATGCCGAAGAAAAGTTTGAAGAATGCTGCAAATAAGTGTCCTGGCCGTGGCCGTGGACGCTGACGCAAGGACGATCCATTATACCGACGTCTTTCAGCCTATGAATAACTTAAAAGTAACGTCTGTCGATGTGTGGCAACGATCGCGTAACGTGCCAAGAACACGTTAATCATAGGTTAGAAATAAGTTTCGGGTACGCTAAACATTACCTCGGCGTGTCTCAACTTATGATTAACTTACAAGTTGCATGTGTTGACGTCTGTCAACGATCGCAGACCGTGCATACAACTTGTGGCCAGCGTAGCGGAACGTGTGAGTTATACGCCGGCATACGTCGTGAAATTTCAAGCATGAAAAAATTTGAGAACAACCAAAAAGTACAACGTTTAAAGCCAACGTACAACGACGTATGGCAGTGTTTTTCAGCGTGCTCTCAATGTTATCAAAACTTACTCATAACGTATTCAACGTGTGCCAGCGTTTTAGAAAAAAAATTCAAAAATCGGCATACGCTGGCTAAAACGTCAAGGTGTGACCGAGCCTTTAGACCCGTACAATCGGCACTTGCAGTTTATATCTAAGGCACGCTGTTTTCAGTTGCACTGCACTGCTTAGAATGACAAGTTGGTCATGCAGACAGTTGATTTTATTTGTCGTTCTTCAATGATTACATTATTAGAAGTACAGTACTCCAGGGAGGTTTTAATCTATTTTTTGTTGTTTCAAAAATATTTTTAAGTTGCAGCTGAAAATGCCAAATATCTCACACCATACAGTTTCCATGGTGGTGGTGGTTCTTGATTGTCTTGTCCTTTTTTATTTTATTGATTTTCAAATAGCAGTTTAACCATATGGATAAAATTGACATCAAAGCAATGTGAGGTGTCGAGGCCGAAATTGCATTTTTGTCGCAGCTGGAAAGGACAAGGATGAGGGGCGGGAATCCAAGTCACACATATGTGCGAATTCCCTTTAAAAATTACTGGAGACATAAGGATTTGTTTATTGTGAAAACCTCCGAGTTTGATTCTCATTTATTTTTGCATTGCACTGTCCTGGCCTTGTCATTCCGATTTAGCCAATTATGGCTTGCAGCAAGGTATGATGTACACATTTTGGACACGGGGGACCAACAAATGAAAGTCATTGTATGATTAAGTTCTGCATATCATTTGTTAGCCAACATCATGGGGATTCAGGATCTATTTGGGCAGAGATTAATTCTTCCTCTTTCTATTGCTCTGACAGGGTCAAAGTTGGTTTCTTAATTAATCTTAGGATTAAAAGTGCAGATTTCTTAAAAACGTTACGTACTTCCTAACGACCTTTGATGTTCTGAATGCTGAACACAAACTGGCCTTTGGCATTGATTTTTATATCAGAGGGCCATCTTGGTAAACTTATTCTATTGTTATAAAATCAAGCTTATAGCTACCAGTAATTTTGTAGCAGCTTGGTAAATGCAATTTGTTACGTACTTCCTAACATTTTTGACCCAATCGTGGAAGTGAACCTAAAAACTGGTATGTAGTAATGATCCATGTTGAAACTTGCCATTTTAAATCATCACTTTAGCAGAAGTAAATTGCTCTTTAAGATGTTCTATCAGATGCATTTCAAATTTCTGGAATAAGATTTTGTAAGCTTCACTATGATTGGGGGAAATTTTGCAAAATCTGAGATTTTACACATTTGAAGGTGCCGAGATATGCAGAAGGTCATAAAAAAATGTACTGTTTTGAGGAATTGTTCTATTCTTATGTATAATGATATATATATATATATATATATATATATATATATATATATATATATATATATATATATATATATATATATATATATATATATATTGTTGCGGTTTTCGCGCCCGCCGGCGTGCGACGGCCACGTAACTCGAATCGCGGCACGTCGCCCACCGGACGGACAATCCAGTCGTGACCCTCTCGGACTAACGCCGGGAACCAGTCACGGGTGGACCTTTCGGTCTCACCGCGATCGAGCCAATCAGCCCCCGCGTGGGATAGGGTTGCTCGCCAAATTCGAACTACCTAAGTACCCACGCGGAGGGTAGACCGGGCGATCGCACCTCGCCGCAGGTCGACTTCGGACACGGGCCACTTAAGCGACCCGTTCCGTACTATCAGAATAACCGAGCGGTGTTATCGTCGACCTCGACGGTTCGATTAATTATCGGGCGTATTCAGCCCACTACCAACCCTTTACGTGAAGCAAGATGGGGATTCAATGGAGGAAAAGACGAAGCGAAGCGGGAGAACAGTTCAACAATAAAGCACATTTATTCGCGGCACACGGGAAGCACACAAATACAATTCCACCAAATGCACACAAAAAAAGAAAACACACTTCCATTTACACAAAGAGCAAATATAAAAGTGAAAACACAGTGCAGAGCTAATACCGACTACCGAGCACACGGCAACACTTATACAATTCTACTTCACAGACGGCGCCGACAACACATACCCAAAACCAAGGAAAAGAAATACCCTCAAGAATGAGGCAGGCCTGAGGCCGAGACCGGGTCGGGCCTACCCGTCTGGTGATGAGACGCGGAGCGGCGATGGCCCCGCAACCCGCGGGCCTCGTGGACGGTGTCTGGTAGGGGGTGGGAACGGGGCCCCCTTGGTCGCACTATCTCAGCGCGGGGGGAAACAGGAGGGGGTTGCTGATGCTCGGGGTATAGAGGATCTTTATTATCCCTGGTGTGCGTCTCCACCTCGGCCAGGTCGCGCTGCCGGCCTCCCTCGGGCGTGCAGCTCCTGGCACCGACGCGAGCACCCCCTCGTCCGACTCTCTTCAGCTTCTCCAGCCACTGCAGGCTTCGGGCTCCAGACTTCCACACTCGTCCCCTCCGTTCCGACTCCTTCTCGTTCTCGTTCTCCTCCTCGTTCTCGTTCTCCTTTTCGTTCTCGTTCTCCTTTTCGTTCTCGTTCTCCTTTTCGTTCTCGTTCTCCTTTTCGACTTCCCTCTGACTGACGAACACCGTCCTTTTATCCCCCCCCGTAACTTCGCCTTTGACCCCCTCCCTTTGACCTTTCACCTCGCTCCCCATTGGCCCGAGAAAAAGTGGGCGTGAAGGCTTTTTGATCCACAAATTTGCATATATGGATCGCCCTGGGGCGGGGCCAGTCGCCCCTCGCTCACCGATTGGACGGCAAAAAGTGGGCGTGTGTCGTTTTTGATCCGTTTTTGAAGCACAAAATCCGTGATTTTGTACACGCTGTTCAACGTGCGCCCTACACGAGTCCAGCATCGGTGCCCATGAGTGGCGCGAGATGACGGTGATGCGATTGTGGCGAGTTGTGACGGTAAAGGTCGTGGCGGTTGTGGTGAAGCGGCGTTGTGGTTGGTGGTTGTTGTTGTGGTTGTGATGGTAATCATGGCGGTTGGTCCAAAATAAAGATAGTAAAAGAAAAACGGCTATCCTGAAGAGTCGCAGCACACATAAATGACATGTATTCCCACTAGACAACGGGTTTGGGCCTAACTACACATGCACTTACCGAGATACCTCACCTAAGGGACCTGAATGGTGGTTTGCGAATTTGGTAACCACAACACTACCCCCTTCCCTTTTTACAGACTCGTCCCGAGTCGTCAAATTTTCGTGTGCCATCATGTGTAGTTTTCCCCTTGTACATTTTACCTACGGATCCCTGAGTGCGACATTCATGGTATTCGTGTCCCCAAAATAAATAACCTGAGGGCTGCGTAACTATCAAAACAAACTCACTCACACGGACGACTTAAATAAAATTGCCGGCGCTAGACAGACATGCCGGGGGGGCGCACTCATATTTACAGTACATCTTGACCTTAACTTACAAATTTTACACTAAACCATGGCCCAGGATCACTGAACTCTGCAAAAAGAAAGCAGTTAGCAGGGAGCCAGGCTGCCCACATGCAGTCTCTGGCTCAAAACAATGCAGGTGACAGGGAACGTGGCTGGCTGCTCACACGCAGTCCAAGGCCTTCCCTTTTGAACTGAACGCAGTGAACCACAACGGTGCTTGGGCTGCACAACGCAGTCTCCGTGCCAGCTCAAGTGGCACACGCAATGAGCACAACGAATGGATGCATGAACGGTTTGAACTGAATGCAGTGAACCACAACGGTGCATGGGCTGCACAAACGCAGTCTCCGTGCCAGCTCAAGTGGCACACGCAATGAGCACAACGAATGAATGGATGAATGGATGGACGCAAAACACGGTGCACGGGCTGCCACTGCAGGCCCGTGTTGTAGCTGCCAACAGGGCAGTTCTCGCAGCTTGCAAACTGTTGCCTTGATCCTGGCGCACATGGAAATGAACAGGGGGGGGCAGAGCAAAATTGAACGGGGCTGGTGAACATGGGCAGTGGGCATGGCATGGCAAAGGTGAGCAGGCAAACACAGCCCGCAGAAGAAGGCCGCTGCAGGCAAACACAGCCGGCAGACGAACTGGCCGGCACAGGCCTCGAAGAAAAACAGCCAGCAGATGAACTGGCCGGCACAGGCCTTGCAGCACACAGCTGCCGATGAAGTTGGCCGGCCTCCGCCTTGCAGTAACACAGCCAGCAGATGAAGCTGGCCAGCTTTTGCCGTCAGTGGAGGTTGGTGGAGGGAGTGCGGTGGTGCTGGCCACTTGGAAGGCGGGCTCGGACCTACCTACCTGTCTCCCTCCCAACCTATCGCCTTTGCCTGTCACTGTACATACCCACTCCCTTAATTTGTCAAACCCCAATTTAGCCCCAACTTATTTTTTTGTTATTATTATTTTTTTCTTTTACTTCCCCACTATAAATCGTCCCCTAACCCCCTTTATCGTCTTTGTTCGGCTAACCTATCCTGTCACCTAGCCTACTCCCAACCCCTACGTTCCCTTCCCGGAGGGGAATAATGGAGAGCTAACGTCCTGTGTCGAGGCCCAACTCAAGCCTCAGAATGGCCTCCCCAGAGTTCGGCGATCTAACCCAAAGTGGGTCCAGCGGCCCACAACGAGAGCGAGGGGATGGATGGTGCGGAGGGGTACATCTCCTAATCTACCCTAACCATTTAACTGTTAAACTACCCCGGGGCTTTCAACAAGCGCCTCTCGCTTAAACTATTGGTTCTAACAACTCAGATTCCCGTCGCCTGTGTTGGTGTCCTCACAATTTCGGGCCTCGCCCCCCAATTTTCTCTCCTTGCCCTCACACGGTCTCCTGGCTGGGACACGTGGCTCCCTTTGGCAGGCACGACCCTCTGCCGAATCTCCCGCTATGGCACCCCCGGGCACTACACTGCCTCCGAGCCTACCAGCTCCCTAACACCGGGGAGTGCCCCCCATGGCACCTCCCCTGAAACGCACACGTGGCAGGCCGGCCTCCCGGGCCCCTTTCCGAGGGTCACCCGTGCCCACAACACTGCCCACGCGGCTAATGGCGCCCCGGGCCCCGCACCAAGCAGGCGCACCCGTGCCCACTACTCTATCCCGGCCCCCCATGGGCCCATGGCCTACCGCGGCCGACTAGCCTGGTGCCCGGGGTACCCACTCAGCGATACTCACCTTTCGCAGCCACGCTCCCAAGCCCGTCAACAGGGCTCCTGCACCCCTCCAAATGGGTCTCGAGCCTACTTTCCCACCAACAGCAAAACGACCTCCATTTTTCAATTTGACTAACCCAGCTAACTCACTTTACTCTGACCCCGGGGTCCCTTGGGCGGGAGTCACTCCTCCCCCCAATCACTCTTCGCACCATGCATTCCCCATTCACTCCACTCACACAGACCCGCTGGCCTCACTCACTCAACAAGTACTCACCTCACAACTCACCAACTCTTCAACACACACACCACTGAACTCTGCCATCCTTCTAACTACCTCCCCTAACTAACTCGTGCTCCCACGTCGTCCCTTATACTACAGCACGTTCCATTTAACACTACGTAGCTAAACTACGTCCCCACTACACATTCACAAGTCTGTCCATGTCTCCAAATAAATCATAAATCATTTCCCATTTTCCAACCTAAAGCTCATCTAAATCCCTCTAACTAATCCATTCCACGGACTCCATGAGGACTTACCCCTGCCCCATGAAGTCGGTCTAACTAAGCTAACCCTTCCCCCTAACTAGTTTCCATCCTGTGCCCAGGGTCAAGGGGGTCTTCCACCCTTTGCCCAGGAATCCTGTGCACCCGAAAGTGAGGCTTGCTGTTTTCCTTTTTTTCTCTTTACATGCGCAGCACCTGCGCGGCAACTCAGAGCTCGCGCACTTTGCACCTGCCCGTGACGTCATGCAGCTGCACGTGTTCCTCGTCCTCCCTTGGACGGTCCCATCCGGCCGGGATACCCCTCCTGCCGGATTCCAACCACACGTGCAGCCATGACGTCACCGTGCGCATAAAAAAAAACACAAGCCCCACGTCTCGAGGGGTTCCCCACGCGAACACGTGTGCTTTGCCCGTTGGAGCTCAACACACACGATCGCGTGGAGAACCCGTCCGGTCCAAATCCATTTACCTGCCTAAACTTTGTCCGTCCGCGGGATCGGCAAATCCACCGCGTGCGTTTCCGGACCGGGACTTCACTCTCGCAAGCGAGCACGTGGCGGTCTCGTGCGTTGCACAGCACGAACCGCGTGCTCACTGCTGGGTGAACCCGGCACGGTCCCCGAAACAACTACAGCCGCTACTCGGCTTTCTCTCCTCTGTCGCCGTCGTCGCCATTCAACCCACGCACACCTGCGTGTTACGACGCACACAGTCCACTCAATCACATTCACACCGGGAGACGCGGCTGCGTGCTCCCGCATGCCAACCGACATCTCCCTCACATACCGCTCTCTCACACACACACGGTCTCCCTTGCACACAGCGACCTTGCACACGGCCGCTCACTCACGCGTGCTGGGGCACTCACCCGCGGTGCCTCATCCACACTCCGTGCCTCACTCACACACGCGGGGGCACTCACCCGCGGTGCCTCACTCATACTGGCCGTTTCATCCACACACACGGCCTCACTCACACACGGTGCCTCACCCACACTCGCGGGGGCACCAACCCGCGGTTCCTCACTCACACTCCGTGCCTCATCCACACACGGCGTGCTGGGAAGCACGTACTCCGGCACCATCGCCACCACACCACTCACACGTGGTGCCTCACTCATACTGGGCGTTTCACTCACACACACGGCCTCACTCACACACGGTGCCCCATCCACACCCGGCGTGCTGGGAAGCACGCACTCTGGCACCATCGCCACCACACCACTCACACACGGGGTCGCTTCCACACACGGGGACGCACTCACACCTTGCACCACACACACAGGGACAACCACACTGGGGATTCGTGTCCCCACAAGGGTCTCCGGGGCCTCTATACCCCCCAAGCTCTCCAAGCACCTGTCCACAGCACCCGTCCTCTCAACCTCGCAAAGCACGACCGAACTCACCTGGTCGTGACTTGCCTCAAGGGGGCAGACTCCCTCCCCTCGTTCCTGGAGGAGGCCATCCAGGTGCTCGCACTGGGTCTCCACCCAGTCCGCCAGCTCACCCCCATTATCCTCCACTACCTCTGTGTGTGTGTGTGCGTCACTTACCCCGTCTTCCTCGTGTAGTCTCTCCTCTATGGTTCCCTTCCCGGCTACCGTCACTGCCAACTCTTCACCCTTTACCTCCCTTGTCTCCACTATTATTATTTCCTTTGTCACGGCCTTCATGCCCGCCTGCAGGCTTCGGCCCATGTTCTGCGTCTCACCCCGCAGCTTTTTCATCTCTTCCTTCATGTGCTGTGTATTCGCATCCATCGTCGTTTTCACTTCATTTGTATTTGTATCCATCTTTTCGTTCATGCCTTTCATTCCGTTTTTCATTTCATTTGTGTATGTATCCATCTTTTCGTTCATGCCTTTCATTTCGTTTTTCATTTCATTTGTGTTTGCATCCATTTTTTCGATCATTTTCGCATTCATCTTTTCGTTCATTGCCGCCAGCATGGCGCATAGCTGGGCCATGTTGGATGCACTCAGCTGAGCCGTTTCGGCAGGGGTTGGGGAAGGGTCTTGGTGGAGAGGGGGGGGGGAGGTGTCATACACCGCGGCCGCTGCCGCACCCACCTCGGGCCCTGGGTTCAGTTGGGCGAGTCCGTGTTCCTGCACAAGCAACATTTCCTGCTCGGGGATTCCATCCTGGACCATGTATTCTACACATTCTACATCCATTTCTAATACCCCCAGCTCCCGCTCGCCTTGAGACGCCATCTTGCTTCTCGTGAAGGGTTAATTTGCTCGCTCGTAATTTGGAGGGAATCGGGGGTCGCTTCTCTCACCCCTGGACCGATTCCCGTGAATTTAGCCGGAGACAGGAGAGCCCGTTTTCCTGTCTCCGATACCAGTGCCGCGAGGAGGGCGATGAATTTGTATCCCACTCCTGACACCAGTGTTGCGGTTTTCGCGCCCGCCGGCGTGCGACGGCCACGTAACTCGAATCGCGGCACGTCGCCCACCGGACGGACAATCCAGTCGTGACCCTCTCGGACTAACGCCGGGAACCAGTCACGGGTGGACCTTTCGGTCTCACCGCGATCGAGCCAATCAGCCCCCGCGTGGGATAGGGTTGCTCGCCAAATTCGAACTACCTAAGTACCCACGCGGAGGGTAGACCGGGCGATCGCACCTCGCCGCAGGTCGACTTCGGACACGGGCCACTTAAGCGACCCGTTCCGTACTATCAGAATAACCGAGCGGTGTTATCGTCGACCTCGACGGTTCGATCAATTATCGGGCGTATTCAGCCCACTACCAACCCTTTACGTGAAGCAAGGTGGGGATTCAATGGAGGAAAAGACGAAGCGAAGCGGGAGAACAGTTCAACAATAAAGCACATTTATTCGCGGCACACGGGAAGCACACAAATACAATTCCACCAAATGCACACAAAAAAAAGAAAACACACTTCCATTTACACAAAAAGCAAATATAAAAGTGAAAACACAGTGCAGAGCTAATACCGACTACCGAGCACACGGCAACACTTATACAATTCTACTTCACAGACGGCGCCGACAACACATACCCAAAACCAAGGAAAAGAAATACCCTCAAGAATGAGGCAGGCCTGAGGCCGAGACCGGGTCGGGCCTACCCGTCTGGTGATGAGACGCGGAGCGGCGATGGCCCCGCAACCCGCGGGCCTCGTGGACGGTGTCTGGTAGGGGGTGGGAACGGGGCCCCCTTGGTCGCACTATCTCAGCGCGGGGGGAAACAGGAGGGGGTTGCTGATGCTCGGGGTATAGAGGATCTTTATTATCCCTGGTGTGCGTCTCCACCTCGGCCAGGTCGCGCTGCCGGCCTCCCTCGGGCGTGCAGCTCCTGGCACCGACGCGAGCACCCCCTCGTCCGACTCTCTTCAGCTTCTCCAGCCACTGCAGGCTTCGGGCTCCAGACTTCCACACTCGTCCCCTCCGTTCCGACTCCTTCTCGTTCTCGTTCTCCTCCTCGTTCTCGTTCTCCTTTTCGTTCTCGTTCTCCTTTTCGTTCTCGTTCTCCTTTTCGACTTCCCTCTGACTGACGAACACCGTCCTTTTATCCCCCCCCGTAACTTCGCCTTTGACCCCCTCCCTTTGACCTTTCACCTCGCTCCCCATTGGCCCGAGAAAAAGTGGGCGTGAAGGCTTTTTGATCCACAAATTTGCATATATCGATCGCCCTGGGGGCGGGGCCAATTCGCCCCTCGCTCACCGATTGGACGGCAAAAAGTGGGCGTGTGTCGTTTTTGAAGCACAAAATCCGTGATTTTGTACACGCTGTTCAACGTGCGCCCTACACGAGTCCAGCATCGGTGCCCATGAGTGGCGCGAGATGACGGTGATGCGATGGTGGCGAGTTGTGACGGTAAAGGTCGTGGCGGTTGTGGTGAAGCGGCGTTGTGGTTGGTGGTTGTTGTTGTGGTTGTGATGGTAATCATGGCGGTTGGTCCAAAATAAAGATAGTAAAAGAAAAACGGCTATCCTGAAGAGTCGCAGCACGCATAAATGACATGTATTCCCACTAGACAACGGGTTTGGGCCTAACTACACATGCACTTACCGAGATACCTCACCTAAGGGACCTGAATGGTGGTTTGCGAATTTGGTAACCACAACAATATATATATATATATATATATATATATATATATATATATATATATATATATATATATATATATATATATATATATATATATATATATATATATATATATACATATATATATATCAAACAAAAATGCATTTTCAACCATTTTGGACAACATGTACAATCATACATGTAATCCATTTCTAAAAAATGAGCTATAACAATGGAAAAAATAGCCTGTGTTTGGATAAAAAACATGCTTTGTAAGCAACTATATCCATAGGACCCATAGCAAAGTATACATTTTCTGAAAGCACAGACACTTGGGCATTACATAATATTAAGATTGTTTATCTTATTAAAACTGGGTTAAATTTCTAAGCTTTCTCCTCATTTAGGACCACAGTGTACACAATACCATGCTACAAGCCTTATGTTTATTATCCAGCTCTGCATATAGCAGGATTATTATCCAGCTTATTATCCAGCTCTGCATATTGCACGAAGATGAATAGCCAAGGAGAATGCTTAAGCAGCACCAATGCTCTGCACAGAGTATGGTACTGATCTCCTCCTCCTCCTTTGCATTTTTGGGTTGCTCAAATTCCTTGGTGCTTTGTTTGGCTTCAGAAACTGCTTGAGCATCTGAGCAGTTGCCATCATCAACAGAGCATTATAACACTTGTGCAATGAAAAAATGGGTTTTGTGTGACAGTGATTTGTTTCAGGTATAGAGGTATATTGCTTAAACTGAACCAAAGAAAATTTGTGCAGTTCACTCATTGATGTGGAAATTATGGCTGCAAGATGTCATTTTTATGTGCAGCTCTTGTTAAGACAAGTTTTGATAAGTAACCTTTTTCTTTCTATTTTTTTTTCATGCTGTATGCACAAGGAAGTTCATTCCGGCACATACTGTATTAGATGGGTAAAGGAGGTTGGGGAGGGCGGAGTGTTGCGGTGCATTTCCAAATTCTGGTCATTAAACTGGATTATAGTAATGTTGTATTTGTAATTCTTTTAATTTTTTTCATCCCCCCCCCATTGTTTTCAAACGACTAATTTTCAATAATCATCGATTGTACGTTGTAAATCCACAAAATAATGTTGCGTACATGGAGTGTGCGAAACCGTGCTTCATAAAGCAGATTGCAGACGTGATGAAAAAAATGTTGCAGACGTGATGCTGAGGCCTAAGTCACGTTTGCCACGGCGGCCGTGGGGTCTACAAAATGTACGGCCACTAGCAATTATAGGGCGGCCGCAGTATTGTCACGGTCACAATGTAGCAGTCACATGTTTTTATTTTTGGGGGGCCGCACGGCGTATTTATAAATTGTGGAGACCGAAAACGTGTGGGTGCCGTACGGTCTTTGATTTGATGTTGCACGGTGACCTTAGGGCGTTCCTGCGGAGGCCATAGTATTTTAAAGGCAGATGCAAGGCAACCGCAGGGGGGCCCTAAGCTGAACGTGCGGCCAGACGGACGGTAACGAGTGGGTTCTTTTTTATTTTTTACCAGTTCTTTTGTTTCGGCTTGTCGAATTGCTACGGCGAACGTAGAAATGAAAAAAGTTATAACTCCGCGTTATAATTCCACGACGACCCTATGGCCTGTAATAAATAGCCAAACGGCGTAGGGCCACCCTGAGGCCACCTCAGAAACTCTGCGGCCGCCGCACGGTTCTGTCAATTCGGGAGGGGGGGGGTACGGCCGCCGTATCCTCGCCGTAGAGCAAATGTGACTTAGGCCTAACCATTTGTCACCCAAAAATGAATGATAAAATGTGCACATTTTCCCGTGATAAAACACAGTCACCCACTTAATCTCACAATTCAGAATCCCCTTTTAGAAAAAGTCAGATGAGTTAGTCTCTAATCACAGTTTTTCGACTAAACTATGTATTTTAACTTCTTTTTTTGTACAGGTGGTAAGGGCTGGTAGGATGGCCTAGAGGTATGCACACACCTGAGATGTTCTATCCTTGGTTCCAATCCTGACCCAGCTATAAACTTCACAGGCAGGGTGATTCATCGATGTGTGTGCCGTTCCTTGGATGGATGTTAAACTGGACATCCTGTCCTCCAGCAGTAGTTGTTTAGTTGAGTTCCACATTGGTTAGTGTCTTTCTTGGAGTTGACAATAGAAGATATATCTTTGGGCCAGGCAAAACATCGGACAGTATTGAAGGAGATCGCAGAGCAGATGAGCATAATGTTAGCATGTATAACATCGTGCTTATCTGCCCTGCCAACACGAGTCCATGTCATTGATGAATTATCGGCCTATTTTTGCTCGTACAACATGATGGCCTTTCTTTACAAGAATGGTCGCATCACTGATCCAACCTGACTTGAGCTAGTTGTAGGCATCCAAAGTGTTCCATGCCTTCATGACTTACAGGGTGTAAATGCTTTCAGTAAACCAAGGATAATTCACTTAATCTGGATATAGAATGGTTGGAAAGTTTGTCTCGCTTCTGGACCTTGCTGTATTCGGCAATTAATACGGGTCTGTGTTGCCTATAAACCTGTAATGTTATAATATCGCTCCATAGCCAGTGTCCAACATATTGACAATCACAAGCTTCGGGACAAGCTTTGTCCCCAGTTATTTGGCCATGAAAGCACACAAAGTGCAATAACTCAACTGATTGTGAACATGAGTATTTTCTAAAAATAAAAAGTAAATTCTTACTTTTGCAGAGCTTAGCTCTGCTTCAGGTGGATTGAGTTGCTGGAGCTGCGCTCGTGCGTGTTCCAACACCACTACGCCCCTGTCTATAAGTGAAAGCACAGCAATAATAAATAAATAACCTGACAGACATCCGGACAAGGGCAGAAATCCCATTTGGAGCCGTAATAAGACACACATTGAACACTGATCTCATTTGGGAACTGACCTTGCTTTTGCAAGCCTGGTTACAAGAAAGAATAAGTTACAAATGGTGGGATTCATGAAGGAATTCCAACTTTTATTTCACTATGTAAAATAAACAGCATTTTATTCCATTGTTCTCACACTGAACCATGCCATACTTTAAAAAGATTCCTTTGTTTTTATTTTGATGGTAGACCCCACCTTATTGGTTTGCATAAGATAACAATGATGTTATGCAGTGATAAATGTTACACAGTACAAGGAAATCTTGTGTTGAGAATTTGTATGATCTACATACTTGTGTGGTACTCTTTCAATTAACATTGGCCCCACATGCATTTAATTTGCAGAGGTACACAGGACCTGTTGCAGAGCCCGGCGAAGCAGGGATATGTAGCGAAGCAGGGGGATGCTCCGAAGAAGACTTTGGAGAAGCAGAAGCAGGGGGATGCTCCGAAGAAGACTTCGGAGAAGCAGAAGCAGGGGGATGCTCCGAAGAAGACTTCGGAGAAGCAGAAGCAGGGGGATGCTCTGAAGATGACGTCGGAGAAGCAGAAGCAGGGGGACGCTCCGAAGAAGACTTCGGAGAAGCAGAAGCAGGGGGACGCTCCGAAGAAGACGTCAGCGAAGCAGAAGCAGGGGGATGCTCCGAAGATGACGTCAGAGAAGCAGAAGCAAGGGGACGCTCCGAAGAAGACTTTGGAGAAGCAGAAGCAAGGCGATGCTCCAAAGAAGACGTCAGAGAAGCAGAAGCAGGGGGATGCTCCGAAGAAGATGTCAGAGAAGCAGAAGCAGGGGGACACTCCAAAGATAACGTCAGAGAAGCAGAAGCAGGGGGACGCTCCAAAGATGACATCGGAGAAGCAGAAGCAGGGGGATGCTTCAAAGATGACATCGGAGAAGCAGAAGCAGGGGGACGCTCCAAAGAAGACGTCAGAGAAGCAGAAGCAGGGGTACGCTCTGAAGGATCTGCAGGAAGACACACCAAAGAAGTCGGCAAAGCAAGGGGACATGTCAGTCGACATGCCGGCGAAGCAGGACAATGCACCAAGGAAGCTAGCGAAAAAGAAGACGACGAAGTCTGCAAAGGAGGGGGACACTCCAAAAGAGCAGCAGGAAGTTCCGGTGAAGCAGGGGGGCATGTCGAAGAAGGCCGCAAAGTATCCGTGTGTTCCACAGAAGCGCATGCTTTTTGGCAAGAACAATTCTCCAGGAAAGTCCTTGAATCCTCCTTTTTTGGAGTATCTTTGTGTGGTGGACTTTGAAGCTACATGTGAAAAAGGCCAGCGTGAATATCAACATGAAATAATAGAGTTTCCTGTGGTATTGGTGAACCTGCATAAGCGCTGTGTGGTAGGTTGTTCCTTCTATTTCGAACATCACTTATTTACATTTGCCATGAAATGCAGTGTGTTTCATAATTGCAAAAGCATCGAGTAATTTAAATGATTGCTAATTTTTTTTACCCTCGCCGGAGGAGAGGGTATGTCATTTGTGTCTGTTTGTCCGTCTGTCCGTCTGTGTCTGTCTGTCTGTTTGATTGTCCGCACAGAACTTTCGTATTTTTCTCCGCAACTGCTCGTCAGATTGAGACGAAATTCTCACCAAAGGAGCAACTACTCAAGTGGAATGTTTCATTGATAATTATGACGTCATAGGTCACGTGGTTTGGCAGCCATTTTGGAAAAACGGAAAAACTTTGGATCTCTGTATCTCTCTCTGAAACTGCACTACGGAAAAAATTGAAACTTGGCACACGGCAAGTACTCCTCATGGGGAACGAGTATGATTTTTAGCCACGTCGTGTTGCAAACGCTGGCTCTAAGAGAGCTCCGCGTTGTTGTTGTTGTTGTTGTTGTTGTTGTTGTTGTTGTTGTTGTTGTTGTTGTTCTTCTTCTTCTTCTTGTTCTTCTTGTTCTTCTTGTTCTTCTTGTTCTTCTTGTTCTTGTGAAGACAAAACCTTTAGGACGCGGCTCTTGGACACATTTGTCCTTTTTTATGACGCCATAAATGTATATGTAGAATGCTACATCTGATCAGTATTCGATTCACAATTCACAATGAACCACTTATTCGATCGACGTGAAACTTCACAATTATTATTTAGCAGCGATGCAGAATACATGTTTTAAATTTCAACTTGATCGGACACATGGTCTGGCAGCCAGAATTATTTGATTTTTAGCAGCGTCTCGCATAGCGAACGCTGCTCATAGAGAGCTCGGCGTTGTTGTTGTTGTTGTTGTTGTTCTTCTTGTTCTTCTTGTTCTTCTTGTTCTTCTTGTTCTTCTTGTTCTTCTTGTTCTTCTTGTTCTTCTTGTTCTTGTTCTTGTTCTTGTTCTTGTTCTTCTTGTGAAGACAAAACCTTAACCTCTAGGACTCAGCTATTGTATATACAAGATGCGGATCTCCTTAAATACTAAGCACATTTACACATCCTCACATTCACGGTGCTTTTTGAGAGCGTCTGTCATGAACTTTTAAATATATTCGGACATTTGCTTTAAAGTTTCGAAAAGTTAACGTTACTATTTAAAGGTTATTCCATTTATCCTATTGTAATTTCGTAAATACACTATTTATTTCGTAAATACATGATATATCGTAAATACATTATGACGGGTATCGCTATTGGCTTAATCAAGGCACGTGACGAAATATCGGAAGTTGTTTTTTTTATTTATTTATTTATTTTTAGCCGACAAAACCTTTAGGACACTGCTCTTGGACACATTTGTCCTTGTTTTAATGTGGGTTCTCTTTGATTTTTTTTTCTTTAAATAAGGCCCACTTCGCTGCACCTCGATGGGTTTGAGGGTAGAGGAATAACAGTTGACACCCGAGTCCTATCTAGGTTGCTCCTGATGACTCCATCTTTGCTTTTTTTGCTTGTTGTAATTGCTTCAGCCTTTATTGTGTTTAGCTGGTGATGATGATGAAGAAGAAGAAGAAGAATACGCACAATTTGGCGTTTTAACGATCTCTTGATTTATACTTGAATGATCTATTCGGGCACCTTTATCACCCTTGGTAGTTATGAAAACACTTGAATGAGAATAAAAGCCACTCTGCAAAGGCTTATGAATGCACTCTAAAGCAGACTTTTCAAAGTATAATTTGTATACATTTACCCCAGCCGTGTGGATAGATGCAATGACAAATTTGCTGCCAGAATAGTTGACTTGCCCCATGTCCTTCTCAAGACTGCGTGGATACCGTCTAGTTGTTCGATGAGGTTCGGTTAAGAGGTGTGGAACCTTTTGGCAGGCAGGCACATGATTTTGCTGGGATTACAGTGAGCACATCATTGGCGGCTAGCCCCATCAAACATCCGTGTCAAGATGAGGAGGCCATGATTTGATGGCCGATCCCAGTCATTGAACTGCTTTGCCTCCATTTCAAAGTTGGAGTCAAAGTCTTGAAACCCGTGGGGCAGCAGTTTTTTCCCCATACGCGCGAAGCGAAAAGCGTGGTTACGCAATTGGTTCACATCTGTCTGTCCATCCATCCATCTACAAACCTCAGTTTGTGATCAAGGATCAGCTTGATTTCAATTGAATGTTACATTTTGAACATGAATCGGAAAACGAATCTCGAGTGTAGCAGTATTTTGGCTCTCATTTCGTCCCGATCGCACATGCGCATAAAGGAGCGAGGTAATGTTCTTACTTCATCTGCCTGTCTGGCAGCCAAAAAAAATTGAAAATCATTCCCCACAGGAAACTTACTGCTTTTAAGGATGCCATAAAGGACACAAACAACATGCACGAAGAACTAATGTAACGTGTTAAGTGAGGTGGTGTAAAAGACACGATGTCAACGGTGATAAACTTCTGGAACAGCTCGGAATTTAATTTTGTTTTAAATACGACCTTTAAAATCTATTTTATTTAAATTTAAATATATACTTGAACACTGTAGAACACAAATCGTCTTCTTATCGCTTCATATCACTTCCAGAAGAATTTATTTGATTTTGTTGAAGTTCTGCGTTTGGAGCCGTGAATTTAAGTGATTCTTCGCCATTGAGAGATGGGGCCAAAAATAATATATAGCATGATATCTCAAAAAGTTGTGGACGAGTTGTGACAAAACGAGGTGGATTCGTTGGGTCGGTGACCTGAACAAGCTGATTCGATTTTGGTTCAGGTCTCGATCCAGATCCGGCCCATTGGTGGGATACACAATGTAAACTGTTCAGCTTGGCGGAAGTATGTGCTCCATCGAGTGCTGTTCTAGTTTTAATTGTCCGTACTAGTCACTGGTCCTCCTGAGCTGACAAGGTGGGCTGGAGGTACTCGCACTCACCTATAAGCTGTCCAGCCTGGGTTCAAATCCCGACCCAGCTAGAAACTGTCATCCCAGTGTTTCACAGGCAGAGTGATTCATTAATGTGTGTGCCATCCCTCAGATGGACATTAAACGGATATCCCATCTACCAACCTTCGTTGGTGGATGTTAAAGATCCCACAGTGTCCTTCGTGAAGAGCAAGTGAGGTTTCGCCACCACCATGAACAAATTACTGCCCTAACCTGTAGAGGGCATTGCATCAGCAACACAGCCACACCCTCAGCCAATTATTCTACCCTGGAGCGTTGTGCTGCATTCGAACAAAGAAAGGTTGTCTAACTGCAATCTTGAGGTTTGAGGGGAAAAATAAAAGCTATGGGGCAGCATCATTGGCTGAAGTTGTGGCTGTTATTTTATTTATTGGACTTTAGTGACTTGCTCTTTTCTTTTAAATAAACCACAAGCAACCTTTTTGGGTCTACCATGACTATTTATACCATGACTATTCATTTATTTTCAGCCATGAAAGAGGAGCAGCATCACTGTTTTAAATACCTACTGTATATGTGTGTGTATGTATATATATATATATATATATATATATATATATATATATATATATATATATATATATATATATATATATATATATATATATTGTTGTGGTTGACGAAATTCACAAACCACCATTCAGGTCCCGTAGGTGAGATATCTCTGTAAGTATATGTGTAGTTAGGCCCAAACCCGTTGTTTAGAGGGAATAAATGTCATTCATTCAGGCTGCGACCCTTTTAGATAGCCGTTTTTCTTTTACTATCTTTATTTTGGACCAGCCACCATTACTACCACCACAACCACCACCAAGCACGTCTCAACAGCCATCACACAACAACCACCAACCGCAACGCCGCTTCACAACAACAGCCACGACCCTTGCCGTCACATCTCGCTCTCGCAACCATCGCATCACCGCCATTCCCGCGCCGCTTGTGGGCACCGATCCTGGACTCGTACAGGGCGCGCACCGAGCAGCGGGTGCAAAAACACCAGCCTTTCCGAGAAATCGGATCAAGAACGATTCACGCCCACTTCTGTTCCGTCCTATCAGCGAGCGTGGGGAGATTTGGCCCCGCCTCCAGGTGCGTCGGAGTATAATCGCTATATGCAGATTCGCGGATCAAGAATCATTCACGCCCACTTTTCCTCTGTCCAATGGGGAGCGTGGCTCCGCCCCCGAGCGATTCCTGATCCAAAAATCTGCATATGATTTCTCCTGTCGCACTATAAAGCGCCGAGCGCGGAGCAAATCGAGGCAGTTGGGAAGAGTTAGCAGTTGAGAAGAAGCAGTTGTTGAGGGAGTTTCTGAATCGGGAGAGAAAAAGAGTTTCTGAATCGCAGTTGGACGGAGTTGAGAAGAGTGGAGAGTGGGAGAGTTGGAGAGTTGTGGCGGCGGCGAAGGCAGTCGAGAGAGTGTCTGTCGGGGTCCGGAGAGGCTGGAGAAGCCAAGGATCTTTGTGGAGGTCGGCGCTCGTGTCAGAGTCGGGGAGCTGTGGAGAGGGGAGGCCGGTAACGCGACCGAGGTTGCGGTGGAGTCGCTCGTCGCGGGACCCAAGCCAGCGAGATATCCTCATTCCCCCGAGCATCAACAACCCCCTCCTGTTTCCCCCCGCGCTGAGATAGTGTGAGAAGGGGGCCCCGTTCCCACCCCATTCCAGGCAGTGCCAGCGAGGCCCGCGGAGGCGGGGCGCCGCCGCCATTTTTCGGCTCATCACCAGACGGGAAGGCTCGACGCGGTCTCGGCCCCAGGCCCGTCTGCCCCCTAATCTATGAGGGTGGCCCCTTCCCTTTTCTTTTGCTTTGAGTATATGTGTTGTCAGGCGCCGTCTGTGAAGTAAAACTGTATAAGTGTTGCCGTGTGCTCGGTAGTCGGTAGTAGATCTGCAGTGTGTTTTTCTTTTGTTGCATTTGCTTTTTGTGCAGAATTGTAGTGTTACTTTTACATTTGCTTTTGGTGCATAATTGTAATTGTATATGTGTGCTTTCCGTTTGCCGCGGAATAAATGTGCTTTATGTTGAACTGCTTTTCCCGTTTCGCTTCGTCATCTTACTTCACGTAAAGGGTTGGTCGTGGGCTAAATACGCCCAATAATTAATCGAACCGTCGAGGTTGACGATAACACCGCTCGGTTATCCCGATAGTACGGAACGGGTCGCTTAAAGTGGCCCGTGTCCGAAGTCGACCTGCGGCGAGGTGCGATCGCCCGGTCTACCCTCCGTGTGGGTACTTAGGTAGGTCGAATTTGGCGAGCAACCCTATCCCATGCGGGGGGCCGATTGGCACGATCGTGGTGAGGCCGAACGGCCCACCCGTGACTAGTTCCCGGCGTTAGTCCGAGAGGGTCACGACGGGATTGTCCGTCCGGTGGGCGATGTGCCGCGATTCGAGTTACGTGGCCGCTCGCACGCCGGCAGGCGCGAATCCGCAACAATATATATATATATATATATATATATATATATATATATATATATATATAAATTTTTATTTACTTTTATATTGATCTTTTGCTCATGAAAGAGCTTGTACTTGAATCAAATGCAGAACAAAAATGTTGTTAGATGTTAGTGTGCTTTTACTTGAATTACAGGGACATTAGTAGAGCTATATATATGATGGACAAATGCATATATTTGAACCTGGGTTCCTCGCATCACAAGCTATCTGTTCAGATGGGAATGCTAAACAGGTTAAACCACTTCAATTCGGAACCAACATCCCATCTCTCACCCTTCTCTTTGCACTTTCATGTTGCCTCCGTCCTTTGTCCTTCTTCATCACCCCCTTTATTTTACCTCCAGGTTCATGTGCCACAAGCTTGCATTCCTGCAAGAGATTGCAATCTCACCTTTCTACCTGTCCACCTGAGCTACGTTGTGTTGCTAGCAATCATACATAAAGCGGGTAAAGAGTTATGTCTTTGGCTCCAGGGTGGGGATAGTGTGTGCATTTCAGAAGTGATGTTGATGCAGGAAGGAGTGAGAGTGTGAAGAAAAGATTGAGCTTAGATGGCAGTTAGAGGGAACATTCAAGGTTTGGGGATGAAGGTCAATAGTTCATTGAGCAGTGAATATTTTGATTCTTTTAAAAGTATTTTTTAAAGAAATTGGAATGTGTAAATGGATAAGTCTGAACTGGATTGAAAAAAGGAAGGGATATGAAGGCTCAAGAGTTAGAGTTTGTTTGGTGGAATAAAACATCCTGACTGGTTGTGAATCTAGCTTAACTTGTGATATATAGATAGAAGAGAGTAATAAAATTCCTGTTTGGCATTCTAATATGAGCACATAGTTTGTAAGGCTGAGAATTTGTTTTATTGTCTGCTGCCCTGATCCAACATTTATGTAATAAGTTTTACTACTACGAGAACATACAAGCACGTGTCTTGGGCATTGTCGAGAAAATTCGCCATTTCTTCATCACAATTACTTTCAGGGACTATTTAAACGTTTAATTTGTGGATGTTAATTCAATTAATAAATTAAACTGACAAGAGAAATATCACACTGTCCTGTATTTAATTTACTATAAACCAATTTTGGTAGCCTCACCCAAAAGGGGGAGGCCATCATGCGTGCGCTCGTGCAGCCATCGACTTTAACATATATAGCACCACTGTTGCGTGAAAGGGGTCACTTAGCCAAATACCCTGGTGAGGATCTGTATTGTGAAATGCTGTTTGTTTGTTTTGGAAATAATGAATATATTGACCCACAACATGGGATTTCCACCCTTTTAAACCTTAAAACCAAGTGCTTTATTCTTGTCACGATTTACCAATGTCAAAACCTTTTCAAGTTCACTCCAGCTTCCATCACAATAAAGCTTCAATGCAGACTCTATTTCTTCAATGGAAATAGCACTTCCTTTTTCCGTGTTTCATCACCACTGAACTCAAAGCCTTTGAGGAATGTGCGAGAGTTAGTGATGGCTGAAGGGCTGACAAGCCAGGTTGAGTGACTGCTGAGTCAAGTGAAATGATAGGTCACTGACTTTTGTGATGAATACATATCGGGCCTTGTGTTTTCACTTCAACTTGTCTGGCACGGATGAGGATCATTGCTTTTATTGTACTGTGGATTGAAAACATAACGCAGTGGACTACTCATCCTTGTTTCGCAGAGGCTGCACCTCGATGCAGAAATATTTTTCTGTTGATGGTTGTGGAAAACTTGGTATTAAGCCCACTTCAATTATCTTCATTAATTATTGTCCTGGGATTAAATGTATTCATTAAATTGTTCTGTTTTTCTCGTGCCGACTTTATTAATTTGAATTGACCTTCTGTAGTGAACACTCTGATGACAACTATAATATGGTCAAATGACAAACTAGTCTTCCTGAAGGCTAGTGTCGGTATGTGTCGGTGGACTGGTAGAACGATGGTTGGAATCATCAGAACATTGAGCTCTTGCTCTGATGAAGAGTCGACGACTGAAAGGTAAGCTTTTTCCTTCCCAGGACGGTTAGCATAGTCCATATTCCATTGATTCCATCCATTATAATCGGGTAACTTGTGTGTAATCCCATTCCCCTCACTTTTTGTTGTTTGAGCGTTTCTTGAATATGTTTGAAATAAATTTGTTTCATGTTTCAATTGAAGCATTTCAATAGTTTTATTTATTTGCTAGCAATGGTACCCAGCGTTGCTGGGCAACCCAGGGTCCTTCCTACCCCCCTTTCCCATGCCTTCTACCACCCCCCCCCGGATGCACCTCCATCCTCTCCCTCCTTCCTCACACTTCCATCCTTCCCTCCCTCTGCCCACAAAGGTATCCCCTGTTGCCTGGGATCTAACGCACATCTATTGGACTACCCCAATTAAGGTAGCGAGAGGGAGAGAGGAAGTGGGGGGGGGGAGAGCAGTGCTTCACCATACGTCGCAAAACACTCTGGGAGGGAGGGGGTGTGAGGAGTGGGGTGGGAGAAAGCAAGCGGGGTCCCCATGCTACCGGGAAAAACCTGGGAAATTCAAAATGTGTTTTCCCAGTCTGGGAAATGCATGAAAATGGCTAAAACACAGACAGGAAATTTCCGGGGTTTTTGACGATTTGAAACGGCGCTCGCCAAGTGGCTCAAGCACTCCAACAAACAGTTGATAAGTAACCGTTCGATTGGCAAGTGATAGCAATCATAGTTTAACATAACTGTCATGTTAAACACACACCCTCCCAGAGATGCCCAAAATATCAAATATGCCCGAATTGGACAAATGAACACTTTTACTACTCTTCAGAGCTGCTGCTAAGTTCAATTATGGAGCTTAAATATGGTAATTTGGCTGCATTCAAGAGATTCTCTATGTTATGCCATGTGCAACATCTGCAAGCAATTTGTAAGGCTGTCGGAGAGGTCCGGGAATGCTCCGTTTTGTTACGGTGCACGATGCTTCCGGTCAAAAGGCGCCATTTACTGATTTTCTTGTGTTCTCACAATTCAAACTGCCGTCGTCGAATGATTTATTTGCAGTGATCACACTACAATTACATGGTGACTTTGTGTTTTAAATATCATTTTCATTAAATTTCGTCCAATCTCTTCAATTCACGTTTAAATGTCTGCTCAGTCAGTATTATATGCAGGGTGCAGGTCCTACTGACCACAAAAATACTTTGTCATGTTCCCTAACATACCATATTCCTTATTTATTATTGTAAATAAATTATTATTAATCCCAAGTTGAAGTGCACGTCATTCCTCTCCACGTCCTTCGAGCGCGTCTCCCGGTCGGCAGTTTAGAGATCACCTTTTTTAAACATTTGGCTCATCCTCCAGGTCTTCATACCTTGGTGGAGAGGTTGGCATTAGCTAACTGCTGACGTGACTGTATATTTTAAGTGCCACGTAATCATGTTATTATGGTTGTTGTAATAGCATACGGGATAATCGGAGGTCCGCCATGTTCAGGGTGGTCATGTGGGTGAGGTGAGGAATAACTATGGATGGGGGACAATTAAGAATGACCATATTGTCAGAGCAAGTGTTATCAACAGCGCAACAAACCAGCTTGGAAAACCAGTGGTAATAACATATTGTTGTGGGCCGGGGGTCGGTGGCGAGGAACAACCGCTAGACGGAGCAGTTGGGCCGTCTCCCACTGAACACCCGGAATTGAAGGTCGTCACCCCAGATAACTCCGGAGGTCACGGGTCCCTTAGTGGACCGTGGACGCCAATATTTCGACGGCGTGGGGTAGGGTTAATTGTCTAATTCCAATTTACCTAAGTACCCACGCCGTCTAACTATCGGGGAAGCCACACCCTCGGCCGGCTTTGTCCGAACCGAGTCGCTGTTTCCGACTCGGATCCGGCGTAATCGAGCGGAAATTACCAAAGCCGCGCCGGCCCAAATGACAACTTACGGCACAATCGGCCTTCCGAATTCTCAAGCCCGAACCATGCGAGGCCAACGGTAGAAAAGACAGGCAACGAACTGGAACATTTAACAGTTATTTATTTGCAATAAAAAGACACAGTGTAGACTTATTCTGAATATACAGGCAATGTACAATGAGCAATCAAGATTTATACAATTTCTACTTATAGGACGGCGCCACCACACACACACACACACACACACACACACACACACACACACACACACACACACACACACACACACACACACACACACACACACACACACACACACACACACACACACACACACACACACACCAAAAGAAAATGGACCCGGATTATCTTTATTTCGACCCTTGCAGCCAAGGGGATAGACAGGCTGGAGGTCAGAGTTTGGTCGGTACCTGGCCGCCTCGTGCGGTTTGGCCCACGACTGCAGGTGTGAAACTCGGGGTCATCGGCAAGCCCATACATGCTATAGCGGGGGCCAGGGTCGCTCCTCACAGAGGGCCAGCGGAGATTCCCGGCTCGGACTCCGGGTTATTGCTCGACAAAATGAGAGATGGAAGTCGACGGCTGTGGAATAGTCAGAGGACCAGCTTGAGACGTGGCAACGATGACCACCAATGACGCACACCAAGAGCAATGGTGACCCCTTTCTTCTCCGACACTTTCAACCCGACTCCAGCGAGCCCTAAGGGGAGCCCGGCGATTCTTATCCCTCCCCCGGGCAAGGTGGGGTTATCGGTCCTCTGAGGTAATCTTTGCCCTGATTGGACAGGGTTTCGTGGGTGATATCTGTCCCCCTCTGATTGGACAGGGGGAAAACCCTGCCTTTCTGGGGCAGAGTCGGAGCTCTGAGGTAATCTTTGCCCTGATTGGACAGAGTTTCATGGGGTGATGTGCCGGCCATCCATGATTGGACAGGGGGGAACTCCCTCCTTTCCTGGGCGGAGTCGGTGTTCTGAGATGAGGAAACCTCCGCCCACGTCCGTGGTCGAACGCACGTGGGCAATGGCGTCGATGGTGCGATGAAGTGAAGGATTGATTTGTTGGCGTTGGGTATTGCAAAAATCTAACTAGAAGGAAACTTTGCAGCGCACACATGTAATTCCCTTTAGACAGAGGGAGGAATCTAACTATAAATACATACTTATCGAAATAACTGAACTGCGGGGACTCTGGCTGGTGTGTGCAAATGGCTGCCAGATTCGTAACAATATTTTCTGTAGAAAATGTAACCTTGGAAAAAACTGGGAATTCTTTCATAAGAAATGTGTGGGGACCCTGATCAAAAGAGGGAGGGGGAGTGAGGAAGGGGGGATGAGGAAGAGGGTGGGAGGGTGAGCGACACCTAAAAAAATTTAGCGGAAATATTTCAGAGTAAATGAATTAAAATAGTATTACAGTATTTTCCAATTCTCTCTTCACCTCATAATTCACTTGAACTTGTAGTACTCATTCTAATCATCCTGGTATGTTAATTGTTCTTTTAATTTGATCTTTAATTTCATTTATTTTGCCCCTTCCTCTCTCTGGAGATTTGCCCACGGAGAACCCAGCCCTGGCGTGGGAGCCTTCGTGGCGATCCTGTTGGTTAATTATATATTTTTGTTGCACTCGCACAAACTTTTGGCACCTTCCTTCATCTTTTTTTCAATCAATGTAATTCTCTGAACAATAAAAAAAATAAGTTAAGTTTAATGCTTTGGCAATTTCACATTTTCTTGTGTAAATATGCAGAAGGAGGGATCACAGCCTTGTTTACTTAAAGTAAATACGCTGAGTTGTAAGAATCATGAATTTATTTAAATTTTCAGGTTTCGCTCCAGATTTCGACACTTAATTATTCCATATGAGCAGAGTATCCGCTCTACCTGCGATCTTGTTCCAAGCATGCAGCATGTTCTTCTGACATACCTTTATCTGGGTGGTGTATAAGCAAGTGACAGCTCTGTTTCGGCAAAAACCCCCCCCCAAAAACCCGGGTTGCATGCACGAAACAAAAACGTATCTTCTGCTTATAATTCAAAACACCTTATTGCACTGGAAAATGTGGGGACAGGAATATTGTACCGTAAATGGAGACTTGTGATATCCTCCCCCACCTGGAGGTGGTGCTACACAATACACATTTACAAAGATAATTTGCTCCCACCCCCCCACTCCCCCAAGACCACCGGTAAAGATCTAAACACCCCTATACATTAATCGGGGTCATGTTGCTCCTCTGTAAAACTCTGGATGTAATTGGCCCAGAACTGCAGGAGGAGTCGCGAGATAAACAAACCCACAAACAAACCACCAAACACACAATCACCGGTCCGTGAATCATAGCAAGGATGCTCAAATCCTGAAATCCAAAGACAGATTTTGATTACATACTTTAATTAGTCCGTCAGAAGACATTGTGGTTCCAAGATAAGGCATTTTTGAGCAGGCCGAAACAATTGGTGGCTTCAGAGTCCTGCGAGGGGTTGACCAAGGATAAGCCTGTTTTTGTTTTTTCATGATGAAATGAGTTATCTTTAAAAGGGGGTGTTTAAATTTACGCAAATGCTGTATTTTGTGGTGTAGAAACCACACTTTTTTTATCGGCAACAAAGGTAAAAGTTTGGGGTGTGGTTAATACACGGGTTTAGAAAAAAAACAACAGTAAAAATGATAAATGCTGAATTTCAATTACATTTCAAAAGAACCTTTTTTTTAGCAGTCGGAACTACTGTTAAGCTCAATTCCGCTGTTTAAATTTTGAAAATCGGTTCAGGTTAAGAGTTTGTACAGCCTTTTATTAACCGTGTGTGGAAGTTTAATAAGGCCACACTCAGAAACATCCAGAAACGTAGGTAGGTGGCATTTTAGAGCTTCATGGCTCTGAAAATGCCATTAAACGCAAAAGAAGAAGAAGAACACCGAGTCTCACATCAAAAGAAGAATTATTTACAAGAGCTAGAGTCTAATAACGGAGCGCCCACCTCAAATAAGCTTGTGTGCAATGTGATGATCAACACTACTGGTCAAGAGAAGGACCATTTCACCATCATGCTTGCCTGCATTGCAGACGGTGGCAAGCTTCCCACGTATGTTGGATTGAAGAGTAAGAGCCTGCCCAAAGACAAGTTTCCAGCCGGCGTTATTCTTCATGTGCAGTAGAAGGGGTGGATAGATGAGGCACTGGTCCAGGACTGGGTGCACACGGTCTGGAGTAGTCGGCCGGGTGGCGGTCTCTCCCGACGACGGAGCATGCCAGTCCTGGATGTGTTCAGTTGTCACAAGACCGACGACACCAAAGCGCTGCTCCGAATAACCAACACCAATCTCGTCATCATCCCATGCAGGATGACATCGCTCCTGCAGCCCATCGATGTGTCCATCAACAAGCCATTCAAGGACGGGCTACGCCGCTGCTGGTCCAACTGGATAATGAGTGGGGAGAAGACCTGCACCACGAGCATGAGGATGAGAAAGTTAGACCTTCCAATGAGCTGTGGCTGGATCGTCGAGGTGTGGGAGGAGATACCGTCGGACATCATCAAGCGAGCATTTCCGAAATGCAACATGGATCTCCAACAACATGGATGGCACGGAGGACGACATCGTTTTGGAGGAGGCGGCTGCAAATGACGGTGACAGCGACGTGGACTTGCTCTCTCCTGATTCGGACAAGGAGTTACTTTCCGTCTTCGACGAGGAAAGCATTGACGAGGATTTCCTCGGGTTTTGCTGAAAAGCTTCATCCAATGCAAACGGCCCTTTTCAGGGCCACAAATCCACAAGAAAATATGTATGATACCGGTATGAATCCCTTTTCTTCCTTTTTCTAATAAAAAAAATTCTTCTTTATGATGTTAAAAAATAAGAAAAGAAAAAAAAACTTCTTGGTGTCCTCTCCTATTTCTTAAACTTCTTGTAAATGAGAATAAGACTGTTAGATCAAATTAATCAGACATGGGAGTAAGCACGTTGATACCTCCCGTCACTTTGTTCTGTACAAAGTAATGTACAAATGTGTTTATATCTCGATCAGAAAATAAAAAAAATCAACATATTCATTTATTTTGAGGGTGGAAAACGGGTGCAGTTAATGCAAGGCCGCAGTTTATGCACTGGAAAATACAGTACCAAATTTTCATTCATGCACTCCCTTGGAGTTCCCTTAGTATGCACGCAAAGTTTTGGGCCGCTAGGTTTCATGCTTTTGGAGTTGTGGAGGAGACACACTGACTGACACACACTGACATTTATTATATGGACGAGCCAATGCAATCCGTCACTTCACTGACGGGTATTAAAGGGTGGGGGGGGGTAAGAAGGAGGGGAAGGTGAGAGGGGAGGTTGGGTAAGATGAGAAAAGAGGGGGAGCAAGGAAGGAAGGAGGGAGGGAAGGGAAGGCAGTATGGGGGAGGGCAAGGGAAGACAGTGTGAGGGGAGTGTCAGTCCGGAGATAACCACCGTCCGGATACATGCGGGGATAACCACCGTCCGTACACGTGCAGAGATAATCACCATCTGGGCATAACCACTGTCCAGAGACAGAGAGAGACAAAGGGATAGGGAGGAGAGGGAGAGGATTCCGGCAGATGTGACGTCCAGTTTAACGGCATGCATTTATGAATCACCCTGCCTGTGAAACACCGGGATGACAGTTTATAGCTGGGTCGGGAATCGAACCCTGGCTACACAGTTGACAGCAAGTGTACGTACCCCTCGGCTATCCTGCCATGATATTAACAAAACGTTTAAAAAAAAAATTGTTTTATATTTATGCCGAAGTGACTGGTTTTATAATGAAAGAATATTGTACAAAAAGGGGAAATAATACATTTTCAGCGAGCCAGCCATCGCCCAATACACTGCTGAACACCACAGAGAAATGCGGGGCCAACGCAGATGAGTGCTTCCTGAACATTGTTCAAGTTGATCAACAGTACGAATATTGTAGAGCGCTCGCCAAGTGGCTCAAGCACTCCAACAAAACAGTTGATAAGTAACCGTTCGATTGGCAAGTGATAGCAATCATAGTTTAACATAACTGTCATGTTAAACACACACCCTCCCGGAGATGCCCAAAATATCAAATACGCCCGAATTGGACAAATGAACACTTTTACTAGTCGTCAGAACTGCTTCTAAGTTCAATTATGGAGCTTAAATTTGGTAATTTGGCTGCATTTAAGAGATTATTGAGGTTATGCCATGTGCAGAAATGAATTGAAGACACGAACGCTGGCGGCTCCAGGCATTTTATTAGCATTACAATGGACCCAGCGATTCGTAGTTGTGATGAACAGGCATTCAATAATATGAGTGAGGAAAGTGAAAATAAAACTTTACCGTTAAGAAATCGTTGCAGCATGTTCCAAGTTAGGCATGGTTGAGAAGGCCAAAAAACATGGCGGCTTCAGACCCCAGAGAGTGAGGTGGCCAAGGATTGCCTGATAAAGGATCCAATTATATAAGGCCACTAATTATCTTCGAAAGGAGTGTTTTAATTAACCCAAACACCCAATTTTCACTCTTGCACTTCCTTGGAGTTATCTTGGTATGCATGCAAAGTTTCAAGCTGCTCAGTTTCATGGTTTTGGAGTTATGGAGGACACACACACACACACACACACACACACACACACACACACACACACACACACACACACACACACACACACACACACACACACACACACACACACACACACACACACACACACACACACACACACACTCACACACTGACATTTATTAGTATTGATAGATTATTATTGTCACAACATTTTCATTCCGTTTCCATTTGTACCTATCTGTCCACATTAATAACACACTTTTTTTTTTCCAGAATTTTCAATTTGTTTCCAGAATTTTCAATTTGTTTTGTTTTAATTTGATTTGCTCCTCTGAGATGCTGTATACATAATTATTATTATTATTATTATTATTATTATGATTTCTGTTTGCATGTGAATTTGATTGGAAATCTTGTTCACGATCCAATGCTACCCTATGAAATTGGATACTTTACACTTGTCATGCTAAGTTGCTGTTTGTTTTTGGTTAATTTTAATGGATTAGCTGTGACATAAACAAAAATGTAATGACACAGGTGTCATTTACCGGTAATTGTTTTCTCTTCTCTTTTGCTGTTCTTTATTATTTAATTTTTTGCTGTTGTTCATAAGAGGCCCTTCTATTGTTTTTGCACAAACTTTAATTTTAGCTGTCACCACTTCACATAAGTAGTCTTTAAATTTTTTTTTCAGTTTTTATTCAAAGAACACCATTTCATACATATATTTAACCATTATTGCCAAGCTGTCTTTGCTTGTCCCTCAAAGTACATCCTGTATAATCTTTTGTTATCCACCAAGGGGCCATGTCTTTCTCACCCCATTCCCCGTGCAGCCGAAGATGGGGTTTTGCAATCACTTCTGTGTTTCTGTCCGGGCCATAATTTTTTTTTACCATTCGAGCTTTTGTCATCACATTTTGAACCAAGCTTTATTGTGAGAATATGGAGAAGCCAAATTAATAGTTTTGTTAAAATAATAATTATTATTATTAATATCATTCTTCGACCATTTTTTTGGCCTTTTTATTCTTTCATTTTTTTAACTTTTTTTTTCTCAGCAACCACTTGTCTGACAAATTTTCAGGGTAGGAGTGATCCCCTCCTCCCCACCCCCACCACATGGAGAATATTTTAATCATTGTTATGTCATAAGTCATGTGGTATTGCAGCCATTTTGGATTAAACACTAAACATTAAACTGAATCTCTGAAACTGCTTGTTGGAAAAATTTGAGAGTTGTCACATCTCATTCAACTCCCAGTGGGGAATGAGGGATGTTACCGATGATCATTGGTGAAGTGGGAGACCAGCCATAAATGTTTTAATCGAAATCCTTGTGTATGTCCAAGCGTAACATTTTTAGCAATTGAAATTTTTTCTTCATCAAATCTTCAACAAACCTCTCTTGTAAGATTGTGGAGAACACAAATTAATAATATGTACAATTTTTTTTTTTTAAACTCGTGTTCATCAAGTTTCATTCGAGTACAAAAAGGACATGGACAGGATTTGCATTTTGAGATGCTTTCCAGTTAAATGTGCAAAGAATGTGGAATTCTTGAACTACATGTACCCCTCCTCTCCTTCACACCATACATGCACTTATCCGAACACTGGACCAACCCTCCTCCCCATGAGATGGCAGGCAAATCTTTATCTGATCAATGGAAGTCAATATCTCAGTTCCTTTTAGGAGTTGCTAAAGAACATTTACACCATCATTACCTCTGCCACCAAAGGTGGATGGTGGTTATGTTTTCACCCCTGGTTGGTTGTTTTTGAACAAAATGTTAAAAAGTGTTTTTTTTTGTATACAATGTCGAGGCTCGTATCAGAGTTTAAAAAGAGAAGTTGTGGACGGATTTGGCCAAAATCTGGTGGAAGCTTGTGTTTGTGACAAGGACGAAATGCTGGGATTTTGGTGAAGATCCGAATCCGGATACAAGAAGTTTTAAAGTGATTTTTCACCATAGAGATACAGGGCTAAAAACAGTGTATAGCCTGATATTTCAAAAAGTTGTGGACTGAATCAGTCGAAATTTGGTGGATGAGTTGGTTCGATGATGTGAACAAGCCGAGTATTTTAGTTCAGGTCCGAATCCAGATCCGGCCTATCAGTGGGATACAAAACGTAAAGTACAGTAAATCATCAAAATGGATGTTTTGTATGTACTTAATAGATCATTGTTATTAAAGGGAAGTTTCATCTTATAAATAATTCAAGAAAATAAACTTTATTTTATATTCTTAATTCAGGAAAATATTACTTTATTTTATGTTCTCAATAACTCTTATTCATGAAAAGAAATAGCACAAAAAAAATGCACAAATATGTTAATTTAAGGGTCCAGATTTGACAAATTTTAAAGTTGAAGTCCCTAACTTTATTTTCCCCATCACCCCCTAAATTTGTGGATTTGCAGTTCACGCGTTTTCAAGAATGTACCCCCTGCGAGCGGAAATGCCCTCCTGCATATACTTGAACATTGCACAGGGTATCGTGTTTAATGAACTCTCTCGTTGAATGGTTTGAGACAGGCATAGCTAATCCACTTTGGAAACATGATAGCTACCATGCCTATACTGGTAATCATGAGTGCTTGTTTATTAGCCCCCTTTGGACTTATTTTGAAATGAGGGCTGATGGATTTGGTCTTGATTTTCGTGTCCATGCGTGCATGCGTTTGCAACCATATCTCGGACATACATGGACCAATTTTATTCGTACTTGGCGTAAAGACAACACATGATGGTATACATATGCATATCGTTTTGTTTCATGATGCGATCAAATATGGCCGGTTGGCAGCCATTTTATTTGTAAAAGATGTGATGTTGAACATTTCCTCGACCATTTCTCAGACATGCATTTACCTATGTGGTTCAAACTTGGCACGCAGATAATGAATGATCGCTTACATAAGCATGTCATTTGTTTTCGAGATCAGATCCAAGATGACCGACTGGAGGCTATTTTGTTATATAAACGTGCCCCCAACCAGTTCTCGGACATGCATGGTCCGATTTTGTTCAAACTTGGCACAATCACAGTCCACGATGGCATACACTTGCAGCTAATTTTATTTTGCGATCTGATCAAAGATGGCCAACTGGTAGACTGGCGGCCGTTTTAGGTGAAATAAATATGGGCTAGCCCTTTAACTCCGTACAGCAAAATTACTAAAACAACGGGGCTATGACATTTTATGTCTTTTTTTTTTGTTTTTTTTTCCTTATTTTTAAAATCTTTATAACAATCGTTTTAATATTCCAATGTAATATACAATGATACTGTCTATATAACATGGTTGAAACCTCTCTCCACCCCCCTCCCCCCAAACTCCTCACTCCCCACAACTCCAAGATGCACATGTTTATCCAGTAAACTCCCTCTTGGTTAAATTTCCAAAATTCAGACTGACTGCACACCTCCACTATTTTGTTCCTCACTTCTACTGTATGTGGAACTGCCATCCTTCGGCTGTGTTCATTCCCTCTCTTCCCGCCAAGGTTTTCATTCGGGCCGTGAACTGCCATCTCATGTCATCCCCCATCCTTACCCACGATCTTTACCCCATTACCCCTTCCAAACCTCACCCTCTTACTTGTAGGTTGCAGCATCTCTCCTCTATCGCATCTCTCCTCTCTCTCTCTCTCTCTCTCTCTCTCTCTCTCTCTCTCTCTCTCTCTCTCTCTCTCTCTCTCTCTCTCTGTCTCTCTCTCTCTCTCTCTCTCTCTCTCTCTCTCTCTCTCTCTCTCTCTCTCTCTCCCTCTCTCTCTCCCCTCTCTCTCTCCCCTCTCTCTCTCCCCTCTCTCTCTCCCCTCTCTCTCTCCCCTCTCTCTCTCCCCTCTCTCTCTCCCCTCTCTCTCTCTCTCCTCTCTCTCTCTCCTCTCTGTCTCTCTCCTCTCTCTCTCTCTCTCTCTCTCTCTCTCTCCTCTCTCTCTCCCTCTCTCTCTCCCCTCTCTCTCTCCCTCTCTCTCTCCCCTCTCTCTCTCCCTCACATCTCTCCCCTCTCTCTCTCCCTCTCTCTCTCCCCTCTCTCTCTCCCTCTCTCTCTCCCCTCTCTCTCTCCCTCTCTCTCTCCCTCTCTCTCTCCCTCTCTCTCTCCCTCTCTCTCTCTCCCCTCTCTCTCTCCCCTCTCTCTCTCTCTCTCTCTCCCTCTCTCTCTCCCTCTCTCTCTCCCTCTCTCTCTCCTCTCTCTCTCCCCTCTCTCTCTCCCCTCTCTCTCCCCTCTCTCTCTCCCTCTCCCTCCCCTCTCTCTCCCCCTATCTCTCCCCACACATCCTCCCTCTCTCACACACATCCTCCCCTCTCTCTCACACACATCCTCCTCTCTCTCACACACACATCCTCCCTCTCTCTCACACAAACATCCTCCCCTCTCTCTCACACACACACATCCTCCCCCTCTCTCACACACACATCCTCCCCTCTCTCTCACACACACATCCTCCCCTCTCTCTCACACAAACATCCTCCCTCTCTCTCACACACACATCTTCCTCTCTCTCTCACACACACATCCTCCCTCTCCCCTCTCCCCTCTCTCTCTCTCACACACACACATCCTCCCCTTCCACTCTGTTCATTCCATTGCTTACTCTGTCAGAGTTTCCCTGCTGCCATACTTGTCAGTTCACCTCCTCCATCCCCCTGCTGTTTCACGAGTCTCAATCTTGTGGAGGTTTAAAAATAGACTTAAATAAATTGGGAACGCAGATAAGCGATACATAAATAGGTGTTGCAAATAGATGTGAAACATGATTTGTGCAACAGATCATTACTTGAAACACAAAAGAAAAGCAAATAAAGTGTAATTGTCCAATACACTTGTGTAGTCCTTTGCATGCTTTATGCATTGCAACTTATTTTGTTATTGCAGTCCACATTATCATTATGTGATCTGTACATTTTAGTTCCAAATGTCCTTTATTGTTCCACTGTTTTGCCAAGTTCCTTGGACCCCAATTGACCTTCTTGATCTTTATGTCTACTTGTATATCTATACAGTCTCAATAATGTTCAGATTTTGATGTTGTGTAAGGGTTCCATGAAGAGGTAACATTCTTGGTTATTTCCAATGCTACACGAATATCTGCCAAGGCTACTTCATTTTGTGCTGCAGGAGGGATATTTCAGAGAATATGTACGACCGCTTGTCATCCCCCAACTCACTGACTACTGCATTGAGCTCACAGGCATCAAGCAGGTACTTTTGGCATTCTTTACAAGCAGACTTTACAAAGATTTGTGTTTTTGTTGAATTTTTTTTTTGTATGTTGTTAAAAGACATGATGTCACTACTGGAGTAAATGTTCCCAAATTGGACACCATTATTATTATTATTATTATTATTATTATTATTATTATTATTATTATTATTATTATTGTCGCTTTGGAAGCTTACAAACATCATATGCTTCCACATCAGATATTTAATCCTGTGAATGGCTGAAAGGTTTCTCTCGACCTGCGTTCGCAGTTACATCTTACCGTTCCCCAAGGTCAACCAATGGAAAGCAAAATTTGTTGGTGCAACGAGCGGAAAGCAGAAGGCGGGAAAACTTTCCTTAGTATATAAAATGGGCTTTTTTGCCAAAAAATAATATGGGGAAGAGGGATGGATGAGATGCTTGAGCAAATTGGAACAACCCAGGCAAGGTAACACACGAATAAGGGATGATGGGACATGCAAAACTTGTGTACAATGAAATAAATAACCTAACCCCACTATGGCACTAAAAATACCACTCATGCAAGATGTACAAAGGGGAAGGTGTGAGGGCTTGCGTTGGCACGATCTGTTTTTCCACAACTGCTGGCTGAGGCAACTTGGCCCGCAAAGGTGAGGAGTGACGAGGGCAATGCAGGGTAGAGCAGATCTGGCAAGTATGCAATGATACACCGAGGACAGGGTTGTCACGTCCATACCACCTCACAGCTCCGATCGCGCTGCTTTGACCTACCTTCATTGGCAGCCCACTTGTGTGGGCGGCAACTTCTTTGGCTGTCCCACCCCGCAGGATGGGTCCCATCAATTGGTTTCTCCCCTCTTCCGGGCTTTATAGTGCACTTTGCCACCATGGCTTGCACAAATGCGCTGACAGTTTGTATTGGCTTCATTACGAACCTACCCCCTCACTAAATTTTGATTTTTCTAAAATGCAGCTCTTCACATGCAAACCACCAAATATATTTGCTGGTATTTTTTGCTGTCTGGAACTATGTGTATATATATAGACATATACATAAATAAATAAAAAAAAATATATTTATACAAACATACATACATCAGACGCACCTCCAAACTGTTATGGTGAGCATCGCTGCAGATTATGTCTCACGGTAAAACCGCATAATCCGCACAAAGCACAGTAGGTGTGCTGCCTCTGACACTGGGTGCCTTGAGTGTGTGCATGGCATCATGAAATCAGGAGATTACCAAGGCATTTTGGAGTGGAATGTTCAACCCAGTGTCAGAAAGCTGGGTCTCCGTCGAAGGTCATGGGTCGTGCAGCAGGACAATGACCCCAAACACACTTCAAAAAGCACCCAGGAATGGTTCAAGACAAAACACTGGATCCTTCTGATGTGGCCAGCAATGAGTCCAGATCTAAATCCCATTGAACACCTGAAGGGAGATCTGAAAACAGTAGTTGGGAGAAGGCACCCTTCAAATCTGGGAGAACTGGAGCAGTTTGCACAAGAGGAGTGGGACAACTGCCAGTCGGGAGGTGCAGGAAGCTCATTCATGGATGTAGGAAGCACTTGACTGCAATTATTTTGTCCAAAGGCTGTGCTACCAAATATTAAGTCTCGGGTGTCAATAATTTTGACAATTCCATTTCTTTTTATTTTCTGATTTAAAAGGATATATTAAGTTCTGAATAAAAAAACAATGGTTCTGTCATATTAACAGTGAAATAACGAATTGTGGACACCAAATACCTTTGTCAATTTCAACTTATTTTTAGAGAAAATTGTGAGTTGTTTGAAAAAAGTGCGAGGGTGCCAATATTTTTGGCCACGACTCTATTTCATGACCTCAGATTCATACATGTATGATATGACAGCACCACCTACGTCATGGTTTTGACTGCCATCGTAATCTGAGGATTCATGATTGGAAAATTCGTCAAATTCACTTTCTGACGAGTCTGAAACGATTGGAATTTTTAGGGGTGGTACCCTCTGGATTGGCTTTTTTGAACTTTAACACCTCAAAAAAAAATTATTAGAATTAAAAACCATGTTCAGTTCTTTGTTTATTACTGAAAAATTAATATAATCACATAAAAATATGAAATTCTGATTCTTTGGACCTTTATATGATCACAATAAATCAAGCATGCGATCATATATTTAGCACAGATCACTGTGAACCCCATATAGAAACTTTATAAGCTTATACCTATTGTACACCTGGACAAACGTGGAATATGCTGGAAACCTGGAAGATACTCATGCATAAATGCATGAGCACAATGCTATCTGGTTTATCGAGCTCCAGCAAGAGATTAAAGCACGGTCTGATGTTTCACAACATGGGACGCAGTTTATAGAATGACCCACATCAATATGAATCACTTTGTAGCACTTGAAATGAAGTCAATTATAATCATATCCTTTATCATGTCCCCATTTAGGGTTTCTCCCAGTGTTTTTAAACAATAAGAATTGTTATTGTGTAAGTGTGGCTGACAGGATGGCATAGAGGTCTGCACACTTACCTCCAGGCTGTCTAGCCTAGGTTTGAATCGTGACCAGCCACAAACTGTCATCTCAGTGTTTCACAGGCAAGATGATTCATCATTATGTGTGTCGTCCATTGGATGGGCGTTAAACAGGCGTCCAGTCTTCCAGCATTCGTTGGTGGACATTAAAGTTCCCATTGTGTCCTTCACGAAGAGTTGGCAAGCTATCACCGGCACCATGGCCAAATTCCAAATTTCTGCCCTAACCAGCAGAGGGCATTGCATCAGAGGCACAGCTGCACCCTCAGCCAACGATGCCAGACCAACAGCCTTGTGCTGCATGCGAACAAAGATTTATTAGTATTGATTGTGGGTGGTAGGAAGGCAGGGGGTGCATAGCAATGCACCCTATTAAAAACTTTGGTGTCATTAAGGTTGTAACTCGTGCTTTCATTTGTTAAATCCGAACGTGATTACTCCAAATACCGATTCATCAAAATGCTCTGAAACTCTTAATATACGCTTTGTGTAATCGGTCCGATATGATTAGTTTGTTGCGTTTATTAATTTATTTTTGCTCGATGAAGCCTGGTGTCAGGATAAGATAATATCTGCATCTGTCACAATGTGCGCATATGGGATGTGAGCTGTGGCTGACATCTCGTTTGTACTTTCACTGTCCAATTAACGAGTTTCATTTTGAGGACGTAGTCAGATGTTCGACAAATTGTTGTGTACGATGCAATTTTCTGATAACAGATATTGCAAAAGCTCATCTTTGCTGAGACCAAACTTAGTTTTCAAAAACAAAAATACTCCAGGCTTGAACATCACGAAGATAACTGCTTTGGTTTAATGATCCGCAGCATCAACACAATGCAAAGGCGCCAGTGACCCTTTCACCTGAATGCTGGACATTGTGCGATAATAAAGGCCAGGTGTTCTCGCTCGCGTTTTGCTGACCCTTTCATTCATTTTACTTACCTGCTCACCTATTTTTCTCACTTCACTTCAATCACCGACTTTGTTTCTCATCGTCCTTTTTATTTTTTATTTTATTCTTGCAGCACTTCATACCTGAGTTTGTGAACGTTTGTCTTGCCTGAAGCCACCATAAAGTACTTTTTAACCTTCCGCGATGAGGTATATCAACCTCATCGAAGATTCACTTTTGAACGCAATCTCCCCATACCCACTGAAAGGGAGGCGGTGAAAACATTATTTCCTCATTTTCTTATCCCGTTACTCTCAATGTTAAGTAAACGTCCCCTTCTCCCCCTCATTATTTCAGGCTCTGAGATTGCAGTTTAAATTCTCTTCAACCTGTTCGCAAAACAACCTTTTTACTCTCTTTTTTTTTCGTAAAACGTACCTAAAAGCTGACTGTCTCATCTGCATGCATGTATTGCATGTGGAATTTTATATACGTTTGGGATTCTTTTAACTAAATTGTCTCATCAGGGTCTTGCCGGGCGTGAGCAGGTGTGAGCTCTCGAGTTTAAAATGCACATCTCGGCGTGACAGCTGAAATTTTCACTCTGGAATGTTGGCAGCAAGATTATTGTTTTACTTTGCAATGGTCTGGTGGCTTGCAAGGAATTGTATGCCCATTATTGCTCTTGCTTCTGGACATGGGTGCTGTCATTGACAGGAGGTTGTTGATGGTGCCGAGACCTTTCCCACTGTGTTGCTGCATGCAGTGGAATGGATGCAGCAACTCGGACTTGGAACTCGGCACACCTTCTGTTTCCTCACAGACGGGTAAGATGTCTTTTGTTTGCTCGTCGGTGGGTTGGCGTTAAGCAATATGATAAAAGGAACAATCATTAAAACACCATCGAAAGTAGATCCTTTCTGTAAAATGTCGGGACATTTTGTTGTACTATTTGTCACTAATAAATAAGTTGTACCTCCGCCACCGAAGGTGGACAAAGGTTATGTTTTCACCCCTGTTTGTTTGTCTGTTTGTGACTTGTGACATCTAAGATTCACCAGTATATTAGCTGATTGGGCCTGTTATTCCGTCCGTCCATCTGTCTGTTAATCACCGACAGGTCAGATTTTCACTCTTCACGAAACTTCACCACCTGGTAGCGGTAGTGACAAGCTGGAAGCCTATTGTTTCAATAGGTCAAAGGTCAAGGTCACAAATCGTCAATTTTCAACCGATTCACTATGTATATATATATATATATATATATATATATATATATATATATATATATATATGTATATATATATATATATATATATATATATATATATATATATATATATATATATATATATATATATATATATATATATATACATACAGTGGGGAGAACAAGTATTTGATACACTGCCGATTTTGCAGGTTTTCCCACTTACAAAGCACGTAGAGGTCTGTAATTTTTATCATAGGTACACTTCAACTATGAAAGACGGAATCGAAAACAAAAATCCTGAAAATCACATTGTATGATTTTTAAATAATTAATTTGCATTTTATTGCATGAAATAAGTATTTGATCACCTACCAACCAGTAAGAATTCTGGTTCTCACAGACCTGTTAGTTTTGTCTTTAAGAAGCCCTCCCTTTCTCCACTCATTACCTGTATTAACTGCACCTGTTTGAACTCGTTATCAGCATAAAAGACAGCTGTCCACACTCAATCAACCAGACTCCAACCTCTCCACATAGGGCAAGACCAGAGAGCTGTCTAAGGACATCAGGGACAAAATTGTAGACTTGCACAAGGCTGGGATGGGCTACAGGGCAATAGGCAAGCAGCTTGGTGAGAAGGCAACAACTGTTGGCGCAATTATTAGAAAATGGAAGAAGTTCAAGATAACAGTCAATCTCCCTCGGTCTGGGGCTCCATGCAAGATCTCACCTCGTGGAGCCTCAATGATCATGAGAGGTGAGGGATCAGCCCAGAACTACACGGCAGGACCTGGTCAATGACCTGAAGAGAGATGGGACCACAGTATCAAAGAAAACCATAAGTAACACACTATGCCGTCATGGATTAAAATCCTGCAGCACACGCAAGGTCCCTCTGCTCAAGCCAGCGCATGTCCAGGCCCGTCTGAAGTTTGCCAATGGCCATCTGGATGATCCAGAGGAGGAATGGGAGAAGGTCATGTGGTCTGATGAGACCAAAATAGAGCTTTTTGGTTTAAACTCCACTCGCCGTGTTTGGAGGAAGAAGAAGGATGAGTACAACCCCAAGAACACCATCCCAACCGTGAAGCATGGAGGTGGAAACATCATTCTTTGGGGATGCTTTTCTGCAAAGGGGACAGGACGACTGCACCGTATTGAGGGGAGGATGGATGGGGCCATGGATCGCGAGATCTTGGCCAACAACCTCCTTCCCTCAACAAGAGCATTGAAGATGGGGCGTGGCTGGGTCTTCCAGCATGACAACGACCCGAAACACACAGCCAGGGCAACTAAGGAGTGGCTCCGTAAGAAGCATCTCAAGGTCCTGGAGTGGCCACGCCAGTCTCCAGACCTGAACCCAATAGAAAATCTTTGGAGGGAGCTGAAAGTCTATGTTGCCCAACGACAGCCCCGAAACCTGAAGGATCTGGAGAAGATCTGTATGGAGGAGTGGGCCAAAATCCCTGCTGCAGTCTGTGCAAACCTGGTTAAGAACTATAGGAAACGTCTGATCTCTGTAATTGCAAACAAAGGTTTCTGTACCAAATATTAAGTTCTGTTTTTCTGATGTATCAAATACGTATTTCATGCAATAAAATGCAAATTATTTATTTAAAAATCATACAATGTGATTTTCAGGATTTTTGTTTTAGATTCCGTCTTTCACAGTTGAAGTGGACCTCTGATAAAAAATTACAGACCTCTACGTGCTTTGTAAGTGGGAAATCCTGCAAAATCGGCAGTGTATCAAATACTTGTTCGTGTGTGTGTGTGTGTATGTGTGTGTGTGTGTGTGTGTGTGTGTGTGTGTGTGTGTGTGTGTGTGTGTGTGTGTGTGTGTGTGTGTGTGTGTGTATATCTTCTTCTTCTTTCGGCTGCTCCCGTTAGGGGTCGCCCCAGCGGATCATCCGTATGATCCGCATAGTGATTTGGCACATGTGTTATGCCGGATGCCCTTCCTGACGCAACCCTGGTCACCTCTTACGACACAGGGATATGGTACACCTATTTTAACCAGGGTATACACCGGCCCAGTACACTGGTACTCATTTCGCCGACCTCGGAAGGATGACAGGCTGAGTCAACCCCCTGGTGTATTAATTCAGTGGCCCAACGGGGCTTGAACTCAGGACCTTTCTGGATCCCAAACCGCTGCCCTAACCACTGCGCCAACACCAGGCTCATGTATGTATGTATGTATGTATGTATGTATGTATGTATGTATGTATGTATGTATGTATGTATGTATGTATGTATGTATGTATGTATGTATATATATATATATATATATATATATATATATATATATATATATATATATATATATATATATATATATATATATATATATATATATATATATATATATATATATATATATATATATATATATAACTATATCTGTCCGTTTGAAGATTTTTCAGGTATATTGGTCAGTCGATTTTGTTATTCTGTCTGTCTGTCAGTCACCTATAGGCCACAAATTAAAACTGATCTTCACGAAACTTCACCAAGCTGTGGAGGTCGGCTCAACTGAGAAGTCGATTGATTTTGAGGTCAAATGTCATCTTGAGGTCAAATTTCTCAAATCATTTTTCATCCAATAGACTTGAAATTTGAACAAGATTTGCATATTGCCTCACTGAATTGGGAAACGAACTATTTTTAGATCCTCTTGGAGGATCTCTAAGTCTTACTCACGTTGTTGTTCTTCATCTTCTTCTTGTGGACTTTTTTTGTTTCACAGCCTACAGTTTTCATCAAAACTTCCTGAAACTTGGCATATATATGTAAAACTACCCTGCGCAGACAGTTACCATCTCCGATTTTGAAAATTCCTCCTCGACAAAAAATGTAATGACGTCAAAATATCTCCGCTAATGGAAATCGCCTATAAAATTATCTCTGAAACTAGGCAAGCTTTTTGAATTCTGTTTGTGGGAATTGAACAGGGCATTGGCAAAGATGAATTACCGCACATGTGATACATCACTATGACGTCATATCAATTTCTATGACGTCATTCATATTTTTTAACATTTTTTGTTTCACAACCCAGAGTTTTCATGGGATCTTCGTGAAATTTGCCATGTATCTGCAGAAAGCCCACGCGCAGGCAGAAACCATCTCCAATTTTGTAAATTCTTCCAAGAAAAAAAAGTTAACGTCATAATATGGTCATAATATCATCGCTAATGGAAATCGCCGATACCATTATCTCCGAAACTAGGCTAGATGTTTGAATTTGGTTTGCGGGAATCAAGCCGGGCATTAGCTCAGATTATAATTTATCGCAAACCTGATACATCACAATGACGTCATATTCGTTTTTATGACTTCATTATTAAGAGGACGAGGATCTTAGCACATTTTAGCTTGTTGAGGTCAAAAGATGAAAGGTTAACTCAAGGTCAAACTTATAAAATCAATTTTTATCTGAAAAATCATCAATTTTCATCTGATTGACTTGAAAATTAAACTAATTTCATAGTGTGACACTGAATTGGGAAACCAACTATTTTTGACATCAAAAGGTCAAAGATCAACTGAAGGTCAAACTTCTCAAATCATCAATTTCAATCTGAAAAATAATCAATTTTCATCCAATTGACCTGAGTTTTGATTAAGATTGCCAATTTTAATCTTAATAAAATGGATAATTTGATGTATCCATGGAAACCTTTGGAGAAGGGGGTGGATTTTGCAAGTATCGTGCTCTGCCCGATGTCTTTTTCATGATTGATTGTCTGTCAGTCTGTGTGCAGGATATCTCAAAAAGTTGTGGACAGATTCAGATGAAACTTGGTGGACAGGTTAGCTGCGTGCCCACGACAAATTGATTCGATTTTGGTGGAGATCCGATTCGGAATCTGGATACAACAATTATTTAATTTTTAAAGTGATTCTTCACCATTGATTCTTCACGATATAGTACTGTATAGCATGATATTTCAAAAATGCATTTGGCCCAATATGTTTTCATGGATTAGGCATTACGTGGCGGAGGTATGCGCTCTACCGAATCCCCTTCTAGTTTGAGATGAGACATCGACGAACCCATCAGAGACGGGTACCCTGCTATGTTTATAAATTCTGTCTTGTTTGATTGTGAGTTGGACCGTGAGTATGTCTATTAAATACTTATTATTGGACCTTGATTATTTCTATTAATTATCGAGTCTTGAAACGTATCTTTTCAACATGTAGTCCTTTAAAGCCCTTTTGCCTTTTCGACCTCTTTCGACCATTTTAGATCTTTTATACCCTTTGGACGTTTTCAGACCCTTTATAACCCTAAGATCCTTTAGATATGCCTGGTGTTGGCTTAATGGTTAGGGTGGTGGGCTTGGGATCCCAGGATCCTGAGTTCAAATCCCAATTTTACTGTTTAATTAATACCAGGTGGGGTTGACTCTGCCTGTCATCCTTCCAAGGTCGGCAAAATGAGTGCCAGCTTGCTGGTATACTGTGTCAGAGCGGCGACCTGTCCAGGATTGTGTCCAATAGCCAAGGAGATTGCTTTGGAAGCACCATCGTTCTGCACAGAGTATAGTCCCAATGGATGGATGGATGTATCCTTTAGATCCTTTAAGGACCCTAAAGACCCTGTAGACCCCATTACACCTTCTGTCTGAGGACCTTCTGCAGTAACACTTGATAGTCACCAGCCATAATCAAAAGGCTCCTCATTGGTAAACCACCTCAGTACTAAAAGGGTGCAAAATATAATTAATTTTATCTGTCTTTTTTTTCAAGTTCTGCTCATCTTGGTTGGTGGCATCGAAAAAAAACGGTGTTTTGACAAAAAAAACAACCTTTTGTTTTTGGTTTAATAAACAAAAATCAAATCAGAGAGCTCGGCTAATGCCTCTGCCAGTGACGTCACAGCGACGGGGTATGATTGTGAGACTTCCCATCCCAAGAAGCAGAGTGATTAAAAGACAGAAAAAGTTCTCAGCATCATTTTGGAATATAACGCAGAGAATGATGAAATGTTCTGTAATGTATGTCAGAGCTGTCTCGCATTTGGGGGGTTTTTTTTCTTCAGGCACCCAAACAATATCAAAACTACAAAAATGGGTGCCCGATGGGGCACCCTTTAAAAAACAAAGTTAATGTGGAGCCCTGTTTTCGTGATGGACTTTTTACATAACCATTTGGCCTTTTCCTTATCGCAATGATGTACAATGACTGGTCATCAACAGCATGAATTGAAGTCAATACAATGCCATGCAATATCCTGAAGCGATATCTGAAACCAAAGGTGGTTGAATATCGTTTTTTTAATTACTGAACATTACTAACAATACTCACTCCTGACAAGCTGCAAAATTGAAGTTGAATTTTTGCCCGATTGCTTTCTCTCAGGTTTAAACTAAGAAAGCTCGGCCAAGTGACAAACCAGTGTTTGATATATATATATAGATATATATATATATATATATATATATATATATATATATATATATATATATATATATATATATATATATATATATATATATATATATATATATATATAGATATATCTTCTTCTTCTTTCGGCTGCTCCCATTAGGGGTCGCCACAGCGGATCATCCGTATTATCCGCATTGTGATTTGGCACATGTTTTACGCCGGATGCCCTTCCTGACGCAACCCTGGTCGCCATATATATATATATATATATATATATATATATATATATATATATATATATATATATATATATATATATATATATATATATAGTTATATATATATATATATATATATATATATTTATATAGTTATATATATATATATATATATATATATATATATATATATATATATATATATTTATATAGTTATATATATATAGTTATATATTTATATAGTTATATATATATATATATATATATATATATATATATATATATATATATGTATAATGTTTCTGGGTCATTCCATGTCAAATCAGCCAAAAAAATGAAATTCTGCGGTGACCCCCTCAGATTTTCCTGAAAAAATTCTTAAAGCTATCAACATATGTGAGGAAGGTTTGCCAAGTTATAGCTCAAAATTCCAAGTAGTTTCCGAGATATGGCCCTACAAACACCCGAGGGGTGTTTCGATTCTGGCAGTCGCGAGTTGCAGATTTGTATCTGAAGCATTTTTGGAGGGCTATATATTCTAGAGTTTTACAAACAGAGTTCTAAAGATTCACACAAATGGTGCCTATTAGTGAGGCTTTTAGAATCTGACATCAGAAATGTTCTACTTAAAATACTTTTTAAGATAAGTACTCTCACAAGTAGTTATTTGTAACATGCAGTCAAAAAAATTTGAGTTTTCAAATTGCTACCAACAGTCAGTTTATTCATCATGAAGAATTTTGTTGCGTGATTTACATAATCTAGTGATTGGATCATTTACACAAGAAAACTGAAATCTTTTGGAGCAAAATCTTAGGTGCTTTCGGTGTCTGAACTTTGCTCCAGACTCAACGACACTGAAATTTACCCCGGTTTTACCCCAAGTGTTCACCATGTTGACAGTTACACAGCTCTTTTAAATTTTTGTCACTTAAAGACATACATAGGCAAACTGTGGTTGAAAATTCAAGAGTTGTTCTCAATCCCTTTTATTTTTAAACGATTTTTATAAAGGTCCACTATTTAAAAAAAACATGTTCGATGAAAGATGTAGAATAAAAGCAATAGGTGTGCATGTGTAGAATAAAAGCAATAGGTGTAGAATAAAATAAAAGCAATAGTTGTAGAATAAAAGCATATATATATATATATATATATATATATATATATATATATATATATATATATATATTGTTGCGGATTCGCGCCCGCCGGCGTGCGAACGGCCACGTAATTCGAATCGCGGCACGTCGCCCACCGGACGGACAATCCCGTCGTGACCCTCTCGGACTAACGCCGGGAACTAGTCACGGGTGGGCCGTTCGGCCTCACCACGATCGTGCCAATCGGCCCCCCGCGTGGGATAGGGTTGCTCGCCAAATTCGACCTACCTAAGTACCCACACGGAGGGTAGACCGGGCGATCGCACCTTGCCGCAGGTCGACTTCGGACACGGGCCACTTTAAGCGACCCGTTCCGTACTATCGGGATAACCGAGCGGTGTTATCGTCAACCTCGACGGTTCGATTAATTATTGGGCGTTTTTAGCCCACGACCAACCCTTTAAGTGAAGTAAGATGGAGATTCAATTAAAGAAAAGAAGAAGCGAAACGGGAAAAACAGTTCAACATAAAGCACATTTATTCCGCGGCAAACGGAAAGCACACATATACAATTTCAACAATTATGCACCAAAAGCAAATGTAAAAGTGACACGACAATTCTGCACAAAAAGCAAATGTAACAAAAGTGACACAATGCAGATCTACTCCCGACTACCGAGCACACGGCAACACTTATACAGTTTTACTTCACAGACGGCGCCGACAACACATATACTCAAAGCAAAAGAAAAAGGAAGGGGCCACCCTCAACGATGAGGGGGGCAGATGGGCCTGGGGCCGAGACCGCGTCGAGCCTACCCGGCTGGTGATGAGCCGCAAAATGGCGGCGGCGCCCCGACTCCGCGGGCCTCGCTGGCACTGCCTGGAATGGGGTGGGAACGGGGCCCCCTTCTCACACTATCTCAGCGCGGGGGGAAACAGGAGGGGGTTGTTGATGCTCGGGGGTGGGGGAAGAGGATATCTGGCCGGCTTGGGTCCCGCGACGAGCGACTCCACTGTGACCTCGGTCGCGTTACCGGCCTCCCCTCTCCGCAGCTCCCCGACTCTGACACGAGCGCAGACCTCCACAAAGATTCTTGGCTTCTCCAGCCTCTCCGGACCCCGACAGACACTCTCTCGACTGATTTCGCCGCCGCCACAACTCTCCAACTCTTTCCTCTTCTCAACTCTTCAACTCTTCCCAACTGCCTACTCTTCAACTCTTCCCAACTTCCCGACTCAACTCTTCTCAACTGCTCGACTCTTCAACTCTTCCCAACTGCCTCGATTCGCTCCGCGCTCGGTGCTTTATAGTGCGACAGGAGAAATCATATGCAGATTTTTGGATCAGGAATGGCTCGGGGGCGGAGCCACGCTCCCCCATTGGACGGAGGAAAAGTGGGCGTGAATCATTCTTGATCCGCGAATCTGCATATAGTGATTATACTCCGACGCGCCTGGAGGCGGGGCCAAATCGCCCCTCGCTCGCTGATAGGACGGAACAGAAGTGGGCGTGAATCATTCTTGATCCGATTTCTCGGAAAGGCTGGTGTTTTTGCACCCGCTGCTCGGTGCGCGCCCTGTACGAGTCCAGTATCGGTGCCCACAAGCGGCGCGGGAATGGCGGTGATGCGATGGTTGCGAGGGCGAGTTGTGACGGTAAAGGTCGTGGCTGTTGGCGTTGCTGTTGTTGTGAAGCGGCGTTGCGGTTGGTGGTTGGTGTGTGAAAGCGGTTGTGGAGAAGGTGGATGTTGTGAAGGCGGTTCTGGAGAAGGTGGCTGTGGTTGTCGAGATGCGGTTGGTGGTGGTTGTGGTGGTAGTAATGGCGGTTGGTCCAAAATAAAGATAGTAAAAGAAAAACGGATATCTAAAAGGGTCGCAGCCCGAATGAATGACATTTATTCCCTCTAAACAACGGGTTTGGGCTACTACACATATACTTACAGGGATATATCTCATCTACGGGACCTGAATGGTGGTTTGCGAATTTCGTCAACCACAACAATATATTTGTATATTTTTCCTGATAAACAACATTGTGATTATTCACATAAATGGCTTGAAAAGTCATATCTGCAGTGTTCCCTTGTATTTAATCTGCAGTGCTTTGATCCTTATTGTATGTGGAATGCTTGAGAGCAAGCCAGCCTCTTTAAATTCACCGAAGTGTGATCAATGCATGCGAATTGATAAGCAACACTCCAGCACCTCTTCACTAAATTCTTCAATAACCTCATTATATGATTTCAGATGAGTCGGTCAGGGATTTATCACACAGCAGGTATAACCAGAGACATCACAAATTTGCCTTTTTTACCCCTCTTTTGGGAGGATAAATCAAAGAAGAAATGAGATTGATTTTTGGAATCTGATCAAAACTGATGTGTTGCTCTTACGACCAGGCCATTGTACTGAGTATTGATGGTTATGGTAGGAACATACACGAGGCGAGCAGAGCGAGTGTGTGGGGGGAAGGGGGTGGGGTGGGGTGGGGGAGGGATTCAGCGAGAAATATACAAGATGGTGACCTGATGAATGAGCTTCTTATAAATGTCAGCGTGACTGCCATAAATCTACTACTACTATTACTACTTTTGTGCCCCCAATCATTCCGACATTGTGGCATCCACCACACAAGGTTTTTGGCTACATACCCCTCTCTCCTGACCATCCTCTCTATGCCCCACTTCTCTCCAATCTCTCTCCACCAATTCCATCCACATCAATTTTAGTCTGTCCGTTCTCCACCTGCCAACCGCACCCATGTCAGACCTGCCTGACCACCCCCCCCCCTTTCCCTCCTGAGCACATGACCCAATCGTATAATTATAAGAGATGGAGATTAAATAGTGGGATTGAGAGGAAACCATCAGCTGATGCAATTGAGCAGCTTAAAGAAAAATTGGCTGCTCTTCAGAGAAGGAATTCTGCCACCAACTTCAGATGATTATTCTGTGAAAACTGAAAATGCCCGCAATGTTTCAGTTATTGCCCAATCAAACAACCTTTGAGGAGCTACAGGATTTGAAACCAAACTCCTTTGAGCAGCAATTGATGAAAAAGATGTTGTAGCTGAAGAAAAAAATGAATACTTCACAGTGCAGGCTGATGTATTTGATGCATCACCTTACTACAGAAATAAACACTTGTTGTAAGTATAGTGTTTGTAAAAAGTTTTTTATCCTGGAAATAAATTAATATATACTTTGAAATTTACTTAAATTAAGAAACAAAATCATCTTTTAAAATGAGGTTGTGGACCATGATGGATATTGTGTAGGCAAGAGGACCAAATGGCCTTCTCCTGTGTCCCAGCTTCCTTGTATTTTACCCTGCATACGCGATGTGTAAAACGGGGTTAAGCAATTTGTTCATTTTGTCAATCTGTTTCCAGACGTCAGTCTATGATCGAGGAACTCAATTTCAATTGAATTTTATATTTTGAACACTGGAGAACATGAATCTGAACAGGAACCTGCAGTTTCGCCATATTTTGCTTCTAAAATTCGCAAAATGTATGAAATCTCATCTCTATCGTGCATGTGCAGAGATTAGTAAGGTAAAAAAAAATACTCTGGCAGTCAAACAAAATTGGAAATAATTCCAAACAGGAAACTTACTGTTTTTAGGGACCTTATAAAAGGCACGAATAACTTATGCAACATGTTAGAAAAGGTGGTGCTACAGACGGTGCATCAACGGTGGTAAACATCCGGAATTTTTCTTTTTTCCCCTTCAGCCTTTGGAACCTTTATTTTATTTTATTTTATTTCAATTTAATTACACACTTCAACACTAGAACACAAATTGCTTTCTTGGCACTTTCAAAAACCTGTTTGGCAGTACATAGGCAAAACATTTATACTGTTTTGTGCCCTGAGGGCAGAGTCACTGTGATATTCAGCATTGACTGTTTGTTTTGTGCAAAACGCATGCGAACAGTTGAAAAGGACTCTCGATGTCCTTTTTCTTAAAACTGTGCGGGGATAAGTTGTTCCACGAACTCTCCAGTTAAGCTCGCCAGAGGAGAGGGTATTGCATTTGGGTTTGTTTGTTACTTGGGAAAAACATTTTTGGTCAAGTATGTTGGTCTGTTCCGTTTGTCCGTTTGTGTGTTTGTGTGTCGGTCTGCTCGCCTGTAGACCATACTGCTCAGCTGATCATTCTGAAACTTTAGGAGATTGTCGGTAACATCCCTGCGACAGTCTATCGACGGTCAACGTGACGTCAACGTCGGCCAGAACGTCAACATAGGCTGAATTTCTAAAATTGCCAATTTTCAACCGATTGACTTGAAATTTGAACAGGATTTTCAAAGCTCAATGAATTCAACCACCAATTGTTTGTGAGGTCAATATCTGATAAAAGGTCGACAGAGGCCAAAGGTCAACTTTGGTGTGATTTCTAAAATCCCTCAATTTTATTCATATTGATTTGAAATTTGAAGAGGATTTGCATATCAGATCACTGAATTCAACTACCAATTATTTTTGAGGTAAACATTGGCCAAAGGTCAACAACATAGGTGGTAGAATATCTAAATTCATCAATTTTCATCCGATTGACTTAAATTTGAACAGGATTTGCATATCAAGTCATTGAATTCAACCACTAATTGTTGAGGTCAAAATGTCAACAAAGGACTAATTTCTAAAATTGAGATAGGGCCAATAACTATCTACCAGAATACCATGATATATCAAAAAGTTGTGGATGAGTTATGACAAAATGAGATGGATGAGTTGGTTAGGTGACGAGAACAAGCAAATACAATACGTAAACTGCTCAGCTTTGCGGAGGTACTCGCCCTAATGAGTGCCATTCTACCTTGTTCTGTTTTGCCAAGTGATGCTCTATGAGGTTGTTTTGTTTGTTTGTTCCCCTTCCCCCCCCCCCTTCTTCCTCCAATTTGTTTGCCTGTCTGTTTGGTTGCACAGAGTGTGTGTGTGTGTGTGTGTGTGTGTGTGTGTGTGTGTGTGTGTGTGTGTGTGTGTGTGTGTGTGTGTGTGTGTGTGTGTGTGTGTGTGTGTGTGTGTGTGTGTTAATTGCATTAAACCCCTTATAACCTTTTAACCCTAAGACCATTTTGAGCCTTTAAACCCCTAAAACCCTTGAGAACCCGACCATCCTTTGAGACCCTTGAGAACCCGACCATCCTTTGAGACCCTTGAAAACCCGACCACCCTTTGAGACCCTTGAGAACCCGACCACCCTTTGAGACCCTTGAGAACCCGACCACCCTTTGAGACACTTGAGAACCCGACCACCCTTTGAGACCCTTGAGAACCCGACCACCCTTTGAGACCCTTGAAAACCCGACCACCCTTTGAGACCCTTGAGAACCCGACCACCCTTTGAGACCCTTGAGAACCCGACCACCCTTTGAGACCCTTGAGAACCCGACCACCCTTTGAGACCCTTGAGAACCCGACCACCCTTTGAGACCCTTGAGAATCCGACCACCCTTTGAGGCCCTTGAGAACCCGACCATCCTTTGAGGCCCTTGAGAACCCGATCACCCTTTGAGGCCCTTGAGAACCCGACCACCCTTTGAGGCCCTTGAGAACCCGACCACCCTTTGAGGCCCTTGAGAACCCGACCACCCTTTGAGGCCCTTGAGAACCCGACCACCCTTTGAGGCCCTTGAGAACCTGACCACCCTTTGAGGCCCTTGAGAACCCGACCACCCTTTGAAGCCCTTGAGAACCCGACCACCCTTTGAGGCCCTTGAGAACCCGACCACCCTTTGAGGCCCTTGAGAACCCGACCACCCTTTGAGGCCCTTGAGAACCCGACCACCCTTTGAGGCCCTTGAGAACCCGACCACCCTTTGAGGCCCTTGAGAACCCGACCACCCTTTGAGGCCCTTGAGAACCCGACCACCCTTTGAGGCCCTTGAGAACCCGACCACCCTTTGAGGCCCTTGAGAACCCGACCACCCTTTGAGGCCCTTGAGAACCCGACCACCCTTTGAGGCCCTTGAGAACCCGACCACCCTTTGAGGCCCTTGAGAACCCGACCACCCTTTAGGACCCTTTAGACCCCTAACACCGTACAAGAACCTTAAGACCCATAACACCGTACAAGACCACTAACACCATACAAGACCCTTTAAACCCCCAACACCCTCCAAAACCCTTTAGACCCTCAACACCCTCCAAAACCCTTTAGACCCTCAACACCCTCCAAAACCCTCAACACCCTCCAAAACCCTTTATACCCTCAACACCCTCCAAAACCCTTTAGACCCTTAACACTCTACAACACCCTTTAGATCTCTAGAGACCCCTAAAGCCCTTTAAGACCCAATGCACCCTTTAGAACCCTTAGACCTCTAAGACCCTTTGGATCCTCTTCAACCCTAAGGCTCATTTCTACCCTTGAGATCTTTACACCTTCTCGACCTTATAATACCATATAGAGTGTAGACCCCTTTGACCTTTAGACCCTTTGTAGATGTTTTAAGACCCTTTCATCCCCTTCAGATCTCAAATTACACCCATTATACCTCTTAAGACCCTTTAGATGCTCTTGACCTTTTCAGACCTTTGACCTTTACACATTTACAAATAGACTATTTAGACCTTTCATTTGCAATCAACGACCTTTAATTTAATACATTTTTACATTTATTTGCCACACAGAGTACACCACACAAAACAAGTCCTCGTGAGGGCCTGCAATCTCTGATTGCTCTCTCTTGTTGGCCTGTCTCCTGGGGCACAGCGGCAGACGGGGTTTTGCAATTGCGTGCGTGCGTGCGTGCGTGCGTGCGTGCGTGCGTGCGTGCGTGCGTGTGTGTGTGTGTGTGTGTGTGTGTGTGTGTGTGTGTGTGTGTGTGTGTGTGTGTGTGTGTGTGTGTGTGTGTGTGTGTGTGTGTGTGTGTGTGTCCAGGCCATAACTTTTTTTTACCATTTGAGCTTTTGTCATCAAATTATCAACAAAGCTTTAGTAAGAGAATACGAAGAAGACAAATTAACAAGTTGGTCAAAAGGTAAAGGTCAGCATCACATAAAATCGTTAATTTCCATCCAATTGACCTAAAATTTAAAGAATTTGCATATTGGCTCACTGAATGGGTTCACTAATCAAAAGCGAGAAGCTGATTGCTTTTGAGGTCAAAAAGTCAAGGTCACCTAAAATCGTCAAATTGTTTTTTTTTGCAATTTATTTTGCTATTTTTTGTCATGTTTAGCGTGTGGAAGAAGACTGAATACAAAGCAGATGCGGATGGGCTTTGCGTTTCCGGATGCTTTCTAGTTTTCGATTGCTTTTGGTTACTTCTGCATGGAATTTTTAACATATCTCAGTTTTCATTTCTTTTCTTTTTATAACTGTTAATGATTCAGTTTGAATGGATGGGTCCATGTGGAAAAAATTAAATTCCATCAGGATTTATAATGTATTCCAATACATTCTTTTTATTTCATTAACCCAACCAAATGCTTCCCTTAGATCCTACGACATGTCACGCTTTCTCTATCAGCAATGCAAGTTGAGCTCCTTAAAGTTCCCCACCTTTGCTCGTCGCTGGATTAATGTTCGAAAGAGCTTTTCCCGATTTGCAAAGGTAACAATTTCACATTTCTAAAGTCTCTAACTGTTGCTTTTAAACATGTCAACAAAATCAAAATATTTTGAGTCTTTGCTTGCGGTGCCGCATCTTGCTTCACGAGGGTCTAATTGGAGTACTCTGTCTGGCAGGTTCCAAAGAACACGGTACAATTGAAATGCATGCTTGAGAAGTTTGGACTGCAGTTTGAAGGCCGTCCACACTCGGGCCTCGATGATGCTAAAAACATTGCGCGCATCGCTCTAGAACTGGCAGATCGTGGCATGCAACTGCTGCCCAATGAGGCCTTGGAGATGGACAAAGATCTTGGGAGGATTGTTTCTCTTCAAGGAGCGGAGCAACTTCAACCAGTGCCTTCTGTTCGCTACCCCAAATCACGATGATGTGCAAAAATGACATGAAGTGGGCCTTTTAGATGATGATGATGATGATGATGATGATGATGATGTTTGATATTCATTTCATTGTTGTTTACTATGAAAGCAAAATGGAGGGTTTTCTTTGTCAATTTTGGCCGTTGTAAACGCGTCACGAAGCTTTTCATCGTTTGACAGTTCATCCAAGGATGTCATTAGTTCTTTAGCATGAGGTGATCCAAGATGTCACTTGTCCCATGTTATTTCAATGGAAGATATGTGCAGTTGTTCTGGTGATTATCCGAATACAGTACCAACTTGTAAAAACTTATAAAACAGCATTTGCATTTTTATACTGGCTTTGCCGATCTATACAGCTTTGTTAGTAAATTAAAGTATACACTCGGTGTACAAAACATTAGGAACACCTGCTCTTTCCATGAAATCGACTGATCAGGTGAATCCAGATGAAAGCTATGATCCCTTATTTATTGCACCCATTAAATCCACTTCAATCAGTGAAGATGAAGGCGAGGAGACAAGTTAAAGAAGGATTTTTAAGCCTCGAGATGTGGATTGTGTATGTTTGTCATTCAGAGGGTGAATGGGCAAGACAAAAGATGTCAGTGCCTTTGAACGGGGTATGGTAGTAGGTGCCAGGCGCACCGGTTGCGTGTCAAGAACTGCAACGCTGCTGGGTTTTTCATGCTCAACAGTTTCTCGTGTGTATCAAGAATGGTCCACCACTCAAAGGACATCCAGCCAATGCAGTCCAG